>NC_135329.1:65610189-65912723 GCF_023851605.1 Tamandua tetradactyla
CATTCTTATGTCTAAATGCCAGATTATACATATATAAAACAGCTTCTCAAAATCCAGAAATACCAATTACCACTCTGGACTAAATGTGGCTGCTATTAGAGCTTACATTCTAGGCCCCTGTTTTCTTATCAGTATTTTCTAAATGAGATTATACAATATTTGCTCTTTCATTTCTGGCTTATTTTGCCTCACCAAATGTCCCACAGGTTCATTCACAGTGTTGCATGCCTCACAACTTTGTTCCTTTTTGTAGCAGCACCATGTCTGATCATATGTTTCCACCATCGTTCATCAATCCACTTCTCAGTCAGTGCAACTTCCGGCCGTCATATATATTGGGCCTCATATAGGGCCTCATATATATTGTCCAAAGTCAACAGTCCACCAACATTCTCAATTTTAGATGGTTTCATTGTTCCCAGGAGAGTTATAGCCAATAAACACACCCTCACCAAACAGAAAATCCAAACCTCCCCCTAACTCATGTTCCTTCCCCTGTTATGTACCCCTAGTATTGCTGTGGTACTATTGATGTCTTCCTGTCATCCATGGCCCAGAACATGCAATATCATTTCCCCCACCATATCCCGAAATTATATACTCTTTGTACAAGATTCGTATTTTTTGCAGTAGTTCATGCAAGAACCTATTTATATTTCTATTGTTAATTGGTGGGACACATAAGTCTGTACAACCCCTTTGAATTGTGTTCACCTTCAATTATTTCTGTATTATTTATAGACCCACTAGTGACCGCCTTCACTTCTCTCTATTTCCTTACAATTAAGGTCAACCTCATTAGCAAACTATTCTCCCATCTCAAGCTTCTGTGTATCTCTAAGTCCCCTATATTCTGTATTACAAGCTTTTGATTTTACTTTTACCATGGTCATAAAGTGGAATAATACAGTATCTATCCTTTTGTGTCTGGCTTATTTCACTCAGCATTATGTCCTCAAGGCTCATCCATCTTGTCATGTGCTTTAGGACATCATTTTGTCTCACTGCTGCATGATATTCCATCGTATGGATATACCACATTTTGTTGACCCACTCATCTGTTGATGGGCACGTCAATTGTTTCCATCTTTCAGTGATTGTCAATAGTGCTGCTATGAACATTGGTATACAAATGTTTGTTTGTGTCACTGCTTTCAGCTCTTCTGGGTATATACCAAGTAGTGGTATTGCCGGGTCAAAGGGCAACTCGATATTTGTTTTTCTGAGGAACCACCAGACTGTCTTCCATAGTGGCTGTACCATTATACATTCCCAACCCCAGTGCATAAGTGACCCAGTCCCAGTTTCTTCACATCCTCTCCAACATTTGTAGTTTCCTGTTTGTTTAATAGCAGCCATTCTTACAGGTGTGAGGTGGTATCTCACTGAAGTCTTGAACTGCATTTCCCTTATGGTTAATGAGAATGAGCATCTCTTCATGTGCTTTTTGGCCATTTGTATTTGCTCTTCAGAGAAGAGCTTTATCCCATTTATATAAGAGTTATTCATAACTTTATCCCATTTTATAATTGGGTTGCTTGTTCTTTTGTTGTTGAGCTGTATGATTTCTTTATGTATACAGGACATCAAACCTTATCCGATGTGTGATTTCCAAATATTTTCTCCCATTGAGTTGGCTGCCTCTTCACCTTTTTGACAAAGTCTTTTGAGGCACTAAAGCATTTGATTTTGAGGAATTCCCATTTACCTATTTTTTCTTTTGTTGCTTGTGCTTTGGGTATAAAGTTTAGGAAGCTACCTCCTATTACTAGGTCTTGAAGTTGTTTCCCTACATTTTCTTCTAGGAGCTTTATGCTATTGGTTCTTATGTTGAGGTATTTGATCCAATTTGAGTTAATTTTTGTATAGGGTATAAGACTATTGATATCCAGTTCTTCCATGTCCATTTACTGAAAAGACTATTTTGTCCCTGTTCAATGGATTTGGGGGCCTTGTTGAAGATCAATTGACCATAGATTTGGTGGTCTGTTTCTGCACTCTCGATTTGATTCCATTGGTCAATCTTTCTATCTTTGTGCCAGTACCATGCTGTTTTGACCACTGTGGCTTTATAACAAGTTTTAAAATCAGGAGTATTAACACTCCCACTTTGTTCTTCTTTTTTAGAATGCTTTTAGCTACTCGAGGTCTCTTTCCCTTCCAGATGAACTCGGTAACTAGCTTTTCCAAGCAAAAGAAACTAATTTAATTGAGAAACCTAACCAAGTCAGGCAGTAGATGGCTGCATTTCACCTTTTGTTTTCCAAGGCTTTTCTGTACCCAGATGGGAATGAGCTATCAGGTATGTAGGAAAGACAACAGCTGAGGAATTGTGTTGTGAAGTGCCTTAAAACTGTTGTCTCTCTCTGCCTGCAGGACTGTTCCTGCTGATGAAGGCTGGAGATGAGAACATATCATGATAACCCTTTGCGGTCAGCACATGCAAGTTACTTATTTAAGTTAAAGTCTGCCTGAGGGGCTGAAGCTTGGATAACTAAATTTCTTCAAGGTATCCGTCCTGGATTTGCCCTCCCCTCCATACTCTGCTGAAAGGGAGTCCACTGGTTAGGATTCTTTGGTTCACAAGTAGCAGAAATAAACTTGAACTGGTTTAACAACAACCACGACTCACAAGGGGGGATTTATTTTGAGGTATTTGTCTGAACTTAAGGTCAGAAATGCTGACAGGACCCAGAGTGGAATCTATTCCTGACTTGGAGATCATCCGGTGATAAGTTTTAGCTAGGAACTCACTTACTATCTGACCTGGCTGTGACAGATCAGCTTCAGGCTAAAATCTAAGCCCCACACTGCACCCCTGAATTGCATACGAGGCAACCAAGAGATTGCACTGACTGCAGCAAAACTTCCCTGAGACCACCTGCAAGCAGAACAGTAAGTAGGTAGGAGTTTATAACCTGATGGGAGAGTATCAAAAGAGGTGAAAATACACCCAGCCATGGGATGTCATCAAACCAACTGCATTTAATAAGAAAGGCTGTCAGTTGTTGACGACGGTACATGCATGTCTTACATACATCACTTCTAAACTTCACAACACATCTATTAGTGGATATTATTACACGCCTATTTTACAGATCAGAAAACTGATGCTCAAAGACATTAATTTGCTCGTACAAAGTCACATTGCTAGTATGTAGTGGAATTTGGGATTTGATTCCAAGTCTGGTTAGTTCTAAAGCATGTGGTCTTTCCAGAAGACTGTAATGCCTTCTAAACTAACAGACCATGAGAGTAATACCTTAATAATTCACAGATTATGATTCTGGAGCACCGTGATGCCAAGACCACTCAATGGAACAGAGACACCTCCTACCCATTTTTTGGGTGCCCATACTAGACCAGACAGATTTCGGTAAGGTATAGCATGGGGAGCCTTTGACAAATTCACCCACTCTTCACTTCCTGTGCTTATTCACTGCTTTGGCACAATGCTTGTGTTTACTCCGTCCAGGCTGACTATTGCAAACTGTGAGTGACATGAAGGAGGAGGAAGTCTCGATTGAGGTACAGAAGCACAAGGTAGGGGTCCACTGTGCCACCAAGGTGTGGAGGTGCAGTGGAGGAAGCACTGGACCTCGAGTCCAGAAGCCTGGCCTCCAGCCTTAGTACCCATTTTTAGTCAGGGCAGAGCCTCTGGCAGTCACTCACCAGCTCTGAGCCTCAGTTTACTCATCTCTAAAATGATCCACCTCGCCTCCCTTTCTGCATTGAGAAGATGCAATAAGATCATGTAATCATAATGGTTAACATGTACTAGGCACTGATCACAAGCCAAGCACGTGACATTTATTTTCCTCATAAGTTTAACTGATCCTATTGTTATTAACCCCATTTCTATATGAAGCAACAAAGAACCTGAAGGGTGGAATAATGTGCCCCAAACCAAGTCTGCCTGGATCCAGAGCCCAGAGCCCCACTCTACTGCCCTGGATAGAGTCTGCTGTCAGTAAGACTTTGTCATTATCGCCAAAGGAGGCCTTAGTCCAGGAAGCCAGGGAGCCATCTATTCAGGCTGGGATCTGGGGAAGCCCAGGCAGTGATCTATGCAGGCTGGGAGCTAGGGGAGCCCAGGGAGTGATTTATGCAGGCTGGGAGCTGGGGGAGCCCAGGGAGTGATCTATGCAGGCTGGGAGCTGGGGGAGCCCAGGGAGTGATCTATGCAGGCTGGGAGCTAGGGGAGCCCAGGGAGTGATTTATGCAGGCTGGGAGCTGGGGGAGCTCAGGGAGTGATCTATGCAGGCTGGGATCTGGGGGAGCCCAGGGAGTGATCTATGCAGGCTGGGAGCTGGGGGAGCCCAGGGAGTGATCTATGCAGGCTGGGAGCTGGGGAAGCCCAGGGAGTGATCTATGCAGAATGGGAGCTGGGGCGTGGAGAGGGGTGGGGGGCGGAAGAGAAGCAGATGGGTACTGTGAGCCCAGAAGCCTCCACCTTCCTAACCATAACCAAGGAAACAGCCTCTCCCTTGCTGTTGCCAAGGAAACCATCAAAAGTCTCTCTTTTTCTTACCTTCACCATGGAAACAGCCAACTGGAAAGAAGGTCATGAGTGGGAGGAAGCCCACATGGAGGAGAGGTGGCAATTGCTTCCCCCACTCTTCTGTTACCTGGGTGGCCAGAACGAGGGACTGGAAGTTCCCACTCTGTTAAGGAAGGTGGAGGCACTCCTGGAGCTGCACAGAAGTACATTGCCAAAGCCAGGATGTTCCTGGGGAAAATGCAGGTTACGTGAATTGTTTTCTCAGTTTATTTCTAGAGGCTGCCTTTCCTTTGGTCAGTCATTGTCCAAACCAAAGGAAATTCCACAATTTTCAAGTCTCACAGATGCTGAAAATCTGCTAGGCCATGTCTTCTCTTCGTCTAATTCTCCTTGTCTAATTTTGTCTCCAATTTGTAGTGTGACATTGGGTGACTCAACTACCTCTCCCAGGTAACTGTCAAATGAATTGCATGGCCTACATCAGTGGCTCTCAAGCTTACAGATTTTTAGACCAGTATAAGTTCTTAAAAAACAACAACAACAAAGCATGAGGTCCCAACAAAGGATTGCTTGATTTTACTTTGTGAGATCAAAACAACAGCAAAAAAAAAAAAAAACAAAAAACGAGGAACTACACTGCAATGGTTAAGAACGTGGGCAGTGAAATTAGACTGCCCAAGCCTAAATCCTGACTCCACACCATACTGCTTGTGTGACATCTCAACTTAATCTATGTAATCTTCTGATTATAATCAGCATTGCTTAAAAAAGGAAAGGACATCTTAACAATGATGACAACAACAACACACACACACACACACACACACACACACACACACAATAGGATCCAATCTCAGCATAAAGGATAGTCTTTAAATTGGATACACTTCACTTTTGGAAAAGTTACTATATTGTCTCATCGATTCTCTGTTTCACCAGGATGGCCCCAGGGATCACTGAATTCGGGATATTTAGGTTCTTTCTGTTCTAACAGTCAACACTTTTGTGATTCTCACCGGCTTGGATTAGCAAAAGGAGTGTCCTGAGGTCCATGGCCAAAGGTAAGTGATAAACCAGGGGCCCTGAACCTGAGTTAGCCCTCTCTGTGCAGGCTGCACTATTTCAGAAAATGAGGACATGACGAAATGAAAACACTTCCTTTTCTCCTCCCTGTCCCTGTTCGTGATATGAGGTTTAAGCCACGCCATCTTGATGACCATGGTCCTGGGGGCCTGGCCTGGAATCCAGAGCCTCTATGGGCCCTGTGCTATCCGCATGCAAGAGCTGGCTGTTTGGGACACTTGGCTCCCCTCTCCATGCTGGCCCTCCTCTTCACCCTGTGCCCTGGCCTTGGTTGGTGCAGAGCCGCATGTTTAGGAACCCTCTAATGCAAGGCTTAATTTGGAGAGGCGTCTTCCTATTTAGTCTGTCTCCGGTTTTCCCTACTGGCACGTAGGTCTTAGAAGCAGCAGGCGGATAAACAGATGGAGCCAAGAAGACTGAAGATATCAGAATCTAGAGGAAAAAGCATTCAGAGTCTGAATGAGCAAGCAATTTCATCACTCTGGGCCTTCATTTTTCTTTTTTGTAAAACAGGGGCAATTCCACCCACCTTGCATTTGAGGTGAAATGATACTTTGACTAATAATATTAATATTAACTCAGGAGTGAATATCCAGGTTTTGTGGGGCCCGAAGCTTCTTCAATTTGGAGGGTCTTTATTTTAAGAAAAAGAATACAAATTTACAAACAAAAAGTAATTATGAAAGTGAATATTTACTTATGAGAAAAGAAGTCATAACAAACTGCAGTTTCAAAAAATCTGAACCAAACTACAAACATCACAAAGTCCAGAAAAATAACATATTCTATTAATTAGCTGTCTTTATGCTTCTATATTTTGGGGGCTGCATACACTTTGATAGCCTCATCATATGTCTATGATTTTGCAGAAGCAGGTTCTTTAGGGAGATTGTAAAGTTAACGCAGTCATTGATTAAAATCTGTTTTTTATTATTGATCATTTTGACTAGGTGTGAATGAGAAATTCTCTGCTTGCAATTTTTCGTGATGGGAAGAATTTTCTATGGACTTATTCTGGCTTGCATCTTGCCCACGACCCCTTACTTTTGCTGCCAGAGCACATCCGTTTTGCAGTATGACTTTTGGCTCTGCATCTTTCTGTCGTAAAGCCTGGGAGTTGGCACAGCAGGCTCAGGAGAGTTCCCAGAAGCCTTCCTAAACCAGGATGTCCAGCCATAACTAAATAGAAGTGATTTTGAAAAGTGTAAACATATCGTACTAACTCAAACAGAATATGTCCCTAGGTCCCCCTCCTCGTATTTGTGCCAGCCAGGCCGAAACTAAAAAATGGAGATCACACTCTATATGTTTAAAATAAATACTTAAAAGTCCTAACTCAAGCTAAAAAACTGTTAAAGAAACTATGCCCCATTCTCCCACCATGCAAATCTGAAAGGCCAGCTTTACACTGAGAGTTCTCAGAATGCTCAGAGCTTCGTAATGGCAAGCGTGGTGCGGGGAAAGCTTACGCTGGCTCACAGCGCCTCCTTTTGCAGGTCCTGCATTGCGTTGGATCATGAGGGGTCTGGCACCTGCATGTGAACACCCCAGATCCTATGTCAAAGATCCAGCTCTCCCCTGCAAATCACCACTTTGGGCCATCCCTCAGGCCTGCGAGGACATTCTAGGGGCAGAGGCCCTTAGAGGCTGTGGTCCACAGGACTGAGGTCCCGTGTGTCCAGTGTATCAGTTCACGTCTTCTGATGAACAGGAGCTGAATGGAATTCGAAATACAAGAGGTTCACAGGGTGGGTGGGATATGGCTTGTAACAGATGGAGGAAGAAGTGGGATTGGGCTGGGGAAACCTCCAGACCATGATGCTGAACTGAAACCTGTGAAAGGAAAATGCAAAGAAGCAGAACTGGGCATACAGAGCTCACTCACACTGTAATGCTAATCTGGCCCAGTCTTGGCCAGCCCAGTGAGGTGCTCCAGAGCCATGAGTGCCCACTGGAGGAGGCTGTGCTGAGCAGAAATGGCCAGCTCCTGGCACTTTCAACCTGCTGAGTCACTGGCCTTGCCTCAAAGGTTGTGCTAGAGCCCAAAGGTTCAGCTGGAGACTATCAGCTAACAACACTCTTTGTGCTGACTGGCAAGTTCTTCCTTGAAGGAAGAGTTGAGTAAATCACCTCCATGACCGCCAGATCCACCTCTCCATAAAAGCTTGGGGTGCAGCTCCAACAGTGTCCTGGTGAAGCTCTCTTGCTGAAAGAAGATGTGGAAGGATGTTAGTGGACCAACTACAGTTCCTGTCCTCAGCGACTGATCTCAAAGCCACAATTTCCCATCTTCCTTTTCATTTAGCAATCACCTTGGCTGGTCTCAGACGTTTCCTCATGGTGTGACCCACACAGTCTTTTCAGGCCAGAGTTACTCATTTATCTATTCAAAGTCCCAACTGGGCAGGGGAGCACCAAGAAGCACCCAAGGAATCGTACCCCCACCTCCCCAATTGTCTAATGGTGGCTCTGACGCCTGACCCAGTCAGTGACCATTGTCCTGGACACAGGGAGTCCTGTACACCCTGGCAGTAGCTTGTAGTTCAGGACCCTGCTGTGTGCCCTGATAACAGCATGTCCTCACTGACTTCTCCTCTATTTTAATCTTAAGGGTGCTTTTTCTGTTAGCCAGTTCCACCCCTCTCTGCAAGTCAAGCTGATTTGGCCACCACTCCAACCCTGCCAGTTGCTGCAGTAATTGGGACCTTCTGGTGCTGTGCTGCCTCCAGGCCTCCATGGCTTCAGGACACCGTCATCTCCATTGCTACCAGTCACCAAGCTTTGGGTCAGCCTCTCCTACCATCAGCCATGGGTTGCAGAATCACTTGGCAGGTACAATCACTTGGCAATGCTGCTCTCTCACTGAGGGTATTCAGAGGACAACAGGATGCCCAGTGTGTTGGTTTCCTGGCTGTTAAAACAAATACCAAGCAATGTCTTGGCTTAAACAATGGGAATTTACTGGATTGTGGTTTGGAGGTGAGGGGAAGTACAAAATCAGGCATCAGCAAGGCAGTGCTTTCCCCAGAAGATTGGCTGCCAGTAATCCTTGGTCCTTGGCTTTTCTGTCATCTTAACTAATGACATCTTCAAAGGTTCTACTTACAAATGGGTTCACAGCCAAAGGACATTTGTAGAGGGTATAATTCAATCCTCCACAGAAAACAGCCTTTGGCTTGGGACTTGGAAGCCATTTAGATGTACATGAGACTTCCTGGGGAAAGTTCTTTTTGGGGGGTTAGGTTGTGCTGGCACCCAGAATTGGTGGAAGAAACCAAGATTCGACTGAGATTAAGTATTGCCACCTATTTGAATGGAGGCTCCAAATAGAAATTAAATTAAATTATAGAAAAACAAAGTTCCATTATTTGCACACCTGCATCAGCCATCTAAGATTTCACATCCAATACACCGAATTATAGCAAGAATTACATGAGACCACCATATACGTCTCCTAATATAGTTCCACTCTGTCACATGATAAATGCACAGCAGGCCATAGCTGGGCATTTTCCATTTCCCCCTGATCTGCTCTGTACTCTTCTCCAATCATCCCAGCTGTGGGACCGAAAAAACTGGACGTGTTTGTCCTCTGGCTTCCAGCTAGGTTTGGTCAATGGGAGGCACCGACAGGAAAACTGGCTGCATTTCTCATAGTTCCTGCCCACTCGCTTCTACCTCGGCTCTCACCAGGGCTCCAGCAACTGGTCCCTCCTTTTCTCCTTCAGCCTGTGGGGTGCAGGGCTTCTGCTCTTGCTTTTGTTGCTGTTTCCCCCGATCTTGAACATGCTTTTGTAAGTAGTCCGCCGTTGTGCACCCACGATGACCTCTTTGGAGAGTGCCATCTGTTTCCTGCTGGGATGCTGACCCACAGCTGTCACCACTATTCTTTTTTAGTTTAAGAACCATGTGTGATTTTCAGCATGATCCCACAGAGTCTCCAATACTTTCTGAGTCTCAGTTTCTTAATCTGTTATATGAGAATATAATACCTCTTCTTACTTCAGAGGAATTTTGTGGGAACATACTGAAAAAAAAGCATGATAGCAACTTTATTATTATAATTATTAAGAATGACAATAGTGCTGAGGCTGACCTGGCCCACAGACCTTCTCTCTTTTCTCCAGCACTGCAGCCAATGAAGCAGCCTTTGGGGCTTGGCAAAGCTGCTGCCACTGTTGCCAGGAAGGGACTGATGGCCCCACACGGCACAAGGTTCGCGGGGCTGTGGCCACCACATTTCAACCAGTGACCACTGTGGGCCCAAGGCTGTGCTGCAGGCTGTTGGGGCCAGCACAATCCTGCCCTTGGGCCTCTGGACTGTGGTTGCTGCCCACAGAGGCGTGTTGAGAAGTGAGCCTGTGGCTACCTGAGCACCTGAGCAGAGGATGGGTGGGGCCTGGCCAGTGGGTCCAAGGAAAGAGTACAGCAAGTAAAGGTTTGGCTGGGGGGAGCTGGAGTAGATGCAGGCTACTCCAAGGAAAGGACGCAGGAGTGGAGAAGGCCTGACCAGAGGGCTGGGCTGCCCCTGAGCCCAGAGAGCAGGACAGCAGCCCTGGGGAAGGTTTTGGTTTCCTGTGCCCATTTCAAAGCAGGCACATGCCACTTGAGTGCTTCTCTCCAACTTTTCAGTCCTGATTCATCTGCACTGAAGGGCACTAGAATTAGCAAGGGGGGCCAGGTCTCCATGTGATCAAGACATCTTTGCTCCAAATGGTTAAAAGTCAGGCATCCATGCCTCCGGAGTTACAGAAAGAACTATTGTGAATCAGTCTAGGACCATGTCCCAGGCTTCCCGGAGCTCTATCTTTTTTGAGAAATTCCTCACCAAGCTTCCTATTCCAGTCTGGTTCTGTTTAAAAGAATCAGTGTCTGCATCCCACTGCCTGAAACTTCCCATCAGGGTCCCTGCCACTGGGCCAAGCTCTGGAAGAAGGAGTGTGCGACTGAGGTCTTTTGAAGGCTTTCAAATTTAAACCAATCCCATGAAAAAGAGACAGAAGTGCCTATGGAAAATTGTATCACAGCCAAGTGCCAGAGTATGTATTTTTTTGTTCCTGAGATTATCTCTCTCTTTTTTATTATTTTTTTAAAAAGCCATACATCTGGCTAAAAGACAAAGTGGAAAGAATGTTCTATTGAACAAACACTCATCATAGTTGCTCAGAATGTATGAAATGATGAACTGTGTGAAAAAAATGCCTGTGGCAAATTGTCAGTAGGCTATATTTGGGGGTACAAATCCAGGGCCCTGCCAGCCAAGTTCATGCACCCTTGTTGTTTTCCCATTTCTATTTATAACCAGCCATCACATTCACACACAAAAAATGCAGTGGACACTTGACTTAGTTTTTTTTTTTTGCGTGGGCAGGCACCGGGAAATGAACCCGGGTCTCTGGCATGGCAGGCGAGAACTCTGCCTGCTGAACCACCATGGCCAGCCCTCTACTTAGTTTTTAAATGACTAAAATATTCTAAAGTGTATCAGGTTACAGCATGTGAGAGCCTTCAAAACTGCCTGCAATTCTCCTTATTTACTAGAGAAGGGATTAATCCATGTGCCGAAAACAGCGTAAGAGGACCTTCTGGGAATCCGAAAGTATGAAAACAACTTTTTATTTCCTTTTTAAAATTCCATTCGCTTCCACAAGACTTTCTTGAGCACCGACCATGTGAAAGGCTCTCTTGGGATCTAAAAATGAGCAATTTCCAGTCTCTGATCCCAAAAAGCTTGTGGTTTTCTGGGGGAGGTGCAGCTGCTGGGATAAAGTGCATGAGAAGGACCATTGGCGCCTCAACAGAGGTGCTGAGAGATGCACGCGAAGCCCATCTGGGTGTGACCTCCCAGCACCCACACCCCTTGCCCCCTTCCCAGCACTCCCTTGGCTACTGGGTCAAGGTGGATCCAGGGAAGCGGAATCCACCTCCTTTCTTCAGATGCGTCCCATGCGCTGGGCGCGATGACCGGAGGAGGTGGCATATGTTCTAAAACTTGAGGATGGGTAGGATTTGGACCAGTGAAGATGGGAGGATACAAGACATGGCCCATATAATGTGGGAGAACACTGTTCCAGCTGAACTAACTCTGGAAAGCCTGGGCTGGAGCAAGTCAAGGTGAGCTTTGAAGGTCACACTAAGGAACCTGGTTTGAGTCTTGCAAGCAGTACTTGCATGGGTGTGACAGGAGGTTGTCCCTGTCTTCCTTAAATCCCTCACTTGGTCCCAGGAGTTCATCCAGTGCATCAGCTTTTGCTGTTCCAAGGTTTGTGGGTCAGATAAAAGAAAAAGCTGGATGTTCGGGTGAGGAGTCAAGGTAATGTATCAATGACCCTGTTATCTTTATCTGTGTCTTTATAAGCCAAGAACATAATGAGAGAGGCTAAGAGGCAAGATTGCGTAATACTCAAAGCCAGTTTATGCTCCATCGTTTATGCCAGTTAAACCATGGTGTCCTCCTGATGGCCTGGGCCCTTTGGGGGCACTGTCAGACCCTCCGCCCTCCTACGACGCCACCTGTACACTCCCTTAATATATGGATCTACTATGTAGGAAGAGGTGGGCTTAAAGTCTCCTCTGCGAGCTTTGGCATTCTCCTTGGCTTCTGAGATTGCAAGGTTCCTAAAGTAGGGAAAATAACAAGGAAGGAGGGTTGGGAAAGAGAAGCATTTTAACTCCATTTTATGGATGCCACTTGAAGAAGTGAAGCAGTTTGTTCAGATGGATTGTGACAGTGCTCTTCCTAACTCCAAAACTTGGCTGCTTATCCTCTCCTGCTATTTTCTTGGCAGGAATGAATTACCTTGACTTTTGACTATCCAGGTAGCCAAGTTAAGGAAGAAAAAGAAAAAGGCACCGTGTTCTAGTTTGAAGTCCTGAGCTCCATCTCTGAATTGACAAGTTTTACTTTCAAATACCTTTGATACATCGTGTTGGGAAGTCCTCCAAAATGTTGCCCCTTTCAAAGGACTCTAGTAATCAATATCCACCTTGAATGGGTGGAGTCACATTTCCATCTAATCAAAAGGTCACACCCACAATTGGGTGTGCCACAGCTTCATGGAAACAATCCAAACTTCCTCACCTTACACAAAAAATTTGGCCTTACAAGAATGGATTAGGATTAAAACATGGCTTTTCTGAGGTACATAATAGTTTCAAACCTGCAAATGTGTTGAGAAAATTTAGATTTTGGACAAAATAAACCTCTCTTCCTTTGGTCTTATAGTAGGTGAAGTTCTAAAATGCAGACAATGACTTCCTTACCCCTGTATTCTGATTTACCTTAGTCCTAACCCTATCGGCTTCGTTCTTATCTATAATTATAGCCTGATCTCTTTTTCAGTTTCTTTAACAGTTGTTGTATGTGGCAATGCTGACTTTCAGACCTGCAGAACTGCTCCGAGTCTTAGATGTCACACAGGTACCCAAAGTTCCAGGGAAATAACAGGTTATACATATATAGCATAGCATCTCAAAAAATCTAGAAATAACAATGACAGTTCTGGACTAAATGTGACTGCTATAAGAGTTTTCAATCTAGGCCCCAATTTTCTTATAATTATTTTCTAAAAGAGACCATACAATATTTTCTCTTTCGTTTCTGACTTTTTTTTTGCATCACATAATGTCCCACAGGTTCATTTACCTCGTTGCATACCTCAGACTTTGCTCCTTTCTGTAGCCACACAACATTCCATCATTATGTTATACACCACAGTTCGCCATTCTACTTTTCAGTCATTGTATCCTTCAGCTGACTCCATCCTTTGGGCATCATGTATAATGTCCAAAGTCAATGGTCCATGTCTCTCATTATCCTCACTTAGTTGAACAATCATCAACACTCTCAATTTTAGACAGTTTTCATTGATCCCAAGAGAAAAATAACTGATAAACACACTCTCACCAAATTGAATATCTAAATCTCCCCTTAACTCTTGTCCTTAACACCCTCCCCCCCCCAATTATTCACCCCTAGTATTGCTGTGGAACTGTTGATGTCATCCTCTTAAACAGAGCATAGCATGCAATAATAGTTTTCCTCCTATACCCTGATATTATAAACTCTTTGTACAAGATTCATACCTTTGAAGTAGTTCATGCAAGAGCTTATTTATATTTGTAATGTTAATTGGTGACACATGGATCTATAAAACCCCTTTCAATAATGTTCACCTTCAATATGGCAGAATTACTTATAAGCCCACTGGTGAGATAACTGCCTTCACTTCTATCCATTCTCTTACAATTAAGTTCAATCTCATTAGGTAATCATTCACCCATCTCTAGCTTCTGTGAATCTCTATGTCCCCTATATTCTATATTATAAGCCTCTGAGGATACCTGTTCTAGTTTTCTAGGTGCCAGAATGCAACACACCAGAGATGGATTGGCTTTCAATAAAAGGGAATTTATTTAGTTAACATATAGTTCTTCAGAGGAAAGGCAGCTAACTTTCAACTGAGGTTCTTTCTTACGTGGGAAGGCACAAGGCGATCTCTGCTGACCTTCTCTCCAGGCCTCTGGGTTCCAGCAACTTTCCCCAGGGTGATTTCTTTCTGCATCTCCAAAGGCCTGGACTGAGCTGCGAGTGCTGAGATGAGGTATGCTGACTGCTTGGGCTGTGCTACGTTGAGCTCTCTCATTTAAGCACCAACCAATTATCAAACATCATTCATTACAGCAGGCATGCCTCTTAGCCAACTGCAGATGTAATGAGCAACAGATGAGGTTCATGTACCATTGGCTCATGCCCACAGCAACAGAACTAGGCATGTTCACCTGGCCAAGTTGACACCTGAACCTAACTACCACAATATATTTACCGTGGTCATAAAAGTGAAATCATACAGTATCTACCCTTTTATGTCTGGTTTATTTCACTCAGCATTATATCCTCAAGGTTCATCCATGTTGACATATGCTTCAGGACCTCATTTCATTTTACTGCAGCATAATATTCCTTCGTATGTATATATCACATTTTTGTTTATTTGCTTGTCTGTTGATGGGCACTTGGATTGTTTCTGTCTTTTGGAAATTGTGAATAATGCTGTTATGAACATTGGTGTGCAAATGTCTGTTTGTGTCACTGCTTTCAGCTCTTCTGGGTATACCAAGTGTTATTGGATATTAGGGCAACTGGATATTTACTTTTCTAAGGAACCACCAAACTGTCTTCCATAGTGGCTGAACCATTATATAGTCCCATCAGCAGTGCATAAGTGTCCCAATTTCTCCACATTCATGCCAGCATTTATAGTTTCTTGTTTTGTTAATAGTAGCTTTAAGAGTGAAGTGATAGCTCATTGTAGTTTGATCTGCATTTCCCTTATAGCTATGAAAATGACCAGTTATTCATGTGCTTTTTAACCAACTGTGTTTGCTCTTTGGCAAAATGTCTATTCATATCTTTGGCCACTTTTATAATTGGGTTGTTTCTTCTTTTGTTGTTGAGTTGTATGATTTCTTTATGCATACGGAATATCAAACCTTTACCTGATATGTGATTTCCAAATACTTTCTCCTATTGCGTTGTCTGTCTTGTCACATTTTTTTTTCACACAGTCACATTGCGAAAGCAATAGTATTGTACAATCATCTTCAAGAAACATGGCTGCTGGATCACAGCTCTACATTTTCAGACAGTTCCCTCCAGCCTCTCTGTAATGCCTTAACTAAAACGGTGATATCTATTTAATGTGTAAGAATAACCTTCAGGATAACCTCTCGACTCTGTTTGGAATCTCTGAGCCATTAACACTTTATTTTGTCTCATTTCTCTTTTCCCCCTTTCAGTCGAGAAGGTTTTCTCAATCCCTTGATACTGAGTCCCAGCACAATGCTACCTAACTGTAATTCAATAATGTTAGAACACTGAATGAAGCTGAATGTGAGAATGATAGATGGAGGAGGCCTGGGGGCACAAATGAAATCAGAAGGAAAGATAGACGATATAGTCTGAGATGGTATAATCTAGGAATGCCTAGAGTGTATAATGATAGTGACTAAATGTACAAATTTAAAAATGTTTTGCATGAGGAAGAACAAAAGAATGTCAATACTGCAGGGTGTTGAAAATAGATGGTAATTAATATTTTAAAACTTTAACTTATGTGTGAGATTAAAGCAAAAAAATGTTTATTTGGTACAAAATTTATATTTTGACTAGTGCATTTCCTAATATAACTTACGCAGACAGCTTAATTGAACACCATAAGTACATGGAATCTTGAGTAGGGCATGAGACTTTGTAGGTTTGTCCAGAGTGATGCCCTGGTAAATCCCAGAGTGATTTGAACAGTGAATAAAAAAGTATTTGCAAAGTCCCCTTGGGGGAATAGTGAGAAAGGGGGAAGATTCAACTTCCCCAAGTGGAGAATTCTTGTCACCTTCTTGACGAAGTCTTTTGAGGCACAAAGCATTTAATTTTGAGAACTTACAATTTATCCATTGTTTTCTTTTCGTTGCTTGTGCTTTGGGTGTAAAGTTTAAGAACCACCTCTTATTACTAGGTCTTGAAGATATTTCCCTATAATTTCTTCTAGAGGTTTTATGGTATTGGTTCTTTTATTTGGGTCTTTGTTCCACTTTGAATTAATTACTGGATAGGGTGTAAGGTAAGGCTTCTCTTTCATTCTTTTGGCTATTGATATCCAGTTCTCCCATGCCCATATTGAAAAGACTATTTTGTTCCAGCTCAGTGGATTTGGGAGCCTTGGTGAAGATCAGTTGACCATGGATTTGATGGTCTATTTCCGCACTCTCAATTTGATTCCATTGGTCAATCCTTCTATCTTTGTGCCAGTACCATGCTGTTTTGATACTGTGGCTTTATAATGAGGCTTTAAAATCAGGAAATGTTAATCCTCCCACTTCATTCTTCTTTTTGTTAGGATATTTTAAGCCACTTTGAAGTCTTTTTCCCTTCCAAATGAATTTGATAACCAGCTTTTCCGAGTCTTCAAAATAGGTTTGTGGAAATTTGATTGGTATTTTGTTAAATCTGTAGATCAGCTTGGGTAGAACTGACATCTTAACTCATTTAATTTTCCTATTCATAAGCAGGAAATGTCTTTCTACCTATTTAGATCCTCAGTTTCTTTTAGCAATTTATGTACTTTTCTGTGTACAAGTCCTTTACATCCCTGGTTAAGTTTATTCCTAGATGATTGATTCTTTTAGTTGCAATTTTGAATGGAATTTTTTCCTTGTTTCCTCAGTTCAGTCATTGCTTGGGTATAGGAACATTATTGATTTTTGCACATTAATCTTGTATCCTGCCACTTTGCCAATTTGTTTATTAACTCCAGAAGCTTTGTTGTAGATTTCTCAGGATTTTCCAAGTATATTATCATGTCATTTGCAAATAATGAAAAATTTTACTTCTTCCTTTCCAATTTGGATGTCTTTTATTTCTTTTTCCTGCCTGACTGCTCTAGCTAGAACTTCTAGTACAATGTTGAATAATAGTGGTGACACAAGGCATCCTTATATTGTACACCATCTTAGGGGGATGGCTTTAGGTCTCTCATCATTCTGTACAATGCTGGCTATAGGTTTTTCATATATGTCCTTTATCATATTCAGGAAGTTTCCTTGGAGTCCTACCTTTTGAAGTATTTTTCTCAGAAAAGGATGCTGAATTTCGTCAAATGCTTTTTGAGTATCAATCAAGGTGATTATGTGATTTTTCTCTTTTGATTTGTTAATGTGCTATATTACATTGATTTTTTTCTGTTGAACCACACTTGCATTCCTGGTATAACTCTGCTTGATCAGGGTTCATAATTCTTTTACTGTGCCATTGGAGTTGATTTGCAGGTATTTTGCTGAGAATTTTTGCATCTATGTTCATTAGGGAGATTAACCTGTAGTTTTCCTTTCTTATAATAGCATTTTTACACGATTTTGGTATTAGAGTGATGTTAGCTTCATAAAATGAGTTAGGTAGAGTTCTTCTTTCCTCAATTCTTGGAATAGTTTCAGCAGGATTGGTATTAGTTCTTTTTGGAATGTTTGATAGGTTTGCCTGTGAAGCCATCTGGTTCTGGGCTTTCTTTGTAGGAAAATTATTTTTTCCTTTTTATTAAAGTATTTTATTGACAAATCTTTACATATATAGAATCCGTACATGGTGTAAAATCAATAATGCACAAAAACATACATGGTGTACAAAAATGATTCATCACTATGATCATTTTTAGAACATTTGCATGACTCCAGAAAAAGAAATAAAAAGGAAAAAACTCATACATCCCTTACCCCTAACTCTTCATTCTCACTGACCACTAGTATTTCAATCTACCCAATTTATTTTACCCCTAATCCCTCTATTATTTGTTTATTATCCATATGTTTTTTATTCATCTGTCCATACCCTGGATAAAAGGAGCATCAGACACAGGTTTTCACAATCACACAATCACATTGTAAATGCTATATCATCATACACATCTTCAAGAATCAAGGCTACTGGAACACAGCTCAACAGTTGCAGGTACTTCCCTCCAGCTACTTCAATATACCATAAACTAAAAATAAGAATAACCTCCAGGATAAACTCTTGAATCTGTTTGAAGTCTCTCAGCCACTGAGATTTTATTTTGTTTCATTTCTCTCTTCCCCCTTTTGGTCAAGAAGCCTTTCTCAATCTCATGATACAGGGTCCTGGTGAATTTCAGGAGTTCTGTCCCATGTTGTCAGGGAGTTTTACAACCCTGGAAGTCAAGTCCCACGTAGTGGGGAGGGTAGTGAGTTCACCTGCCTAGTTGGCTTAGAAAGAGAGAGACCACATCTGAGCAACAGAAGAGGTTCACTGGGGATGACTCTTAGGCACAATTATAAGTAGGCTTAGCCTATCCTTTGCAGGAATAAGTTTCATAGGGATGAACCCCAAGATCGAGGGCTCAGCCTATTGATTTGGTTGTTCCCACTGCTTGTGAGAATATCAGGAATTCTTGTAGGAAGATTTCTGATAATTGATTGAATCTCTTTACTTGTGATTAGTTTGTTGAGACCTTCTATTTCTTCTTGAGTCAGTGCAGCTTGTTCATGTGTTTCTAGGAATTTGTTCATTTCATCTACGTTGTCTAGTTTGTTGGCGTATAGTTGTTCACAGTATTCTCTTATGATTGCTTTTATTTCTTCAGGGCCTGTGGTAATAACCCCCCTGTCATTTCAGTTTTTATTTGCATCCTTTTTTCTTCTTTGTCAGGTTAGCTAGGAGTCCATTAATTTTATTGACTTTCTCAAAGAATCAACTTTTGGTTTTATTGATTATATTGTTCTTTTGTTCTCCAATTCATTTAATACTGCTTTAATCTTTATTATTTCTCTTCTTCTATTTGCTTTGGGGTTAGTTTGCTTTTTTTTTGGCTAGGTCCTTCAGGTGACAGTCAAGTCCTCAATTTTTGCTCTTTCTTCTTTTTTGATATAGGCATTTAGAGCAATACATTCTCCCTCTCAGTACCGCCTTTGCTGCATCCCATAAGTTCTAATATGTTGTACTCTCATTTACATTCATCTCCAGATATTTAACGATTTCTGTAGCAATTTCTTCTTTGACCTACTGGTTGTTTAAGAGTGCATTATTTAGTCTCCATATATTTGTGAAAGTTCTGATTCTTTCATGGTTATTGATTTCTAGCTTCATTAGTTTGTGGTCACTTTGAATAATTCGAATCTTTTAAAATTTATAAAGACCTGTTTTGTGTCCCAGAATATGTTCTATCCTCGGAGAAAATTCCATGAGCTAGAATCCTGGTGTTTTGGGGTGCAATGATCTATACATGTCTACTAAGTCTAATTCACTTATCAAATTGTTTAAGTTTCCTATTTCCTTGTTGATCCCTGTCTGATTGTTCTATGTATAGAGGAGAGTGGTATATTGAAATTTCACACTATTATTGTTGAAACATCTATTTCTCTCTTCAGTCTTGTCAATGCTTGTCTGATGTATTTTGGAGCTCCTTGTTGGGGGCATAAACATTTATGATTGCTACTTCTTGGTGAATTGTCCCTTTTATTAATATGTAGTGTCCCTTGTCTCTTATGACGTCTTTACATCTAAAGTCTATTTTGTCTGATTTTAGTATAGCCACTTCTGCTTTCTTTTGGTTACAACTTGCATGGAACATCTTTTCCCACCTTTTAACTTTCAATCTATTTGTACCTTTAGGTTTAAGATGAGTCTCTTGTAAGCAGCACATAGATGGATCATAGTTCTTAATCCACTCTGCCAATCTTTATGTTTTAATTTGTGAGTTTAGTCCATTAACATTCAAAGTTATTACTGTAAAGGCATTTCTTGAATCCACCATCTGATCCTTTGGTTTGTATTATTATACTTTGGTTTTCATCTGTCAGATCCATATATTCTTTTCCCTCTTTCTCTTTTTATCCTTTAAGTTATCCTTTCTGATAACTTCAGTTTTGTGCCCTCCTCCAGACTTCCCTCCCCTGTCTTTTTTTTTTCAGTCAACAGAACTCTCCTTAGTATTTCTTGTAGGGTCAGTCACTTGTTGACAAATTCTCTCAGCCTTTGTCTGTCGGTGAAAATTTTAATCTTTCCTTCAATTTTGAAAGACTACTTTGTTGGATACAAAATTTTTGGCTGGAAATGTTTCTCAGTCAGGATCTTAAATATATCATACCACTGCCTTTTTTCCTCCATAGTGCCTGTTGAGTAGTCTGAACTCAGTCTTATATAGTTTCCTTTGTATGTGGTGAGTAGCTTTTCTCTTTCTGCTTTCAGGAGTTTCTGCTTCTGTTCAACATTTGACAGGCTGACTAATATGTGTCTTGGAGTAGGCCTATTTGAATTTATTCTATTTGGGGTTCAGTGAACTTCTTTGATTTGCATATTTATGCCTTTTATAAGGGTTGTGAAGTTTCCCCCCATTATCTCCTCAACAAATCTTCCTAGCCCTTTACTCTTCTCTTCTCCTTCTGGGACACCAATGCTTTTTATATTTGTGTGCTTCATATTGTCAATCATTTCTTTGAGATCCAACTCAAATTTCTCCATCTTTTTTTTGCTATTTGCTATTTTGTGTGTTTGAATTCAATTGTCCTGCCCTTTAGTTCACTTGTTTTTTCTTCTGCCTTTGCGAATCTAGTGTTGTCTGTCTCTAGTAAACTTCTGACTTGGTCTACAGTATCTTTCACCTCTATAGCACCTGTTGTTTTTCCTCTTATTCTTTCTAATTCTTCTTTATGCTCTTCTAGTGTCTTCTTGATGTCTGTATCTTCATATGCTTTGTGATTTTCTGTTGACTTTGAGGAATTTAATTACCTTGATAGGGTTCTTTTGGAAGTTGATTTCCCTCAGTTGTCTAAGGTTTTGTATTTACAGGATGGATGTGTGGCAGAACGCTGTGTTACAGTGGTGGGACATGGCACAGGGCTAGGTGGGAGGCAGGCATGCTATGCTGGCAGCATGGGGTTCGGGGCATGGGGACAAGGGTTAGGCCAGAGGGTACCGAGGTGGGTTGTGGCATGGGCAGGCCTCGAACACTAGGGCCGGGTGTGGTGCATGGGGACATGGAGGCAGGGCATGATGGGAGACTGATGGTGGGGGCTGTGTAGGTGCACAGGGTGCAGGGCGTTGAGGTGCAAGGGATGGGGGGCACGCGAGGGAGGGGAAGGGTGGGGCAGTGTTCTAGTTTGCTAGCTGCTGGAATGCAATATACCAGAAACAGAATGGCTTTTAAAAAAGGGAATTTAATAAGTTGCAAGTTTACAGTTCTAAGTCCAAGAAAATGTCCCAATTAAAGCAAGTCTATAGGAATGTCCAATCTAAGGCATCCAGGGAAAGATACCTTGGTTCAAGAAGGCTGATGAAGTTCACGGTTTCTCTCTCAAGTGGAAGGGCACATGGTGAACATGGCATCATTTGCTAGCTGCTTCTCTGGCTTCCTGTTTCATGAGGCTCCTTGGGAGGCATTTTCCTTCTTCATCTTCAAATGTTGCTGGCTGGTGGCTCTGCTTCTTGTGGCTGTGTCATTCTGCTCTGCTCTCTCTGAATATCCTTCATTCTCCAAAATGTTTCCTTTTTTATAGGACTCCAGAAACTAATCAAAACCCACCCAAATGGGTGGAGATATGTCATCACCTAATCCAGTTGAACAACCACTCTTGACTAAATCACATCTCCAGGGAGATGATCTAATTACAGATTTCAACATATACTATTGAATAGGGATTATTCTGCCTTTACAAAATGGGATTTAGATCGAAACATGGCTTTTCTAGGGGACATAGATCCTTTCAAACCAGCACAGGCAGGGATGCGCGAATGCTTGGGGTGGAGGAGGGACCCAGGCACAGGTGTGCAGGGCAGGAGTTTGCAGTGGGGTGGGTGGGCACAGGTGCAGGGGGAGTTGGGACATGGGTTCATGGGGCGTGAAGGTCAGGGCTCATGTGCATGGGGCATGGGACGGTAGGGCATGGAGGCCCAGCATGGATCCTGGTTGGGGGAGGCAGCACACCTGGGTATGTGGCAGTCAAAGGACATGGCTTGGTTTGCTTCCTTGTCCAGCTTCCCCATCCATGCTCTCCTGAGGGTGCTGGGTCTCTGTATGGAAAGGCACTGGTAAGCTTTGTGCCCTAGCTGAGTGGTCTCTATGCACAGGAAAAGCTCATTTAATGGCTTCCTGGCTTCCCACAGGAGCTTGGGCTGTAGAGCTGAGGGGGCTGCTCTTCCAAGCTAGCTGTGGGGCAGGCACATTCCTAGGTGCGGCTTCTTGTCCCTGGGTAAGTCCTGATGTAGCTTGCCCATCCTGTTCTCTCTGCCCCAATTCCTCAGCTTTTTCATCCAGGGCCTCCCTGTGTGGTATAGAAGCCCTCTCAGGCATTTGCACCCCTGCCACCACTGTTGCAGTCATTTTCTATCACTCTGTGGCTGTTCCTTGGAGCAGAGGTGAACTTGGCCTATCCTATTTCGCCATCTTCCTGAAATCTTGGTTGGTTTGTTTTTGAGGGAGGTGGTCTGGTTACTTCCTGCTGAGAGGAACTCACCCCAAGGTGCCCTCACCATACTTTCTAAATCTATTCATTCACCTAATACCCATTTGTGATAAAATACTAAGTTGAAAATAAATATCAAAATGACCCCCTCAAAAAATAGAGTTTCACATACAACGTGTTGTGTATCGAGAGGAGAGAGACAAATAAATGAAGAAGTAATGAATAAGTGTGTCATAAATGAATGAATAGACTAAGAGGTCAAAAGGATAAAGGAGAATTCCAGAGCACATTCCATAAATCTGACAGACTTCTCTCAAATGACACACCTAATTTTCCTTTGCTCTCAAACGTCTACTTATAATAACACAAGGTTTGCCTTTAGCATGAGCAAAATATCTGAAAGAATCTCAGGGGTCTCCAGGCCACAGCTTTTAAGATGCAGTTATGCAAACTCTGGCACCACAAAGTCAAGAGGTCCAACGTACTAAACTTATCACATGCACAGCCAAAGCAGCCTCTCCTCCTTACATGAAAGCTGCTGGAATGTGATATACCTGAAACAGAATGGCTTTTAAAATGGGGAATTTATTAAGTTTCAAGTTTACAGTTCAAAAGATGTGAAAATGTCCAAATTAAGGCAAGGCTATGAAAATGTCCAAATTACGGCATCCAGGGAAAGATACCTTGGTTCAAGGCCAATGATGTTCAGGGTTTGTCTCTCAGCTGGAAAGGCACATGGCAATGCCTGCTAACTTTCTCTCCAGGCTTCTTCAATGGCTTTCCCAGGGCTCTGTCAGTTCTGGTGGCTCTAAAACTTTTACCAAAATGGTTCCCTCTTAAAGGGCTCCAGTAAGCACCCCCACCTTGAATGGGTGGAGACACATCTCCATGGAAACCATCTAATCAAAAGTCACCACCCACAATTGGGTGGGTCACATTTCCATAGAAACAATCAAAATCTCCCGCCCAGCAATATTGGATGAGGATTAAAGAACTTGGCTTTTCTGGGGCACACAACAGATTCAAACTGGCACACATACTTATTTCACATGCTGATGATACATTCAAGAACACTGCAAAGAATCATGGAGAATTTTGGAAATTGACCCACTCACTCGTCTCCCACCTCTGGTTATCCCAAAGAGATTCTCCCCTGCAATAATCCTCTGCCTTTTCCAGCTTCTGTTCCTCAAGTCCAATTAGCATTCCTTCATTGCTCTCTCAGACCTGTGTCAATGCCTTCTAGTGAATGAAGTGTCACAGACACCCTTAGGGATGAGACATTTAAGAAGAGGTGACTACAGCATCAAAGCTGCAAGCTAGAGAGAAAAACAAAGTCTAGGAAAGCCTTTCTATTTGGTAATAGGATGGCACTGGTAACCTTGGAGGCCTAGTGACTTTTTTTGGTTATGATCCAGTTTCACTCTATACTTAAATCTCCACGTATGCAATGACAAGGACTTGCCTTTAGCAAGAATGTCAGATGTAAAAGGACCTAGTGGTACTATAAGCCTGGCCTTATTTTGCAGATATGGAATCTGTGTCCAAGGACCCAAGAGCTGGAACACACAGCAGAGCCCGGGTCTTTCTCTACCTGATAGTATGTGCAGCCTGGCTGCACACCAGAATCACCTGGAGAGCATTTGAAAAATGTGGGTGTCTGGGCTTTCTCCCAGAAATACTAATTTAATAGGCCTAAGATAGAGCTCATGCCCTTTTTTCTTTTTTTTTAATGCTAGTATTAAGGACCACAAGCCTAGACCTAGAGCTGTGCTAATCCTAGCTGAGTCACTTGCCCTCTTAACGATTCAACCCCTTAATGGGAAGTAAAGACAATAATGAATACTTTATTTCAGTTCAATTAAAAGCACATATATTTAGTGAATCATAGAATATTAGAACTAAAATGGCATTAGAGAAAAATTAGCTCTGTGGATTAAAAGCATCAGCTGTGGATCCCTTTCTTCTTTTTTTTTTTTTGCGCAGGCAGGCACCGGGAATCGAACCCAGGTCTCTGAGCCACCGTGGCCTGCCCGTGGATCCCTTTCTTCTTAAGAGCTGGATCAGTATTCAGATGATTAGGATAGAAAGTACTGGCCTGCCACGGGCATGGGGGGGTGCTCTGCTGGGCTGTGGGGACAGCAGGTGGAGGCGGAGAGTCCTGCAGCCAAGCACCATTTGGGCAACATTGGAGCTGAGTTTCCTTCTCGCCTGCAGGGGGCAGCAGGGGAGCCTCACGGAGCAGGACTGATCGTGGACAGGAAAGCAACTAGGAGGGCCCTGGAAATGCACATGCCCTCCATTCTGAGATATTAGCGGTTGGA
Source organism: Tamandua tetradactyla (assembly GCF_023851605.1). NCBI lineage: Eukaryota > Metazoa > Chordata > Mammalia > Pilosa > Myrmecophagidae > Tamandua > Tamandua tetradactyla. Next base: position 65,635,066 of record NC_135329.1, read on the forward strand.
AAATATACTGTTGATTTAGCGGTAGCCTTTCGGTAAGAGAGGAACGCTATGCTCATGTCCCCTGTTTCAAAAAATGGAATGAGTAGCAGCACACATTTACCCATCCAATCTCTTATGTGCCACTTTCTTTTTAAGTGCACAGCTACCATTTTCATTCAGCCTCTTCAAGTCGCATGCCCAGAGGCGTCTTCTGAATGGACTCTTGTCGCTGTCGGAGATGCTTGGCATCAAGGGGGCTTGTGGCTTTGCCGTGAGCCTCCTCCACACCTCTGGACCTGGTGGGATCTTGGGGGTATGAACCTGCATTTCCTATTCGGGTAAACTCCTAGCTTCCTTTTTATCCCCCATTGGAATGAACGATCACTAGAATGAAGCCAGTTTTCTTGAAAATCATCAGGAGCTTTTGACAGATACTTGTTCTGGTGTCGAAAAAATGTCATTTGTTAGGCAAGATCTGACACTACAAGCCTTGTCTAAATTAGAAAAATCTAAGGTATTTTCTGAGAGATTTGGTAAGATTTTGCTTCTTATTATATTGCTATGTGAAAGGCAGTCTTTGGTATATAAATCAATCAATCAATCAATCAATCAATATTTGCTTCAATGATGCAGTACAGTGTATATAATGAAGATACTTTAAATGGAATTAGGGATCTAAATTTAAGATAAAATACAGCAATATATCTTGGTACTAATGCAAATAACAAGGTGATAACTGAAAATGAACGGGCACGTACCATGAACAACTAAATCTGCACACAGGCAGGCCAAGGCCATCATCCTCTAAGTAACAATCTCTACCTTGGCCTCTGGAACCTGGGGAAAGGAGCCAAGGAAGAAGCCTAAATTTCCTGTTGTTTTGGGGAGGCGAGGACTCAGAGTTATTATAATTTAGATGTGTCCTTATTTTATGTATTTTATAACCGCAGGCTGGCGCGAGCTGCAGACATATGGATACACGTACATCCATGTTACGGCGGATGTGAAGCATGAGCAATCTTTAAAAAGGCATTTTTCTCTCGACCATGATTTTGGTTTTAAAACCTTGAGAGGGAAGTCTAAACACTTAAAAGAAAGTGAGGTGGCGCACAAGGCATTTTTAGGGCAGTGAAACTTCTGTATGATATTGTAATGGTGAATACACGACATTGCACATTAGTCAAAACCAAAGAACTGAGTACACAAAGAAGGAACCTTAATGGAAACTTTGGACTTAGGTTACTAATAACGTATCAATAGTAGTTCATCATTGTAACAAACGTACTACACTAATATAAGATGTTAATCATGGGGGAAACTGTGTGTGTGAAGGGGCATATGGGAACTCTCTGTACTTTCTGTGCAATTTTTCTGTAAATCTAAAACCGCTCCGAAAACAAAGCTTAATATTCATTTAAAAAAAAAAAAGGAGACGATGAAGTCACTCTGAAGACTTACCTTGGGAGGGTCGTGAATCCTGTTACCTTGGCCTCTTCATGCTGGGGGAGAGAGAACGCCACGGGGCAGGCTGAACACAGATCATCGGACCAGCTGCCTCCTTTTCTCTGACTCTAGTGGTCCTTGTAAGACTGGAAGTGGAAGGGGGAACAATAATTATTTTCATTTTCAAAGGTTGCCTCGAAGGACTGGAGTCTGAGAGTAAGTGGAGCCTTCAATAACCTATAAAAAAGACTCGCTTAATCAAAGTTAGGTTATCACTGTGAAATTAGAAGCATGATTTGAGAATGAACTGTGATCCAGCTACACTGTCACAAGAAAGCAAACTAGCAATAGCATAATTTGCATTTTGTTTAGTAATTTTAGATTGCTGAACCAGAAGCCACATCATTGTGTTCCCTGGTTACATGGAGTTCTTGCAATAAACTCGCATGGGTTGCTATATGATGAGAGTTTTGTTCTTTTTTTCCCAGACAGAAGTCTGAATGCAGTGTTTCTTGGGCATTCTTTGTCATCGTTTGGAGCCTGTAGGCAAGGTGTTAAGGCACATCCAAATCTATACTTGAAGAGGAAGTAGTCTGAGAGTGTAGGTGGAATCTTGGCTTCCACAGGCTGCAACCCAATTGGACTGGAGAGTTTGAGTCTTAAGACGTCTTTCAATTTCACAGATGCTGGCAGATGTAAGAGAAAATTTCAGATGTTTATAAATTTCAATAATTTCTTTAATCCATTTCACTCAAAGGAATAGCTAAATCTCTTGAATTTTTTGAAGGTTTTCCACAGTGGACGTGGGCCGTCAGCTCCCCGCTGTGGGTTTGATTCCGCCCTGCCAGGGAATTCCTGGAGGTCTGACCTGAAAACAGATTCCGCAAAGACTAGATGGTATCTTGGAGATGGGACGCTTCAATTGCTTATGAGTGGCCCACCTGTCTTCTGGGAGTGGCACATCCAGGGAAAGCCCCTAAGTCTGGGCTTGCATACATAAAAGAGGCCACAGGAAAACAAAAAACCAATCAGCAAAGCTTCCCTCACACTAAATTAATTTCTTAATATCCAGTGATCTCTCTCCATGATAAGTACTGCAGCCCTTTGGTAAATTCCTCACAAATAAATGACCCATAAATGAATCCTGTGCTAAGAAATGACACACAAATACTCATGGTGCATTAAGTCCAAAAACTGTTTCTCAAAAAGTTTTGGATCATCTCATGTTTTAGATGCCAGTTTGCTGATTCATTTATTCCTTCAATACTTATTGATAAGTGCCTGCTGTGTGACACACCCCCTGCGAAAAGTAGGGAGCAAGACATATGAGGGTTCTCTTCTGTTGGAACTGATGTATCAGTGTAGAAGACACACGATAAACAAATATATCAACAAACGCATAATATAACTTCATGTGCAGATAGTGCTGTAAAGAAAACTAAAGCAGGACAAAGGATTGAAAGTGACTTGTGCGGTATGCTCTTTTCAGAGTAGACAAGGTAGGTTCAAACAGAAACCTGGCTAAAGTGAAGCAACAATCCACACCAAGACATGGGTGAAGAGTATTTCAGGTTAAAGCAGCAAGTACGAATGCTCCAATGCAGAAAGCTTAGCTTGGTGTGTTCCAGAATCAGCAAGCAAGCCAGTATGACTGAATTACTGAAGATGGAGACAGTGATAGGAAACATGGTCCAAGAAGTAGAAAGAACCTATTATGTAGGAAGTTGTAGAATACGGTAAGGAGTTGGGTTTTGTTATGAAATGGATAGCCACTGTAGGCTCTGAGTAGGGGAGTGATGTGATCTGATTTATGGTTTTACAAGTTCAGTCCAGCTACTGTGTGAGAAAAGACTCAAGAGGGGCAAGTGTGGAGCCAGAGAGTCCAGTCAAGTGGCTGTTACAGAAGCCCAAGTGGGAAGGATGGCAGTATGGCAGTAGGCAAATTCTGGATGAGTTTTGAGCAAACAGTATTGAATTGGATGTGGGAGTGAGAGAAAGAGCTAAATCAGGTATGAGTCCTGGATTTTGGCCTGGGCAATTGGGCAGTTAACTGAGATGGGACAGACTGGGGGAACGAACAATCTTGGGGGAGGGGTGGTGTGGGATCAGGAGTTCTGCTTGGACAAGAAGTTTAGTTTAGGATACCTATTAGTCATCCAACTGGAGATGCAAGCTGGCAGCTGGATATGTGACTCTGGAACACATGATTGATGCAGGAATAGCTAGGGGAACTATTCGTGGAACGAGGAGCTCTACTCTGTAATATGTTGTGACACCTGGTTATGAGTCTGCTCCTCTCCTGGATCTTGGTGTTCTCATCTATAATACAATAGGGCTGCTGGTTCCTAAGGGTCCTTTTAGCCATATAAGTACAAGGCAGACTGAGAGCATTTAAATTCCCTGAGCAACAGGAATGGGCTAGGCTGGCTGCAGTTTGTACGTAACACCAAAGAGAGATACAAGACCCAGAGAAGACTGGCAGCTTATCTCTGGAATGGGAGTTGAAAATGAGTCATTGCAAAACAATCATAGCTACTGGTTGTTTTGAAAGTGAGGGTGTTAGGGAAGGAAACTCTGCAGCAGCAGAAGTTGCTCTTGCTCAGAGTGAGGCAGCGCAGGGCTCCTTGAGGACTGTGGGAAAGGCTGAAGCAAAGCTACCGCCACTGTGCAGAGCCTCTTCATGGACACAACAGGTAAATACGGACACCTGTGTCTGCTCAGAAAAAACACTGCAGTTTAAGAAAAGAAATGTCCAGAGAGGGCTTCTTAGTTTGTTTTCTGCTCTACCTTTCCTGACACAGCCCTAAATTACCTTGATAAATTATCAGTTTATTTTGTTTTGTCTCTTTTTTAATCCCCCTTCTGCTAAATAATTGTTCTGAAGCAGTCCTTGGTTGAAAGATAGAACAACTGTTTGGGTTTTGTCTTACAGCTTTACAAAGTGCTTTAGCATCTCTTAACACCTCATTTGATCAGCATTAACAGCCCTGTGAATTAAGAATATTTTTATGTAATCCCGTGTTAGATATTTTGCTGGTTTGAAAGGATTATGCACCCTAGAAAAGCCATGGTTTAATCCTGATCCAATCTTGTGGGAGCAACCGTTTCTTTTAAACCCTATTCAGCACTGCATGCTGGAACCTTGATTAGATTATCTTCACACAGATATGGCATGCCCAATTGTGGGTATTAACTTGATTAGATGGAGATGTGACTCCACCCATTCCAGGGGGGTCTGATTAGTTTGCTGGAATCTAAAAAAGAGGAAGAATTTTGGAGAAAGCTTCAGGATATGATAGCCAAGAGCCCAAGCAGCCAGAGACCTTTGGAGATGAAGAAGGAAAATGCTCCCAGGGGAGCTTCATGAAACAAGAAGCCTGGAGAGAAAGCTAGCAGACATCATGTTCGTCATGTGCCTTTCCAGTTCAGAGAGAAACCCTGAACTTCGTCAGCCTTTCTTGAATGAAGGTAACCTCTTGTTGGTGCCTTAATTTGGACATTTCTATAGCTTTGCTTTAATTTGGACATTGTTCTAGTTTGCTAGCTGCCAGAATGCAATATACCAGAAATGAAATGGCTTTAAAAAGCAGGATTTAATGAGTTGCTAGTTTACAGTTCTAAGGCCAAGAAAATGTCCCAATTACAACAAGTCTATAGAAATGTCCAATCTAAGGCATCCAGGGATTGGTTCAAGAAGGCTGATGAAGTTCAGGGTTTCTCTCTCAAGTGAGAAGGCACAAGGCAAACACAGTCACAGTTTCTCTCTAGGCTGGAAGGGCACATGGTGAACATGGCATCATCTGCTAGCTTTCTCTCCTGGCCTCCTGCTTCATGAAGCTCCCTGGGAGGCATTTTCCTTCTTCATCTCCAAAAGTCACTGGCTAGTGGGCTCTCTGCTTCTCATGGCTATGTCATTCTTCTCTAACTCTCTCTGAATCTCTTTTTTATTCTCCAAAATGTTTCCTCTTTTATAGGACTCCAGAAACCAATCAAGATCCACCTAAATGGGTGGAGACATGTCATCACCTAATCCAGCTTAACAAACACTCTTGATTAAATCACATCTCCAGGGAGATGATCTGATTACAGTTTCAAACATACAGTATTGAATAGGGATTATTCTACCTTTATGAAATGGGATTTTGATCAAAACATGGCTTTTCTAGGGGACATACTTCCTTTCAAACCAGCACAGACATTTTCACAGTCTTAGAACCATAAACTACAGCTTAATAAATTCCCCTTTTGAAAAGCCATTCCGTTTCTGGTGCATTGCATTCCAGTAGCTAGCAAACTAGAACAGATATTTTAAAAAAAACCTGAAGTTTGGAGGGGTAAAGCAACTTGTTCAAGATCACAGACAATATGAACCTATTTTTGAACCCAGGTTGCATGCCCCTGATTCTTTCCTCTTTCCATTATTCCACTTGATCTTTCAAACTATGAGACTTGCTAAGAATTCTTGGCTAAATTTCTGGACACTACTATGGCACAATTTATTATTTAGTGCTTTGCTTTTCAGATTGAAATACAATTAAAAATGGTCTTGGCTGAGTTGTTAATGTTGCTTTATGAAGACTTCCTTGTATTGCTCAAGTCATGAGACCTGTGGTGCACTTCTGAAATGTTTTTTTCTTGAAGAACTTCACATAAACCCTTTAGACAGGGTAACAAGTTCAGGGATAGTTTTGGGCTTCTCTTCTAAATTAATTTGACGCACGGGAAGGAAGATCATAGCACTATGAGCAACAGAAGGAAGATTACATTATGAGTTCATGCATTTTTTGTTTTATGGATTGTAGGCCAGATATTTCTCATCCAGAACTGCTTTACAATTTGTTGGGGTTACTACTGCTGCATAACAAATTATCCCCAAATTTAGAAGCTATAAAGCAACCATTTTCCTACTCTCGCAGATTCGGTGGTCATGAATTTGGGCAAGGCACAAACGGAATGGCTTGTTTTCGCTCCTTAATTGCTGGGGACTCAGTTGGGATGACTTGCAGTTGGGGCTGAGGTCACTGGAGCCATCTTCACTCATGTGTGTTGGCTGAGGTTACTGGCTGGAACCTCAGCTGGGGCTGTCAACTGGACAGTCGACATGTGGTCTTTCTATATGGCCACGGAGGCTAAAGGTAGGAGGACTTCTTCTATGGAGTCTCAGGGATCCAAAAGGGAATGTCCCAGAGAACAAGGAAGAAGCTGCTCTGACTTTTAAAATTAGACTCAGAAGTCACACAGCATCACTTTTGTACCTTATGTTGGTTATAAGCAGGTCCCGTGTCCTCTTTAATTCAAGGGTAGGGACACAAGACCTTGATGAAAGGGTGTCAGTGTTGTCTTGTGGGATGGGTGGTACTTTTGCAGCCATCTTTGGAAAATACTATCTGGTATTCTAGTAAGGATGTGTCAGCTTCAGGTTTCACCAATGAGAGTGAAGGGACACACTCATCAACCAAATGTTGAGGATACTGTTATGGCCAACGACAGCTAGTAATAGTTAAAACCGGTCAAGCCAGAAGTCAACTTATCTACTGCAACATCTAATAGTGGCAGATCCTGGGCCATGAGACAAGGATACAGTAGTGATTAAGAATGGTCCCTACACTCAAGGACTTCAGTGGCTCTTAAAGTTTAGTGTACACAAACCAGACTAGGGTAAACATTTAAAATGCAGATTCCTATCCCCTTTACCCTTTTCTAACTCAGTGCATTGGTTCCACTTGGAGCCCAGGAACCTACAGAGTAACAAGCCCAATGTATGATTCTGGTATAACAGACCTGAGAAGGGCACTTTGAGATCCACTGTTGAGCCAAACGCATGTTTTACCCAAAGAGTGAATGTGGATATCTTTTCACAAGTACTTAGCTTTCAGTTTCCTTGTCACTTTCCTTTAAGCCTTACTGTCTGTGGTAGGCTAGTTTATTGTGCTGATTATTGATGTATAGCCTTTCAGCTCCAAATTTATCCTTTTTACCTGTTCTGAGAAAATGGATCTGGGCCTTTTATGTATTTTTCCTTTGCCAGCTGGCACTGTATTAAGCTTTTTATTAGTAGAGGGAGCTGAAGAGACATTGCAGGGGAAACAGGTTTTGCTTTCTGGTTCTGGTGTGCTTGCTGGGCAGGCTCCTGTAGTGTGTAGCTTCTCCATTTTCCATCACCTGCATTGCATGGACAAGTTCTTTAGCACACAGCTCAAGCAGCATGCAGTGCCTCCAGTGTCTGGCCCCTTCAGTGCACGGACAGCTTCTCCAGCACACAGCTCCCACAGCGTGCAGTGCCTCCAGTGTCTGCCCCCTTCAGTGCATGGACAGTTTCTCCAGCACACAGCTCCCACAGCGTGCAGTGCTTCCAGTGTCCAGCCCCTTCAGTGCATGGACAGCTTCTCCAGCACACAGCTCCTGCAGCATGCAGTGCCTCCAGTGTCTGGCCCCTTCAGTGCATGGACATCTTCTCCAGCACACAGCTCCTGCAGCGTGCAGTGCCTCCAGTGTCTGGCCCCTTCAGTGCATGGACAGTTTCTCCAGCACACAGCTCCTGCAGCGTGCAGTGCCTCCAGTGTCCAGCCCCTTCCGTGCATGGACAGCTTCTCCAGCACACAGCTCCCGCAGTGTGCAGCTCCTGCAGTGTGCAGCCCCTACAGTGCTTGGTGGCCAACAGCAGCCAGCAGGTGGCAGCTTTCCTGGGAACTCTCCTGCTGGCTTCATAGCAGAGGGCCTCTGGTGATACACCACCCTATGAACAGCTTTCCACTGTACCCAAGAAAGTGGATTTCCTGCAAATTCTACCAATGAGGCACCACAGCGATTTCTTTGCTATCCCATGTGCCTTGACCTCTCCAATTAAATCTGGACCCCAGGCCTGGGGGTGAGGTGGCATCTTCCTGGGGTTTCCATCTTAGCCCTGGTTGTAGTGGCTGCTCCTTTTATCTTCTTTTCCTGTATTTTTAGAGTTTTCTTTACTTTATACTTGGAAATCTTTCACTACTCCAATCCCCGTTATTGTTAATAATCCATTATATTGAGCTTTCCCTGTTCAAACTACTATGTGGTTTTTCATATAATTGTCTAATAAATACTTCCTCCCCCTTGATATCTATGGGAGAAATATATTTTCCTGACCCACTAAGGCTGGGCTCGGCCATGTGACCTGCTTTGGTTGACAGAATATGGGCTGGAGGGGCAGCGTGCCCATCCCAGTCCAGGCCTTAGGAGGAACCACGTTTCTGCTTACTCCAGGGGCCCACCACCCCTGCAGCCTCTGGCCAGTGAGAGACACAGAGAGCAGCTGACTGCCCAGTCGGATGACTGCCTGCAGTTGGAGGCAGACTGCCCAGCCAGTGTACAGAGTGTGGGTTTGAGAATAAAGTACTGATGTTTTAAGCCAAGAAGTTTTGGGGTGGTTTGTTGCACAGTGTTATTGCAGCAACAGTTGACTAATATTTCATCTCAGGGGTAGGTGCAATTACAGGTTTGGAAATGTGGGAGAGAAAAAGGGTAGGTAGATATGCTGGTTTGAAACTGCTGTGTACCCCAGAAAAGCCCTGTTCTTTAATCCTGATTTAATCTTGTTGGGTGGGATCTTTTTAGGTTATTTCTATGGAGATGTGACCCATTGAACAGTAGGTGGACTTGTTGATTAGGTGGTTTCCATGGAGATGTGTCTCCACCCATTCAAGGGTGGTCGCTGTGCCAGTTTGAAAATATTATATACCCCAGAAAAGCCATGTTTTAATCCTGATTCAATCTGGTGGAGGCAGCAGTTTTCTTTAATCCTGGTTCAATACTGTAGGATGAAAGCTTTTGATTAGATCATCTGCGCAGAGATGTGATGTGCCCAATTGTGGGTGTGGCCTTCGATTAGATGGAGATGTGACTCACCCACCCATTCCAAGTGGGTCTTGATTAGTTTGCTAGTCTTTAATAGGGGAAACATTTTGGAGAAATGACAGGAACGACAGAGCCTACAGAGAGGGAGCCGACAGAAACTTCAGAGCAGAGCTGACACAGATGACAACACTTAGAGAACAGAAACACAGATGTCTGAAGATGCTTGAAGCCTAGCAAATGCTGCCATGAGATGTTAAGCAAGCCAGGACCTGGAGAGAGCCAACAGGTGAAAGCCAGCCCTGGAGAAGCAAAGTGAAGAACCCCCACAGGAACAGAGGCTGAAAGCAACAGAGCATGGGAGCAAGGGACCAGTCACGTGACTACCCCACTGACAGAGGTGTTCCTGACCCATGGCCCTTCTTTAAATTAAGGTATCTTTCCCTAGGTGCCTTGGCTTGGACACTGTCATAGGCTTAGAACTGTAAACTTGTAACTTATTAAATCCCCCTTGTTAAAAGCTGTTCCATTTCTGGTATATTGCATCCCAGGTGCTTGCAAACTAAAACAGTTGCTTACTGGAGCCTTTTAAGAGGGAACCATCTTGAAGAAACCTCAGAAGCAACAGAGCCAGTCTGATACTTTCTGTATCTCCAACCAGACATCTCCTGGGGGAAGCTGTTTGAAAACAGAAGCCAAAGACCCCAGCAGTTAGCCATGTGCCTTTCCAGCTGGCAGACGTATCTTTTTCTGGATGTCTTAGTTTGGACATTTTTACGGTCTTAGAACTGTAAGCTTTCAACCTATTAAATACCCTTTTTCAAAGCCATTCCATTTCTGGTATACTGCTTGGGGTTTAGGTTTAGGGAAGCTGCTGTTGGGTGCCCACTCGTACTGTGACAATCTTGTACCAGAAACAAAGTTTTTTTCCTTCTTGATATCATAAAAGGTTCAGCAAAAATTAATTGGAGAATTTCTGACCCCTGATAAAAAATGCTGTGTACTCGATTTATTTCTTCTCATATTTATCGTGGCACAAGGTGAAATAACACAGATTTCACATTTTATCTTAAACATTTTGCAGGTCTTTGCAGAGGTACTCACATTTAATTGGTCCATATTCAACTTGTCTGTATAACATGTTGATGTGCAAAATGCTGTCACTGTTTTCATTTTGTGAGATACAGTTCCATGTAGTATATACTACATAATCTTCATAAGAAAGGGAAAGTCTGAGTAAATTCAATTCTCCCTTTCAAGTTCGTCCATTAAATGTAGCAGTATTAGCAATCTGGAAGAAGGGTCTTGATGCCACTGCCAAATCGTAGTGTCATGAACATGTCAAGTGAGCTGTTTTCCAGTGGCGTCCCCGTACATACCGTCCCTGTGCATGATCTTTGCCAGCGCGAGAGGGTAGGAGAATGTGGCACAGCTCATCGCTGGCTCCGCATCCCAAATTGGAAACATGAGCTTGTCCACAGAAGACGTTCCAACTGCCTTGACAAATGAATCCTCAAATGCTCCTGGAGATCACTTGCTTAAAAAAGCACAAGTTTTCATTGTCACAGACTTGACATGGAAGGCTGCCTATTAGAAGACAATGAACAAAATCAAGTGGAATATTTTCTAAGGCAGGGGAGAAAGAACGAACAATGAAAAAGGATAAGAAGTTCCACTGCTGAAAAACAGATGGAGAGTCCTGAACAAGATGCTATACTTTTAGTCAAATGGCCTGGGCTGTTTTACTTTTTAAATGATACACAATAATTGACACTTACAGCAAGCATTCTGTGTACTTCCCCAGCTTAGTCTTATTTTTCTACACTTATTTGCTCTTTGCCTCAATTTCCTTAGCAACTTTTAAAAAATACTGTATTATAATTTACATAAACGTGTCATAAATCCCCTATTTGATATATTGTGAGAGGAGAATAAGCAAAAATGACATATTTCAAGCATTAAAACTTTCTCAATTTTCTGTGACATTATTTTCTTGCAAATCAGCTTAAAATATCTCAAATCAAATTCCCTAGTTGAGTATAAAAACAAATATTCCAGATTTCTGAAATCAAGATCCAGTGACCTTGGAACATATCCATGCAGTTCTCATGAGACATATAATAGAAACTTAACTACAGATGGTCAGTTAACATATTACTGAGCAGCTAAACTGGCCTTATTTGTGAATTATAAAACTAAGAAACCAGCCTTGAGATGTTGCTGCTATTGCATCTTCTCACCTGGTATCATCACAGTGTGATCACACGTGCTGATCGCCAGTGGAAGCAGGGCCGGGTGGCATAATCATAGTTTGATTGTTAATGTTCATTCTAGTTTGCTAGCTGCCGGAATGCAATATACCAGGAACAGAATGGCTTCTAAAAAGGGGAATTTAATAAGTCGCTAGTTTACAGTTCTAAGGCCGAGAAAATGTCCCCATTAAAAGAAGTCTATAGAAATTTCCAATCTAAGGCATCCAGGGAAAGATACCTTGATTCAAGAAGGCTGATGAAGTTCAGGGTTTCTCTCTCAAGTGGAAGGGCACATGGTAAACACAGTCAGAGTTTCTCTCTCAGCTGGAAGGGCACATGGTGAACATGGCGTCATCTGCTAGCTTCTACTCCTGGCTTCCTGTTGCAGGAAGCTCCCCAGGAAGCATTTTCCTTCTTCATCTCCAAAGGTTGCTGGCTGGTGGACTCTGCTTCTCATGGCTACGTTGTTCTGCTCTCTCAGAAATCTCTCTTTCTCCAAAATGTTGCCTCTTTTATAGGACTTCAGAAACTAATCCAGACCCACCCAAATGGGTGGAAACATGTCGTCACTTAATCCAGCTTAATAACCACTCTTGATTTGGTTACATATCCAGGGAGATGATGTAATTACATACAGTATTGAATAGGGATTATTCTGCCTTTACGAAATGGGACCTTTATCAAAACATGGCTTTTCTAGGGTCCATACAACCTTTCAAACCAGTACAATGTTTATCCCAATTCCTCAAGCACTGTCCAGAAAGTAAGACGTTGTCTAGTGGTTATAGCATGAGCTGAGAGTTCTGGAACTGCGGATCATAAAGACTGGCAAGGGGTGGCGGCAGTTTTTACCTTTTTTTAAAACAGAATGTGAAGTTGTAAATGTATTTCTGGATGCTGAAATGCTGGGCTGTGTACCAGCTGGTACTTCCCTGGGACAATGTAATTCTGTGACACCTGGGACCCGGAGATGGCACGCTGCAGCCCTGAAGGTTATCAAAGCTACAACAGTAACAGTTGAAGTGACCAAAGGGAGCTCATGCCTCGAGTGGAGTTAAAAACGAAGCTGATCTGGCTGGGTATGGGGTAAATCAGAGTACAGGGTGGAGGATGAGTGTGTATACTCTAGAATTTCACCTACTGCATGGGACCAAAGGCAGAGAGGTTGTGCCTGGAACCTGGATTTTTTGTGACATAATCTGGGTTGACCTGTCTGGATAGTTCATTTGAATGACCCAGACTCCTGGGGCGCAGAGCGGGAATGAGACCTTGTAGTTCTTCATACCCTGGTATAGTACTGGGTCCCATCTCACACTGAGGTATGCTGATAATTGGGAGGTATCTGTGGAGTCTCTTGAAGGTCCCATCTGGGAAGCCCCAGGTAACCTTTTTTTTTTTTTTTTTTTTTTTTTTTTTTTTTTTTTTAATTAAAAAAAGAATTAACAAAACAATTAGAAATCATTTCAATGTACATGTACAATCAGTAATTCTTAATAACATCACATAGTTGCATATTCATCATTTCTTAGTACATTTGCATCGATTTAGAAAAAGAAATAAAAAGACAACAGAATAAGAATTAAAACAATAATAGAAAGAAAAAAAAACAAAAAAAACAAAAACAAAAAACCTATACCTCACATGCAGCTTCATTCAGTGTTTTAACATAATTGCATTACAATTGGGTAGTATTGTGCTGTCCATTTCTGAGTTTTTATATCCAGTCCCGTTGTACAGTCTGTATCCCTTCATCTCCAATTATCCCTTCTCTTTTTTTTTTTTTTGTTTTTTTTTTTTTTTTTTTTTTTTTATACATTTTTTTTTATTAATTAAAAAAAGAATTAACAAAACAATTAGAAATCATTTCAATGTACATGTACAATCAGTAATTCTTAATAACATCACATAGTTGCATATTCATCATTTCTTAGTACATTTGCATCGATTTAGAAAAAGAAATAAAAAGACAACAGAATAAGAATTAAAACAATAATAGAAAGAAAAAAAAAACAAAAAAAAACAAAAACAAAAAACCTATACCTCACATGCAGCTTCATTCAGTGTTTTAACATAATTGCATTACAATTGGGTAGTATTGTGCTGTCCATTTCTGAGTTTTTATATCCAGTCCCGTTGTACAGTCTGTATCCCTTCATCTCCAATTATCCCTTCTCTTTTTTTTTTTTTTAATTAACAGAAAAAAAGAAATTAACCCAACATTTAGAGATCATACCATTCTACACATGCAATCATTAATTCTTAACATCATCACATAGCTGCATGATCATCATTTCTTAGTACATTTGCATTGGTTTAGAAGAACTAGCAACATAACCGAAAAAGATATAGAATGTTAATATAGAGAAAAAAATAAAAGTAATAATAGTAAAATCAAAACAAAACAACACAAAACAAAACAAAAACCTATAACTCAGATGCAGCTTCATTCAGTGTTTTAACATGATTACTTTACAATTAGGTATTATTGTGCTGTCCATTTTTGAGTTTTTGTATCTAGTCCTGTTGCACAGTCTGTATCCCTTCAGCTTCAATTACCCATTGTCTTACCCTGTTTCTAACTCCTGCTGAACTCTGTTACCAATGACATATTTCAAGTTTATTCTCGAATGTCCGTTCACATCAGTGGGACCATACAGTATTTGTCCTTTAGTTTTTGGCTGGATTCACTCAGCATAATATTCTCTAGGTCCATCCATGTTATTACATGGTTCATAAGTTTATCTTGTCTTAAAGCTGCATAATATTCCATCGTATGTATATACCACAGTTTGTTTAGCCACTCTTCTGTTGATGGAGATTTTGGCTGTTTCCATCTCTTTGCAATTGTAAATAACGCTGCTATAAACATTGGTGTGCAAATGTCCGTTTGTGTCTTTGCCCTTAAGTCCTTTGAGTAGATACCTAGCAATGGTATTGCTGGGTCGTATGGCAATTCTATATTCAGCTTTTTGAGGAACCGCCAAACTGCCTTCCACAGTGGTTGCACCCTTTGACATTCCCACCAACAGTGGATAAGTGTGCCTCTTTCTCCGCATCCTCTCCAGCACTTGTCATTTTCTGTTTTGTTGATAATGGCCATTCTGGTGGGTGTGAGATGATATCTCATTGTGGTTTTGATTTGCATTTCTCTAATGGCCAGGGACATTGAGCATCTCTTCATGTGCCTCTTGGCCATCCGTATTTCCTCTTCTGAGAGGTGTCTGTTCAAGTCTTTTTCCCATTTTGTAATTGGGTTGGCTGTCTTTTTGTTGTTGAGATGAACAATCTCTTTATAAATTCTGGATACTAGACCTTTATCTGATATATCATTTCCAAATATTGTCTCCCATTGTGAAGGCTGTCTTTCTACTTTCTTGATGAAGTTCTTTGATGCACAAAAGTGTTTAATTTTGAGGAGTTCCCATTTATTTATTTCCTTCTTCAGTGCTCTTGCTTTAGGTTTAAGGTCCATAAAACCGCCTCCAGTTGTAAGATCCATAAGATATCTCCCTACATTTTCCTCTAACTGTTTTATGGTCTTAGACCTAATGTTTAGATCTTTGATCCATTTTGAGTTAACTTTTGTATAGGGTGTGAGAGATGGGTCTTCTTTCATTCTTTTGCATATGGATATCCAGTTCTCTAGGCACCATTTATTGAAGAGACTGTTCTGTCCCAGGTGAGTTGGCTTGACTGCCTTATCAAAGATCAAATGTCCATAGATGAGAGGGTCTATATCTGAGCACTCTGTTCGATTCCATTGGTCGATATATCTATCTTTATGCCAATACCATGCTGTTTTGACCACTGTGGCTTCATAATATGCCTTAAAGTCAGGCAGCGCGAGACCTCCAGCTTCGTTTTTTTTCCTCAAGATGTTTTTAGCAATTCGGGGCACCCTGCCCTTCCAGATAAATTTGCTTATTGGTTTTTCTATTTCTGAAAAATAAGTTGTTGGGATTTTGATTGGTATTGCATTGAATCTGTAAATCAATTTAGGTAGGATTGACATCTTAACTATATTTAGTCTTCCAATCCATGAACACGGTATGCCCTTCCATCCATTTAGGTCTTCTGTGATTTCTTTTAGCAGTTTTTTGTAGTTTTCTTTATATAGGTTTTTTGTCTCTTTAGTTAAATTTATTCCTAGGTATTTTATTCTTTTAGTTGCAATTGTGAATGGGATTCGTTTCTTGATTTCCCCCTCAGCTTGTTCATTACTAGTGTATAGAAATGCTACAGATTTTTGAATGTTGATCTTGTAACCTGCTACTTTGCTGTACTCATTTATTAGCTCTAGTAGTTTTGTTGTGGATTTTTCCGGGTTTTCGACGTATAGTATCATATCGTCTGCAAACAGTGATAGTTTTACTTCTTCCTTTCCAATTTTGATGCCTTGTATTTCTTTTTCTTGTCTAATTGCTCTGGCTAGAACCTCCAACACAATGTTGAATAATAGTGGTGATAGTGGACATCCTTGTCTTGTTCCTGATCTTAGGGGGAAAGTTTTCAATTTTTCCCCATTGAGGATGATATTAGCTGTGGGTTTTTCATATATTCCCTCTATCATTTTAAGGAAGTTCCCTTGTATTCCTATCTTTTGAAGTGTTTTCAACAGGAAAGGATGTTGAATCTTGTCGAATGCC
Source organism: Tamandua tetradactyla (assembly GCF_023851605.1). Lineage (NCBI taxonomy): Eukaryota > Metazoa > Chordata > Mammalia > Pilosa > Myrmecophagidae > Tamandua > Tamandua tetradactyla. The sequence continues at coordinate 65,651,213 of NC_135329.1, forward strand.
TTCTCTGCATCAATTGAGATGATCATGTGATTTTTCTGCTTTGATTTGTTGATATGGTGTATTACATTAATTGATTTTCTTATGTTGAACCATCCTTGCATACCTGGGATGAATCCTACTTGGTCATGATGTATAATTCTTTTAATGTGTTGTTGGATACGATTTGCTAGAATTTTATTGAGGATTTTTGCATCTGTATTCATTAGAGAGATTGGTCTGTAGTTTTCTTTTTTTGTAATATCTTTGCCTGGTTTTGGTATGAGGGTGATGTTGGCTTCATAGAATGAATTAGGTAGTTTTCCCTCCACTTCGATTTTTTTGAAGAGTTTGAAGAGAATTGGTACTAATTCTTTCTGGAACGTTTGGTAGAATTCACATGTGAAGCCATCTGGTCCTGGACTTTTCTTTTTAGGAAGCTTTTGAATGACTAATTCAATTTCTTTACTTGTGATTGGTTTGTTGAGGTCATCTATGTCTTCTTGAGTCAAAGTTGGTTGTTCATGTCTTTCCAGGAACCCGTCCATTTCCTCTAAATTGTTGTATTTATTAGCGTAAAGTTGTTCATAGTATCCTGTTATTACCTCCTTTATTTCTGTGAGGTCAGTAGTTATGTCTCCTCTTCCATTTCTGATCTTATTTATTTGCATCCTCTCTCTTCTTCTTTTTGTCAATCTTGCTAAGGGCCCATCAATCTTATTGATTTTCTCATAGAACCAACTTCTGGCCTTATTGATTTTCTCTATTGTTTTCATGTTTTCAATTTCATTTATTTGTGCTCTAATCTTTGTTATTTCTTTCCTTTTGCTTGCTTTGGGGTTAGCTTGCTGTTCTTTCTCCAGTTCTTCCAAATGGATAGTTAATTCCTGAATTTTTGCCTTTTCTTCTTTTCTGATATAGGCATTTAGAGCAATAAATTTCCCTCTTAGCACTGCCTTTGCTGCGTCCCATAAGTTTTGATATGTTGTGTTTTCATTTTCATTCGCCTCGAGGTATTTGCTAATTTCTCTTGCAATTTCTTCTTTGACCCAGTCGTTGTTTAGGAGTGTGTTGTTGAGCCTCCACGTATTTGTGAATTTTCTGGCACTCTGCCTATTATTGATTTCCAACATCATTCCTTTATGGTCCGAGAAAGTGTTGTGTAAGATTTCAATCTTTTTAAATTTGTTAAGACTTGCTTTGTGACCCAGCATATGGTCTATCTTTGAGAATGATCCATGAGCACTTGAGAAAAAGGTGTATCCTGCTGTTGTGGGATGTAATGTCCTATAAATGTCTATTAAGTCTAGTTCATTTATAGTAATATTCAGATTCTCTATTTCTTTGTTGATCCTCTGTCTAGATGTTCTGTCCCTTGATGAGAGTGGTGAGTTGAAGTCTCCAACTATTATGGTATATGAGTCTATTTCCCTTTTCAGTGTTTGCAGTATATTCCTCACGTATTTTGGGGCATTCTGATTCGGTGCGTAAATATTTATGATTGTTATGTCTTCTTGTTTAATTGTTCCTTTTATTAGTATATAGTGTCCTTCTTTGTCTCTTTTAACTGTTTTACATTTGAAGTCTAATTTGTTGGATATTAGTATAGCCACTCCTGCTCTTTTCTGGTTGTTATTTGCATGAAATATCTTTTCCCAACCTTTCACTTTCAACCTATGTTTATCTTTGGGTCTAAGATGTGTTTCCTGTAGACAGCATATCGAAGGATCCTGTTTTTTAATCCATTCTGCCAATCTATGTCTTTTGATTGGGGAATTCAGTCCATTGACATTTAGTGTTATTACTGTTTGGATAAAATTTTCCTCTAACATTTTGCCTTTTGTATTATATATATCATATCTGATTTTCCTTCTTTCTACACTCTTTTCCATATCTCTCTCTTCTGTCTTTTTGTATCTGACTCTAGTGCTCCCTTTAGTATTTCTTGCAGAGCTGGTCTCTTGGTCACAAATTCTTTCAGTGACTTTTTGTCTGAGAATGTTTTAATTTCTCCCTCATTTTTGAAGGATAATTTTGCTGGATATAGGAGTCTTGGTTGGCAGTTTTTCTCTTTTAGTATTTTAAATATATCATCCCACTGTCTTCTAGCTTCCATGGTTTCTGCTGAGAAATCTACACAAAGTCTTATTGGGTTTCCCTTGTATGTAATGGATTGTTTTTCTCTTGCTGCTTTCAAGATCTTCTCTTTCTCTTTGACCTCTGACATTCTAACTAGTAAGTGTCTTGGAGAACGCCTATTTGGGTCTAATCTCTTTGGGGTGCGCTGCACTTCTTGGATCTGTAATTTTAGGTCTTTCATAAGAGTTGGGAAATTTTCAGTGAAAATTTCTTCCATTAGTTTTTCTCCTCCTTTTCCCTTCTCTTCTCCTTCTGGGACACCCACAACACGTATATTTGTGCGGTTCATATTGTCCTTGAGTTCCCTGATACCCTGTTCAAATTTTTCCATTCTTTTCCCGATAGTTTCTGTTTCTTTTTGGGATTCAGATGTTCCATCCTCCAAATCACTAATTCTATCTTCTGTCTCTTTAAATCTGTCATTGTAGCTATCCATTATTTTTTCTATGTTTGCTACTTTATCCTTCACTTCCATAAGTTCTGCGATTTGTTTTTTCAGTTTTTCTATTTCTTCTTTATGTTCAGCCCATGTCCTCTTCATGTCCTCCCTCAATTTATCGATTTCATTTTTGAAGAGGTTTTCCATTTCTGTTCGTATATTCAGGATTAGTTGTCTCAGCTCTTGTGTCTCATTTGAGCTATTGGTTTGTTCCTTTGACTGGGCCATATTCTCAATCTTTTGAGCGTGGACAGTTATCTTCTGCTGCTGGCGTCTGGGCATTTATTCAGATTTCTCTTGGTGTTGGACCCAGCAAGGTTGTAATATTTTTCTGTGAAATCTCTGGGTTCTGTTTTTCTTATCCTGCCCAGTAGGTGGCGCTCGTGGCACACGTTTGTCTGCGGGTCCCACCAGTAAAAGGTGCTGTGGGACCTTAAACTTTGGAAAACTCTCGCCGTCCGGGGGGTTCGCTAGCCGAAACGGCTTGAGCCGGCCCGGGGTCCGAACGCAGGGAGGGTTGCTGGTCTCCGCAGCCAGGGAAAGAGCCCGTCCGAATTTCCTAGTCGGCCCTGGGCAACAAGCGTGGCGGGAGGGCGCCAGCGGCAGCGGCCCGCCCGACAGAGTGCACGTTCCCCGGGAGTCACGGGTTTGGAAGGGGCCTCCCCCACCCGTCACCGTTCTCCGCGGCCTGGGGGTTTCCGATCCAATTCTCTCAGTTGGTCCGGGGGCTGCGCGTGGTGTGGGCGCCAGCCGTCTTTGTTTCAGGGGACCGCCTCTCCAATTCTCCCAGCCGGCCCGGGAAGGGGGAAGGGAGTAACTCCGGCCGCTTGCCACCCCGCCCGGTAAGGCCCGCGCGCCTCGGCGATCTCACCGGAGCTGCTTCTCTCAGCCAGCCAGCCGTTCCAGGATGGGGTACGCTGTCTTTTTTATCTCTGTTGTGGCTTTGGGCGCTTTCTGTATCGTTTCTACTCCCCTAGTAGGTGTCCTGGAGAAGAAACTAAGATCCGCGCGTCTTACTAAGCCGCCATCTTCCAGGAAGTCTCCCCAGGTAACCTTTTAACTATTGGGGACTCCCAGGAAAATGGGCCAGGCCCTTGATTTTGAGGCTTGCCCTCATGAAACTTGTTTCTGTGGGAAAGAAGCTAAGACTGCCCATGGCAAGGACTGGGAGTTGCTTCCAGGAAGCCTTTTTGTTGCCCAGATGTGGCCTCTCTCTCTTTCTCTAGGCCCAACTCTGCAAGGAAAGTCATTGCTCTCCCCCCCCCACCCCCGCTTGGGATACTATATCCAGGGGCAAAAATCTTCCTGGGGGCATGGCTCCCAGGGATGAGTCTGGTCCTGGCACTGTGGATCAACAAGATCTTCCGAACCAAGAGGAGGAAAGGTGGTGTAATAAAATAAGGCATTTTATTTTTTTTTACTTTACATTAGAGGATCTGAAGGAAGGTGATAAAGCACTGGGCATGATGTTCTGTTTCTTCAGAAAGCTGACAAGTACTAAGCCATCTATTGTCTTGTTTTAAATGGCAAGTCAGAAATAGCAAGTCTCTTTCACCAAATTTTCTGACTGAATATACGCTTTTCTCTTTCACCAGATTATATGGTTGAATAAGTAACCATATGTTAAGCGGAAAAAAATTCAAAGGCTTTGAAGTAACACTTCAGTATTTATTTCTTTTAAGTCTGATTCCCTCCCCCCCCAACTAATACCTTGTTATTTATCCTTATATCACTACCAAAATCAACTACAGTAGTTTAAGAAATATCCAATGTAAAAACAACTTTACAAATGGAAAGTCAAATCAATATGTGGATTCCAAATGCTCAGACTGTCAGCATGACCTGCCTCCTGGGTTGCTTTCTTTGTGTCATCTCCTGCTTGTGCTTGGTCAGAATCCTGCTGCAAACGTTAAGTTGTTTAAGAAGGGTATTTAAAGGTTATTAATCAGTCTCTAAAATTCATGTCTTCATCACCTTTTGATAGCCTGTTAAATTATAAACAGGCAAACAAGCATTAGGAAGAATGGAGTGCTGCAGCCAAAGCAGACAGGGAAAAGAAGACGCTGGGTGCTTTTGTGTCACTGGCACCGTCACCTCGGCAGATCAGGAGGGGCTGGGGCGGGCATCAGGTTACATTTATCTTTCACCAATATTTACTATTCATTTTGTTTTTCTCTTTTGAGAGTCTTCATAATGTAGCATATATATTTTTACATTTCTAATTGAAGTTTTTATTTTGGGATAATTTGAAATTCACAGTTAAAAGAAATGGTACAGAGAGAGACTGTGTATGTTTTAGCTAGTTAACCCCAAAAGTAACATCTTGCAAAACTAGTGCTCAATATCACAACCAGGATATTGCCAATGATAGTCATCACAGAGAACATTCCTATCCACATAAAAACCCTTTAACAGTCATACATCTCATGCTCCTCTTCCCTGTTTCTGACCCCTGGTGATCACTGATCTTGTCTCCATTTCTGTCATTTTGCCCCTTTAAGAATGTTATATAAATGGAATCATGCTGTATGTGATCTTTTGGGACTTGATTTACTCAGCCCAATTTCTGAAAACTCATCCAAATTGTTGCGTAAATCAGTCCATTTCATTTTGTTTCTGGGTGATATTCCCTGGTATGGTTTGCTTAGCCATTCATCATTTTAAGGACATATTATTTCCAGTTTGGGGCTGTTATGAACAGAGCTGCTATTAATTTCTCTGGGATAAACAACTGGGACGTATGGTACCTGCATGTTAAAGTACTATAAAGCTAAGAAACCAAAAACTGTTTTCCATAGTGGTTCTACTGACTTATAGTCCCACCAGCAATGGAAGAATGGTTGAGTTTCTCTGCATCCTTGTTGGCATTTGGTGTTGTCACTATTTTTTACTTTATCCATTCAGATAGTTATACGGTGATTAAAACCACTGTGGTGTTAATTTGCATTTCGCTAACGGCTAATGATGTTGAACATCTTTTCAGCTGCTTATTTACCAATTTTCTACTCAGGTTGTTTGCTGGTGTTTTGGTTTTTTATTTTTGTTTGTTTGCTATTTGTTTTTACAGTTGAATTCTTTATATAGCCTAGATACTAGTTCTTTGTCAGATATGTGCTTTGCAAATATTTTTTCCAGTCTGTAGCTTGTATTTTCATCTTCACATAGGTTTCACAGAGCAAAGCGTTAAATTTTATTGAAGTCCAATGTATCCATTTTTCCTTACGTGGATTATACTTCTGGTGTCAAGTCTAAGAATTCACTATCTAGCCCTAGATCCTGAAGATTTCTCTTTTGTTTTTTCCCCTGAAAGTATTATGGTTTTACGTTTTACATATAAATCTGATTCATTGAGTTAATTTTTGTATAAGGTGTGAGGTTTAGGTAGAAGCTCATTATTTTGTCTATGGATCTATTGCTGGGTTCTCCATTCTGTTCCACTGAAATGTGTTTGTCCCCCTACCAATATCACAAAGTTTTTATTACCACTGTAGGCCTTACTATTGGGCACAGTGAATTCTTCCACTTTATTCTTTTTCAAGAAACTTTTAGCTATTCCAGCATAGTGTATGTGCCTTTCCGTGTAAATTTGAAAATAACCTCATCTATGTCTACAGACAGCTTTGCTGTGGAATTTTCATAGGAATTGTATCAAATCAATAGATCATATTGGGTGTGAACCACGTGAAACTTGTAGATCATATTGGACAGAACTGACATCTTTATTCTGAGTCTTCCAATCCATGAATATGGGGTAATTCTCCATTTATTTAAGTCTTCTTTGATTTCTTTCATCAGCATTTTGTAATTTTCAGCAAAGAGGTCCAATACATGTTCTGTTAAGTATATTGTAAGTATTTCATTTTCTTTGGAGTGATTGCAAATACCAGTAAAGTTAACATCTTATTGAAAATCGAGTTACGTATAACAATTAATAATATGCCTGTATCTTAAACATGCAGTTCAGTGAGTCTTGGCAGTTTTATACGTCCGTGTAATCACTATCCAAAACAAGCTGTAGAACACTTCCATCACCACAGAAAGTTGCCAACACTTCTTGTATCTCTTCCCAATCAATTATCAAGCCACATTACCACACCCATCCCACAACCGTTTTTTTTTTATTTCTGCCAAGGTTAAGGTTTAAAATTTGTAATTTTTCGTCATCTGAGGATAGAGTGCCCTTAGATAGAGAACTATCTACCTGTAGCAGCTTACACTGGGAGAATAAGATATTGATGTCCTTGATATGTTTGTGCCCTGGTTCAAAAGTATTTATTAGCTCATGGATTTTTAAAAACATTTTCTTATAAGAGTATGAAGTGATAAAATTTTCTCTATTTTGAACTTTATGGGTTCTAAAGTTCATAATCCTGAAATAAAATTTTATTTTTTTAAAGATTTTTATTGTCAAATATAACATATATACAAAAAAACAATATATTTCAAAGTACATTGTAGCAAGTAGTTATAGACTGATTTCAGAGTTCTGTATGGGTTACAGTTCAACAATTTTAGGTTTCTTTTTCTAGCTGCTCTAAGACACTGGAGACTAAAAGGTCCCTCAAACCACTGAACTGGGACAAAACAGTCTTTTTAATAAATGAGCAGGGGAAAACTGGATATCAGCGGTCAAAAGAATGAAAGAGGACCCTTACCTTACACCATACAAAAATTAACTCAAAGTGGACCAAAGACCTAAATATAAGAGTCAATATCATAAAACTCCTGGAAGAAAATAGAAGGAAACATCTTCAAGACACATTGCACAAGCAATGAAAGATAAAATAGATAAATGGGAACTCCTCAAAATCAAATGCTTTTGTAACTCAAAAGATTGTCAAAAAGGTGAAGAGGCAGCCAACTCAATGGGAGGAAATATTTGGAAATCATGTAATGGATAAAGGTCAACTCAACAAAAGAACAAACAATCAGTTATAAAATGGGCTAAAAATGTGAATAGACATTGTTCTGAAGAGCAAATACAGATGGCTAAAAAGCACATGAAGAGGTGCTCATTTTCATTAGCTAAATGGGAAATGCAGATCAAGACTACAATGAGATACCACCTGACACCTATAAGAATGGCTGCTACTAAACAAACAGGAAACTATAAATGCTGGAGAGGATGAGGAGAAATTGAAGTACTTATGGAAATGTATAATAATACAGCTGCTATGGAAGACAGTTTGGTGGTTCCTTAGAAAGTTAAATATTGAGTTGCTCTACAACCCAGAAAACCACTACTTTGTATACACCCAGAAGAGGTGAAAGCAATGATGCAAGTAGATAGTTGCACACTGATGTTCATAACAGCATTATTCACAATTGTCAAAAGATGGAAGCAATCCAAGTACTCATCAACAGACGAGTAGATAAACAAAATGTCGTCTATACATATTATGGAATATTATGCAGCAGTAAGATGAAATGACACAAGAGTATGTCATGGGCAGGTTCATATGTCAACCTCACCAGGTGGTGGTGCCGGTTGTGTGGTTGGGTAAACACTGGCCTGTCTGTTGCTATACGGACATTTCATGGACTTAAATCATGATCACGTTGGCTGCATCCACAGCTGACTGTATTTGTAATCAGCTAAGGGGAATGTCTTCTGCAATGAGTGATGCTTAATTTAATCACTGGAAGGTTTTTAAGGAGGGTTCAGAAGAGACTGTCATTCTTCCTGTTTTAGCCAGCCTCTCCTGAGAGTTCATTGTTGAGCTGACAGCTTACAGCCTGCCCTACAGATCTTGGACTCTTACATCCCCAAGGTTGACCAGCCAGACTTCTGAGAGTTTACTGAGGACTTCATTAGAACTGCCAGCTTTCAGCCTGCCCTACAGACCTTGGACTCTACATTCTCATGGTTACATGAGACACATACATTTTATATTTATGGATGTTTCCTGCTGACTCTGTTTCTCCAGAGAACCTAGCTAATACAGAGTATGACCACTGAATCATTATATTGATCTTTCCTTTGGGTTCAAATCCCTGGGATTCATATCCCACATTGCCAGAGAGACTTTCACCCCTGGATGTCATGTCCCACGTAGCGGGGGAGGGTAATGATTTCACTTGAGTTGGGCTCAGAGAGGGAGAGGCTGCATCTGAGCAACAAAAAGATGTCCTCTGGAAGTAACTCTTGGGCATAACTATCAATAGACTAAGCTTCTCGGCTGTATACATAAGCTTCACAAGAGGAAGCCTCGAGATCAAGGGCTTGGCCTATTGACTTGGGAGTCTTTAATGTTTGGGACAGTATCAGGGACTTTCCCAGTGATAAAGTTTAATAGTTTCATATTTTTTCTCCCATCCCCCAAAGGACTTTGCCAAAACTTTTTAATTATCTGCTCAACATACTCTGGGATGTATTCAGGCATTAAATTAAGCTATACAGAAATACAAGACCTCATTCCTATTCTGGGCTCTTTGTATTTGGGCTGTTTAAATGATCTATCCAGACAGGTTGAGTTAGAGTATGTGCTATAGAAAATTTAGGCTCTGGACAAATAAACCTCTCTTCCCTTGGTCTCATTGAGTAGGTGAAATTCTAAAATACAGACAATGTCTTCCCTACTCCTGATTTACCTTAGTTCCAATGGGATCGGCTTTGTTCTTATCTGTAATTCAATTTCTTTAATATCTGTTGTATGTGGCAATGCTGACCTTCAGTACTGCATAATTCCTAGTCTGAGTCTTAGGTGTTACACAGGTTCCCAAAGTTTCAAGGAAATACCAGGTTATACATATATAGCATAGCCTCACAAAATCTAGAAATAACAATTAACACTCCGGAATAAATGTGACTGCTATTAACAGCTTACAACCTAGGCCATGATTTTCTTATAATTATTTTCTAAATGAGATCATACAATATTTGCTCTTTTGTTTCTGGCTTATTTTGCATTGCACAATGTCCCACAGGTTCATTCACCTTGCTGCATACCTCATAAGTTTGCCCCTTTCTGTAGCCACACAATATTCCATCATATGCATACACCACAGTGTGCCATTCTACTTCTCAGTCAGTGTATCCTTCAGCCACCTCCATCTATTGGGCATCATATATAATGTTCAAAGTCAACAGTCCATCAACACTCAACTTTAGACAGTTTTCATTGTTCCCAAGAGAAAAATAACCGATAACATGCCCTCACCAAATAGAAAATCCAAACCTCCCCTTAACTCTTGTTCCTCCCCACCTCCCTACCATTATCTACCCCTCATATTGATGTGGTACTGCTGATGTCTTTTTGTAAAACACAGCCTATAAAGGACAACAGATTTCCCCCTATACCCTGATATTCTCAACCCTCTGTACAAGATTCATACCTTTGAAGTAGTTCATGTAAGAACTTATTTATATTTGTAGTATTAATTGATGGGATACATGGCTCTATATCCAAGGTGTTCTTAAGAGTCAACAGGAATGGCATTGATTAGGGATTAGCAAATCATGGCAATTATCACTATCTAACTGAAGTTTGCATAAGAATAGCCTCCAGAATGGCCTCAACTCCATGTGATCTGTCTTGGCCACTGATGCCTTATTTTATTATACTTCTTTTCCCCTTTTTGATTTGGAAGGTATTATCATGCCCATGGTGCCAGGGCCAGACTCATCCCCAGGAGTCATGCCGCACATTGTCAGGGAGATTTTCACCCCTGAATGGCTTGTACCACATGGGGGGAAGGGCAACAATTTTCCTGGAAGAGCTGGGTTTGGAGAGACAGAGTCCACATCTGAGCAACAAAGAGGTTTCCTGGAAATGACAGTTGGGCCTTGTTATAGGTAATCTTAGCTTCTCCCCTATAGAAATAAGTTCATTAGTAAGCCTCAAAATCTAGGGCTTGATCTATTTTCTTGGGAGTCTTCAATGGTTGGGAAGGGTACCCAGGGTTTATTTATTTATTTTTTTCCACTTCAGACCCTCAGGAGACTCTACCATTATTTTTTTAATTATCAGCTCACCATAGTCTGAAATATATCCTTGTATTATATTTTTATACAGAATTCTGTTTCTCGACTCTAGGAGTCTGGATTATTTAGATAAACTATCAAGAGAGATTGATTTAGATTATGTGTTACAGAAAATTTGGGCTCTAGACATAATAAACCTCTCTGTCTTTGGTCTCATACAGTAGCTGAAGGTCTAGAGTACCACCATCACTTTTTATCCTGCATTCTAATTTACCTTAGACCCACTCTGTTTTAAACTCTGAGGCCTGATCTCTTTTTCAGTTACTTTAACTTTTATTATATATAGCTATGCTGATCTTAAGGACTGCAGTAATCATTAATTTTTAAAGATCAATCTATTGAAGATTTTTGTGCCTTTTCCACACTCCCCAATGTGGTTGGATCGTAATTTTGGTTAGATCAATGTGCTGGTTTGAAAGGAAGCATGCCCCCTAAGAAAAGCCATGCTTTAATATAAAAAAGGTAGAATAATCTCTATTCAATACTGTATGTTTGAAACTGTAATCAGATCATCTCCCTGGATGATGTGATTTAGTCAAGAGTGGTTGTTAAACTGGATTAGGTGACGACATGTCTCCACCCATTTGTGGGTCTTGATTGGTTTATTGGAGTCATATAAAAAGAGGAAATATTTTGGAGAATGAGAGATTCAGAGAGAGCAGAGAATGCTGCAGCACCACGAAGCAGAGAGTCCACCAGCCAGTGACCTTTGGAGATGAAGAAGGAAAACGCCTCCTGGGGAGCTTCATGAAACCAGAAACCAGGAGAAAAAGCTAGCAGATGACACCGTATTCGCCATGTGCCCTTATAGCCAAGAGAGAAGCCCTGACTGTGTTTGCCTTCTCCTTTGAAAGAGAAACCCTGAACTTCATCGGCCTTCTCGAACTAAGGTATCTTTCCCTGGATGCCTTTGATTGGACATTTCTATAGACCTGTTTTAATTGGGACATTTTCTTGACCTTAGAACTGTAAACTAGCAACTCATTATAAACTCCCCCTTTAAAAAGCCATTCCATTTCTGGTATATTGCATTCCAGCAGCTAGCAAACTAGAACAATCAATATTCAGCATTAACACTAACAGGACTATTAAAAATCTTTCTTACAGAAGAACTAAATAGTAAACCATAATTACTTTTTTTTTTCTGCACAAATTTTTGTTTCTCCTGGAGATAAAGATTACCTTGCTTTTACATTTGCTTTACCTGCCTCATCTGTCATGCCACAAAAGGATGCCCTAAATATACAGGCCCAAAGTCATATAAGCTGTTCTTAACTCAGCTTCTTTTGACTTTAGGTCTGAGTCTGCATTCCGAGAAGGAGCACATTTTCTGGAGGAGGTTTCTAAAGGCAGCTGACTGCAGACTTCACATCCAACTAGGTCCGCCAACTCCTGCCAGCTGGCTGCCTTCAAGAGATCCTGTGGGTCGAGACAATGCGTCCATTTTGTGCCTGTGCGCACAGCCGGCCAGGAAGACCCTGTGCACACATGTTTAAGTGGGACTGAGAGAAGCCCTGGGCATGTTCAGAAGCCTGTGTGGGGCAGCTGCTTCCTCTCTCTGGCAGGACTACATGCATAGCCACAGGAGGTTTGGCAAGGAGAGGAGGGACACCTCCAGGACAGAACAGCCACGGCAGTGTGTGCTAAGTAACTATAACACTGACTCCGACACACCCCACCTTAGGCATAATGGTACTTACAAAAAAATGGGCTCAACAGAACTGACAGGCAGTTAGGGACAGCCCAGTTAGACTCTTATAAACTGATTTCTAAGATAACAGCACTATGGCTACATCAGGAAATTAACAGCCACTGTGCTGAGATTTCTTGTTTTCTTAAGGATAACATAAATGTGAATCACGGCCTGCTTCTCCGGGAATTGGAACGATCAATTTGCTTTCGGCTGGAGCTGTTGCTGCAGTGAGAATCTGCTTGTGGAAGGCCTGAAGGCTATAGATAGCTTGATAGGTGACATATGCTAGCAGATAGATGAGTCAAGGATTCTATAAAAGAAGCAGTGTGCCCTCTACCATCTAAAAAGACACAGATGGACTGACAGAAGATTCAAAGTATTAATATCCATCCATTCAATTACAGCCTCAACGATAACAGGATTCAGGTCACTCATTTCTTTAAACTTTTAAACTTAAATTCTTATGTAAAACTTATTATGTGCCAGGCCTTATCCTTAAAAAATGCTATTTTTAAAAAGTACTTAAAAATATTAGCTCATTTAATCTTCATATAACAACCCTACTTATTAGATTACTTTTTGGACACTTGGTAGATACAGACCCTTTTTATCTAACCAATCCATTTGCTACCAGATACCAGAGTCAAATCACAAATCCATACTAATCTCATCAGTATTCCAAAGCAATCTCAGACCATTCTTTAACTTCATCAAAGTTTTAAAAAAGCAAAACACCCTAGTTAATAACTGACATAATCTATAGGTTTTCTAAAATAGCTAAGTGAGAAATTAAAAATAATCTTGTCTATTTATCACTAGTCACTTGTCCCTTCAAACCATCTTCCATTCTGGGAGGGAGAGAACTGACATTGACTGAATGCTTAATTAAGCCAGGCCCTGCATTTCTTCCCCTCACACTGAATGCTCTAATGGGCAATAAACCCAAGGCTCAGGTAGGATATGCAAAGGATTTACAGTTTTAATGCAAATAAATGAAAAGCCCAGGATTTGAGCCGTACCAGTCCATGAGCTTTCTAAGGCTGGGGACCTTGTTTGTTTATCACTGCATATCCAGCACTTACCATAACTGGTAACATATTTGTTGAAAAAATGAATGAATGAACAGATTCCAATCTTCCTAATTCTAAATCTCAACACTTTTCACTAGAAGACTCTGCAACTGTCTTCCTAAAAAGCAATCGGACACTGACCTGTGAAGCAGTAACCACAGAGACCCTTTGTCTTAAAGGGCCCAGAGAGGCCGGAAGCCACACTGCCATGCTTTCCAAACTGCAGCTTGTGATTCCTCCGGCCTTCACCAGCGTTTTTTGTTTTGTTTTGCTTTTTAAATAAAATATAATAAAAAAGAACAGTGTACTCAAGTGGTGAGGCAAGGTAAGTTTTGCTTGTTTATATATTTTTTTCTATATTGGAGAAGTTGTGGGTTTACAGAACAATCATGCATAAAATAAAGGATTCCCATAGACTACCCTATTATTGATACCTTCCCTTGTGTCATGGTCAGGTTCATGTGTCAACTTGGCCAAGTGGTGGTACCTGTTTGTCTGGTTGGGCAAGTGCTGGCCTGTCTGTCGCGATAAGGACATTTCATAGAACTAGATCGTGAGCACGTCAGCTGCGTCCACAGCTGATTCCATTTGTAATCAGCCAGAGGGGAGTGTTTTCTGCAATGAGTTATACTTAATCTGATTACTGAAGCCTCTATAAAGAGGATTCAGAAGAGACAGGCTCTTCCTGTTTTGGCCGGTGAGCCTCTCGTGTGGAGTTCATCCAGATTCTCCATCGAAATCATCGGCTTCACAGCCTGCCTGTGGATTTTGGACTCTGTGTTCCCATGGTCACATGAGACACTTTTATAAATTTTATATTTGCGAGTGTTCCCTGTTGATTCTGTTTCTCTAGAGAACCCTAACTAATACACCTTGGTATAGAACATTTGTTACAATGGATGATAACACATTTTTTGAATTGTACTATCATATGCCATGGTTTAATTTAGAGTTTATTGTGCACTTTAATTTCACGAATTTTTAAGAAATTTTTATTGTTAACCATATATACAGTCTAATACTTCCTCTTAATCACATTCAGATATATATTTCAGTGCTGTTAGTTGCTTTCACCATCACCACCAGCCATACCAGACATCTCCATCATTCCAAATAGGAATTCTGTACGTTTTAAGGTTCCACTTCCCATATCCTATCTCAACCCTGTTCCTAGTTTTTATTTTAGATACTGACTCTGAGTTTACTTACTCTAATGGTTTCAAATCAGCAAGATCACAAAATAGCTGCCCTTTTGTGTCTGGCTTATTTCACTCAACAAGTCTTTGAGGTTTATCTATATTGTCACATGTACCAGGACTTCATTCCCTTTTTTTTTTGGTTTGGGCTGGCACCAGGAAGTGAAGCTGGATCTCTGGCATGGCAGGCGAGAACTCTGCCTGCTGAGCCACCATGGCCTGCCCAGGACTTCATTCCTTTTCACAACTGACTAATAGTCCACTGATGCATATACTATATTTTGTTTATACTCTTATTGGTTGATGGACACTTGGGTTACCATTATCTTTTGGCATTTGTGAATAAGACTACTATGAACACTGGTATTCAAATATCTGTTTGAGTCCCTGCTTTCAATACATTTGGGTATACACCTAGTAGGGGATTGCGAGGTCATATGGTAATTCTATACCTAACTTTCTGAGGAACTGCCAAACTGCCTTCTACAACGGCTGCACCATTTTACCCTGCCACCAGCAATGTTTCCCTGTTTCTCAGCATCCTCTTCAACACTTGCTATTTTCCATTTTTTTAGTAGTAGCCATTCTAACGGGTGTGAAATGGTATCTCACTGTGGTTTGATTTACCTTTTCCTGATGGCTAATGATGTTGAACATCTTTTAATGAGCTCTCTGTGTATACGTGTATATCTTCTTGGAGAGATGCTTACTCAAGACTTTTGCCCTTTTTAAAATTGGGTTAAGTTTTGTTTTGAGAAATCCTTGTGTGTGCACCAGATATCCAGGGAAAATGTCTTTCTCATTGTAGGGTGTGGCTGGAAGTTGAAAGCCTCTAAGCTCCTCTCAGCTTTCCAGGGCCCTTCACTTCTTTAGCCATTTGAATATATTCTTTCCCCTCCCCTTGTTGCTGCTTGGGAGACTTCTATTTACCTTTTTTTTTTATTATTAATTAAAAAAAATTAACAAAACATTTAGAAATCATTCCATTCTACATGTACAATCAGTAATTTTTAATATCATCACATAGTTGCATATTCATCATTTCTTAGTACATTTGCATCGATTTAGAAAAAGAAATAAAAAGACAACAGAATAAGAATTAAACGATAATAGAGAGAAAAAAAAACCTATACCTCACATGCAGCTTCATTCAATGTTTTAACATAATTGCATTACAATTAGGTAGTACTGTGCTGTCCATTTCTGAGTTTTTATATCCAGTCCTGTTGCACAGTCTGTATCCCTTCAGCTCCAATTACCTGTTCTCTCTTTTTTTTTTTAATTAACGGAAAAAATGAAATTAACCCAACATTTAGAAATCATACCATTCTACATATGCAATCCGTAATTCTTAACATCATCACATAGATGCATGATCATCATTTCTTAGTACATTTGCATCGGTTTAGAAGAACTAGCAACACAACCGAAAAAGATATAGAATGTTAATATAGAGAAAAAAATAAAAGTAATAATAGTAAAAACAAAACAAAACAAAACAAAACAAAAACCTATAGCTCAGATGCAGCTTCATTCAGTGTTTTAACATGATTACTTTACAATTAGGTATTATTGTGCTGTCCATTTTTGAGTTTTTGTATCTAGTCCTGTTGCACAATCTGTATCCCTTCAGCTCCAATTGCCCATTATCTTACCCTGTCTCTACCTCCTGCTGGACTTTGTTACCAATGACATATTCCAAATTTATTCTCGAATGTCGGTTCACATCAGTGGGACCATACAGTATTTGTCCTTTAGTTTTTGGCTAGACTCACTCAGCATAATGTTCTCTAGGTCCATCCATGTTATTACATGCTTCATAAGTTTATCCTGTCTTAAAGCTGCATAATATTCCATCGTATGTATATACCACAGTTTGTTTAGCCACTCTTCTGTTGATGGAGATTTTGGCTGTTTCCATCTCTTTGCAACTGTAAATAACGCTGCTATAAACATTGGTGTGCAAATGTCCGTTTGTGTCTTTGCCCTTAAGTCCTTTGAGTAGATTCCCAGCAATGGTATTGCTGGGTCGTATGGCAATTCTATATTCAGCTTTTTGAGGAACCGCCAAACTGCCTTCCACAGTGGTTGCACCATTTGACATTCCCACCAACAGTGGATAAGTGTGCCTCTTTCTCCGCATCCTCTCCAGCACTTGTCATTTTCTGTTTTGTTGATAATGGCCATTCTGGTGGGTGTGAGATGATATCTCATTGTGGTTTTGATTTGCATTTCTCTAATGGCCAGGGACATTGAGCATCTCTTCATGTGCCTTTTGGCCATTTGTATTTCCTCTTCTGAGAGGTGTCTGTTCAAGTCTTTTTCCCATTTTGTAATTGGGTTGGCTGTCTTTTTGTTGTTGAGTTGGACAATCTCTTTATAAATTCTGGATACTAGACCTTTATCTGATATGTCATTTCCAAATATTGTCTCCCATTGTGTAGGCTGTCTTTCTACTTTCTTGATGAAGTTCTTTGATGCACAAAAGTGTTTAATTTTGAGGAGCTCCCATTTATTTATTTCCTTCTTCAGTGTTCTTGCTTTAGGTTTAAGGTCCATAAAACCACCTCCATTTGTAAGATTCATAAGATATCTCCCAACATTTTCCTCTAACTGTTTTATGGTCTTAGACCTAATGTTTAGATCTTTGATCCATTTTGAGTTAACTTTTGTATAGGGTGTGAGACATGGGTCTTCTTTCATTCTTTTGCATATGGATATCCAGTTCTCTAGGCACCATTTATTGAAGAGACTGTTCTGTCCCAGGTGAGTTGGCTTGACTGCCTTATCAAAGATCAAATGTCCATAGATGAGAGGGTCTATATCTGAGCACTCTATTCGATTCCATTGGTCGATATATCTATCTTTATGCCAATACCATGCTGTTTTGACCACTGTGGCTTCATAATATGCCTTAAAGTCAGGCAGCGCGAGACCTCCAGCTTCGTTTTTTTTTCCTCAAGATGTTTTTAGCAATTCGGGGCACCCTGCCCTTCCCGATAAATTTGCTTATTGGTTTTTCTATTTCTGAAAAATAAGTTGTTGGGATTTTGATTGGTATTGCATTGAATCTGTAAATCAATTTAGGTAGGATTGACATCTTAACTATATTTAGTCTTCCAATCCATGAACATGGTATGCCCTTCCATCTATTTGGGTCTTCTGTGATTTCTTTTAGCAGTTTTTTGTAGTTTTCTTTATATAGGTTTTTTGTCTCTTTAGTTAAATTTATTCCTAGGTATTTTATTCTTTTAGTTGCAATTGTAAATGGGATTCGTTTCTTGATTTCCCCCCTCGGCTTGTTCATTACTAGTGTATAGAAATGCTACAGATTTTTGAATGTTGATCTTGTAACCTGCTACTTTGCTGTACTCATGTATTGGCTCTAGTAGTTTTGTGGATTTTTCCGGGTTTTCAATGTATAGTATCATATTGTCTGCAAACAGTGATAGTTTTACTTCTTCCTTTCCAATTTTGATGCCTTGTATTTCTTTTTCTTGTCTAATTGCTCTGGCTAGAACCTCCAACACAATGTTGAATAATAGTGGTGATAGTGGGCATCCTTGTCTTGTTCCTGATCTTAGGGGGAAAGTTTTCAATTTTTCCCCATTGAGGATGATATTAGCTGTGGGTTTTTCATATATTCCCTCTATCATTTTAAGGAAGTTCCCTTGTATTCCTATCTTTTGAAGTGTTTTCAACAGGAAAGGATGTTGAATCTTGTCGAATGCCTTCTCTGCATCAATTGAGATGATCATGTGATTTTTCTGCTTTGATTTGTTGATATGGTGTATTACATTAATTGATTTTCTTATGTTGAACCATCCTTGCATACCTGGGATGAATCCTACTTGGTCATGATGTATAATTCTTTTAATGTGTTGTTGGATACGATTTGCTAGAATTTTATTGAGGATTTTTGCATCTGTATTCATTAGAGAGATTGGTCTGTAGTTTTCTTTTTTTGTAATATCTTTGCCTGGTTTTGGTATGAGGGTGATGTTGGCTTCATAGAATGAATTAGGTAGTTTTCCCTCCACTTCGATTTTTTTGAAGAGTTTGAGGAGAATTGGTACTAATTCTTTCTGGAACGTTTGGTAGAATTCACATGTGAAGCCATCTGGTCCTGGACTTTTCTTTTTAGGAAGCTTTTGAATGACTAATTCAATTTCTTTACTTGTGATTGGTTTGTTGAGGTCATCTATGTCTTCTTGAGTCAAAGTTGGTTGTTCATGTCTTTCCAGGAACCTGTCCATTTCATCTAAATTGTTGTATTTATTAGCATAAAGTTGTTCATTGTATCCTGTTATTACCTCCTTTATTTCTGTGAGGTCAGTAGTTATGTCTCCTCTTCCATTTCTGATCTCATTTTTTTGCATCCTCTCTCTTCTTCTTTTTGTCAATCTTGCTAAGGGCCCATCAATCTTATTGATTTTCTCATAGAACCAACTTCTGGTCTTATTGATTTTCTCTATTGTTTTCATGTTTTCAGTTTCATTTATTTCTGCTCTGATCTTTGTTATTTCTTTCCTTTTGCTTGCTTTGGGATTAGTTTGCTGTTCTTTCTCCAGTTCTTCCAAGTGGACAGTTAATTCCTGCATTTTTGCCTTTTCTTCTTTTCTGATATAGGCATTTAGGGCAATAAATTTCCCTCTTAGCACTGCCTTTGCTGCGTCCCATAAGTTTTGATATGTTGTGTTTTCATTTTCATTTGCCTCAAGGTATTTGCTAATTTCTCTAGCAATTTCTTCTTTGTTGTTTAGGAGTGTGTTGTTGAGCCTCCACGTATTTGTGAATTTTCTGGCACTCCGCCTATTATTGATTTCCAACTTCATTCCTTTATGATCCGAGAAAGTGTTGTGTATGATTTCAATCTTTTTAAATTTGTTAAGACTTGCTTTGTGACCCAGCATATGGTCTATCTTTGAGAATGATCCATGAGCACTTGAGAAAAAGGTGTATCCTGCTGTTGTGGGATGTAATGTCCTATAAATGTCTGTTAAGTCTACCTCATTTATAGTAATATTCAGATTCTCTATTTCTTTATTGATCCTCTGTCTAGCTGTTCTGTCCATTGATGAGAGTGGGGAATTGAAGTCTCCAACTATTATGGTATTTGTGTCTATTTCCCTTTTCAGTGTTTGCAGTGTATTCCTCACGTATTTTGGGGCATTTTGGTTCGGTGCATAAATATTTATGATTGTTATGTCTTCTTGTTTAATTGTTCCTTTTATTAGTATATAGCGTCCTTCTTTGTCTCTTTTAACTGTTTTACATTTGAAGTCTAACTTGTTGGATATTAGTATAGCCACTCCTGCTATTTTCTGGTTGTTATTTGCATGAAATATCTTTTCCCAACCTTTCACTTTCAACCTATGTTTATCTTTGAGTCTAAGATGTTTTTCCTGTAGACAGCATATAGAAGGATCCTGTTTTTTAATCCATTCTGCCAGTCTATGTCTTTTGATTGGGGAATTCAGTCCATTAACATTTAGTGTTATTACTGTTTGGATAATATTTTCCTCTACCATTTTGCCTTTTGTATTATATTTATCATATCTGACTTTCCTTTTTTCCACACTCTTCTCCATACCTCTCTCTTCTGTCTTTTCGTTTCTGACTCTAGTGCTCCCTTTAGTATTTCTTGCAGAGCTGGTCTCTTGGTCACAAATTCTCTCAGTGATTTTTTTTGTCTGAGAATGTTTTAATTTCTCCCTCATTTTTGAAGGACAATTTTGCTGGATATAGGAGTCTTGGTTGGCAGTTTTTCTCTTTTAGTAATTTAAATATATCATCCCACTGTCTTCAAGCCTCCATGGTTTCTGTTGAGAAATCTACACATAGTGTTATTGGGTTTCCCTTGTATGTGATGGATTGTTTTTCTCTTGCTGCTCTCAAGATCCTCTCTTTCTCTTTGACCTCTGACATTCTAACTAGTAAGTGTCTTGGAGAACGCCTATTTGGGTCTAATCTCTTTGGGGTGCGCTGCACTTCTTGGATCTGTAATTTTAGGTCTTTCATAAGAGTTGGGAAATTTTCAGTGATAATTTCTTCCATTAGTTTTTCTCCTCCTTTCCCTTCTCTTCTCCTTCTGGGACACCCACAACATGTATATTTGTGCGCTTCATATTGTCCTTGAGTTCCCTGATACCCTGTTCAAATTTTTCCATTCTTTTCCCGATAGTTTCTGTTTGTTTTTGGAATTCAGATGTTCCATCCTCCAAATCACTAATTCTGTCTTCTGTCTCTTTGAATCTATCATTGTAGGTATCCATTGTTTTTTCCATCTTTTCTACTTTGTCCTTCACTTCCATAAGTTCTGTGATTTGTTTTTTCAGTTTTTCTATTTCTTCTTTATGTTCAGCCCATGTCTTCTTCATGTCCTCCCTCCATTTATCGATTTCGTTTTTGAAGAGGTTTTCCATTTCTGTTCGTATATTCAGCATTAGTTGTCTCAGTTCCTGTATCTCATTTGAACTATTGGTTTGTTCCTTTGACTGGGCCATATTTTCAATTTTTTGATCGTGATCCATTATCTTCTGCTGGCGTCTGCACATTTAGACAGATTTCCCTGGGTGTTGGATCCAAAAGTTTGGAAGATTTTTCTGTGAAATCTCTGGGTTCTGTTTTTCTTATCCTGCCCAGTAGGTGGCGCTCGTGGCACACGTTTGTCTGCGGGTCCCACCAGTAAAAGGTGCTGTGGGTCCTTTAACTTTGGAAAACTCTCGCCGTCCGGGAGGTTCGCTAGCCGAAGCGGCTTGGAAGAGTGCCAGCCGGCCCGGGGTCTGAACGCGGGGAGTGTCGCTGGCTGCCGCAGCCCGGGAAAGCACCCGTCCGAATTTCCTAGTTGGCCCGGGGTGCCAAGCGTGGCGGGAGGGCGCCAGCTGCAGCGGCCCGCCTGGGAGAGTGCACCGTTCCCGGGGAGTCACGGGTTTGGAAGGGGCCACCCCCCGTCACCGTTCTCCGCGGCCTGGGGATTTCCGATCCAATTCTCTCAGTTGGTCCGGGGGGCCGCGCATGGTGTGGGCGCCAGCCGCCGCGGTTTGAGGGGACCGCCTGTCCAATTCTCCCAGCCGGCCTGGGAAGGGGGGAGGGAGTGACTCCGGCCGCTTGCCGCCCCACCCGGTGAAGCCCGCGCCCCTCGGCAATCTCACCAGAGTGGGTTCTCTCAGCCAGCCAGCCATTCCAGGATGGGATACGCTGTCTTTTTTATCTCTGTCGTGGCTTTGGGAGCTGTTCTGTATCGTTTCCACTCCCCTAGTAGCTGTTCTGGAGGAGAAACTAAGATCCGCATGTCTTACTAAGCCGCCATCTTATCCGGAAGTCCTGGGTGTGGTCTCTATTTACCTTTAAGTTTTAATTTAAATTCAGTAGACACTCCATTCTCATTTATTTAATACTTTATCCCTTCCTCTGTTAGACCTATGATCCCACTATGTGGTAGTTATTTGTTGGCTGGTTTCCTCTATTGTTGTGTTAAATAATATTTAAAAAAATATTATTTATTTTTGTCTTTCAAGTGTATATAACACAGCTTGGTCTACAAAATGGCTCTGAAATGCTCACTATTTTAGACTCCTGCACTTTTTAATGATCATAAATTTATTATTTACTGTACATATAATTTCCAATTATTGTCATATTCAACTTTTAAAAATATTATCCTTCTATTACTAAAACAACAAATAATGAAAAGTTTTTAGACATTTCATATTCATTGAATGTGATTCTTCAATCTGTTTGAAATGAGGTGAATATCATGTAACACATCTGTGGTGTCACAAACTTTTCATTTCCCCACTCCCTAAAGTGAAGCAAACTCATTTAAAGCATAGATACCAATAAGAGCAGATTTCAGTAGATCTATAAACTTTTTAGTGTAAAAAAAAAGTCAGAGTTGCAACTAAACAAAGTTTTTTTCTTTTAAAGACTCCCCACCCCTTTAAGCCTTTATTTTCAAATAATTTCAAAGTTATAGGACAAGTGCATAAATAAGGATTTTTTTAACTTCTTGGGGGATAAAGCAAAGCAAAACTTCTGGGTTCAAATTTAATTTCTCTCTTAATACACTGGAATAACTGAATAACTGATTGTTAAAGGAAACACGCCCCATACAACTCTAGTTAAGTCTGAAAACAATTTCTCTTGTTTTCAACTTTGCTATATTCTTTAGTTTTCCTTTATGAAAATGCTTTTGAAACACTGCTCTGGTTTGAAACCTGGCAGAATGCAATACACCAAAAATGGAACGGCTTTTAAAAAGAAGAATTTATTAAGTTGCAAGTTTACAGTTCTAAGGCTGTAAAAATATCCAAATTAAGGCACCAACAAGAGGTTACCTTCACTCAAGAAAGGCCAATGAAGTTCGGGGTTTCTCTCTCAGCTAACAGGGCACATGGTGCCATCTGCTAGCTTTCTTTCCTGGCTTATTGTTTCATGAAGCTCCCCTGGGCGCATTTTCCTTCTTCATCTCCAAAAGTCTCTGGCTCTGTGGGCTCTGTTGGTTCTGCTGGCTCTCAAGCTTTTTCCAAAATGGTTCCCTTTTAAAGGGGTCCAGTAAGCAGCTCCAGCTTGAATGGGTGGAGACACATCTCCATGGAAGCCATCTAATCAAAAGTTACCACCCACAATTGGGTGGGTCATATCTCTTTGGACACAATAAAAAAGATTCCACTCAGTAATAATGAATGAGGATTAAAGGACATGGCTGTTCTGGGGTACATAACAGATTCACACTGGCACAAACACTTGGTTATATTCTTTAGTTTACCATTATGAAAACTGTCTGAAACACTTAGAATTCTAGAAGAAATATGCACTCAAAGTAACTTGGCTACTAATCTGACATAGGGTGGACAACTTTCTTCTCTTTTTGCATATACAGACAGCACTATAGATGCTTCCTGGTCAAATGCCATAAAAATGCCCAGGAATACTTCCCAGCCTTAATCATACAACCAGTTTATTTATGAACATAGTAGTTCTGTGTTGAAACACATTCAGTTTAAAAACCAGTGGGTCTGCATTCTTGGCACAAAATTTCAGGGCAGTGTAAACAGTTGACACTGCCACCTTTGTATATAGCACTCCCATGTCCTAAAAAGATTGTAAGGTTTTAACCCCTCTTACTGTAGCTTTAGGCTGTAAATAGAAAAATAGTCATTTCCACATTGCAAGTGAAGTACACAGATTAAATGCTGCAAAACCTAGAATGCCAATGTCTCATCCATTTACCTTCCATAAACATCATTTCAAATTTACATCAATCATGTCAAGTAATTTCATGCAAATAAAACTTAGCAATATATCTTACAAAGGTACATAAGGTACTTGCCACTATCTGTTTAATGTGTCCAACATAGTGGAGCGATGGGATGTTATGAGGGGTGTCAGGGCAATGAAGGGTGTCACGGCAATCAATATCTTTGTGGACTAGCTTCTGGCAAAAAAGGGAAAACTGACATAGGCCTGAGGCCAGACAAAGTATATTACATAAAGTACATTAAGTAAAATGCTTCTGGTAGTAATTGCAAATTGCTTTAGAGAAAACAGCATTTGACAGATTAGTAACTGTGCAACAAGTACCAGGAATTGTGATGATTTGCTTCAGTAAAGACACTGCATCTGGAACAGCTGCTATAAGTAAAGTTATCTCTGATTAAGTTTATTACAATCCATCTGGTTTTTGCAGACCCAACAGTGTCAAATGTAACATGACAGGATACATCACTCATGCATTTTCAAATTTTTGATGGTGCCACAGTTCTCCCTGGAACAGTTTTCTATTGTCATGGAAATAGAAATGCCCTTCCTCCAAAAACAGCCCTCATTCCTTTAGTCAATGAGTCAATGTAGGGATTCTTTTAGTTTCTGACTGTTCAATCAAAATACACACTATAACCGTAAGGTGGACCCATGCACCTAGAAATATACGGTGAGGTTCTTGCGTGCAAAACCCTTTCATCACATGACCTCTCTATGCCCTCCTTTCAATTCTCTATGCCCTCCTTTTCAGAATTCACACATGCTCAGAGCCAGCACCCAGGGGCTCTGAAAGGTCTGGGTAATGTCCTTTTCCCAGTTCACAGTGATTTTAGTAAACAGCTACAGGTCCTTTGGGGAAGGCTTAGATGAAGATGTGCAAAACACACCTGTGGTTGTGCTACTGGTCCTTCCTGAAGGGGCTCTTCCATTGCGGGCTCCAAGTCCGCGAACTTGTTTCAGTCTGGAAGCTGCGAAGCGATGACTTTCTATTATGCTGACATCAGGTTTCTGTTTACCAGATTTGAGTTTTTCTTGGGTCAAAACATCTGATTGTCACACT
Source organism: Tamandua tetradactyla (assembly GCF_023851605.1). Taxonomy (NCBI): domain Eukaryota; kingdom Metazoa; phylum Chordata; class Mammalia; order Pilosa; family Myrmecophagidae; genus Tamandua; species Tamandua tetradactyla. Next base: position 65,676,034 of record NC_135329.1, read on the forward strand.
GCCGCTGCTGCCCACTGAAGTAATTATGCATGCTTATCTCTGGCAGAGAAGCAGTGCTCCTGGGCGCTGGCTACCCATCGTTGCCGGTGAAACTAGGGGAACCCATTTCAATGGCAGTGATTCCACCATCATCCTCAGTCTACAGAGGCCAATCACCACAGGGCTTTCCAAGCATACTGGCATTCCTTCACTGACATATTTTTCATTGGGTTAGCAAAGGGAAGTCTGCTCCTCTGCCAGAGAATAGAGTTTATTTATACAGTCATAGTTCTTCAGAGAAAGGCAGCTAGCTTTCACATGAGGTTTTCTGTTTCAGGGGAAGGCACTGGGCAATGTCTGCAGGTCTCTCCTGGCTTCTGGGTTCCAATGGCCTTCCGCAGGGTGATTCCTTTCTGCATCTCCAAACGTCTGGACTGAGCTGGGAGTTCTGAGATGAGGTATGGTGAGCTGCTGAGCTCTTTTCTGACCTCTCTTTTAAGCCTCCAGCTAATTAAATTAAACCTCACTCATTGTGGAAGTCACCCCCTTTAGCTGACAGAAAATGTCATCAGCCATAGATAATTGCACATACTGATGATTTAAGCCCACAGAAACAGAACAAGGGGCATCATCAGCTGGTCAAGTTGACACCTGAACCTAACTACCACAGTTACGGGTATCTAGTTGTGTGGTCAAGCAAGCAGTGGCCTGATTGTTCCTGTGAGGGATTACATAGTGGGATGTGCATCTGTAGTCAGTTAATTACATCTATGTCTGATTGCATCTACAGTCAACAAAAGAGATTGCTTTTAGCAATGAGAGATGTTGTATCCAATACTTTGGAGGCCATAAAGGCAAGATTCATGTTTTCAGCAGTCAGAAGGAAGAATTTTTATCTCTACTTCAGTCAGTCAGCTTCTGGAAAATTCATTGTCAAGGCTGAGTTCCCAACTTGCAGCCTACCTTACAAAATTCAGACTTGCAAGTCCACATACCAGCCCTAGCATATCCACTCAGTCTCCCCATTCGCCATCTTCCATGCCCTACTTCTGTGTCCTCCATGCCCCACCCTGCTCCTGCTCTCCGAGGCACCCCTGAGCTGCACCTCACCCCCACAGCCCTGGCACCGTATGTCCACAACCCCATGACTCACACCCCAAGCTCACAGGCACTAGTGTCGAGTCCCCGGCCGTGTATATACCTGCACCACAACCCATCATGGCACTACTGTGCCCCTCCCCATGCCTGCAGCCTGCGTCACACCATTCCTGCAAATACAAAACTTAACACAACTGAAGGAAATCAACTTCCAAAGTAACCCTATCAAGATATTTACATGCCGTGAAGACAGCAGAAGATCATTAACCATATGAAGATGCAGACAGATACAGCCCAGTCTAATGACCAAATTAAAACAGCAGAGGAGACACAGACTTCGGAGCAAAGATGTTCATATAACTTAATTAAATAAAATCAGTGAGATGGCTAATGACATAAAGGAGATCAAGATGATACTAGAAGAGCATAAAAAGGAATCTGAAAGAATAAACAGAATAATAGCAGATTTTCTAAAAACAGAGATTAAAAATGCTGAAGACCAAGTCAAAAATATACTACAGAAACAGCAGATTTGAAGAGGAAGAAGTAAGAATAAGCAAACTAGAGGACAGGACAACTGATTTTGAACACACAAAAGAGTCAATGACAAAAAAAGATGGAAAATTTTAGATTGGATCTCAGAGAAATGATGGACAAAACAAAGCGCACAAATATAAGAATCATCAGTAACCCACAAGGAGAAGAGAGGAATAAAGGGCTAGGAAGATTAGTGGAGGATACAATGGTAGAAAACTTCCCAAACTTTATAAGACATAAATATGCAAATCAAAGAAGCCCAACAAACTCCAAATAGAATAAATCTAAGACACATACTAATTAGTCTGTCAAATGTTGAAGTGAAGCAGAAAATCCTGAAAGTGGCAAGAGAAAAACAATCTATTACATACAAGGGAAACCACATAAGACTGAGTTTCGACTACTCAACTGGCACTATGGAGGTGAGAAGACAGTGGGTGATGCATTTAAGATCCTGAAAGAGAAAGACTTCTAGCCAAGAAGTCTGTACCCAGCCAAACTGTCCTTCAAAACTGAGGGAGAGGGTGCATGGGTGGTTCAGTGGTAGAATGCTTGCCTTCCATGTGGGAGATCCGGGTTTGATTCCCGGACCATGCACCGCCCTACCTGCCCCCCCCCCCCCCCGCAAAAAAAAACACCAAAAAAAAAAAAAAAAAAAACCCTGAGGAAGAGATTAAAATTTTCACAGACAAACAAAGGCTGAGAGAATATGTCAACAAGAGACCAGTTCTACAAGATATACTAAACGGAGTTCTGCCAGCTGAAAAAAAAAGACAGGAGAGGGAGGTCTGGAGGAGAGCACAGAATTGAAGAGCACCAGTAAGGGTAACCTAAGGATAAAAAGAGAAAGAAGGAAAAGAACAAATAGATCTGACAAATAAAATCCAAAGAATAAGCTGGTGGAATCAAGAAATGCTTTTACAGGCAGGCCACGGTGGCTCAGCAGGCAAGAATGCTTGCCTGCTATGCCAGAGGACCCGGGTTCGATTCCTGGTGCCTGCCCATGTAAAAAAAAAAAAGAAATGCTTTTACACTAATAACTTTGAATGTTAATGGACTAAACTTCCCAATTAAAAGATAAAAGATTGGCAGAATAGATTAAGAAATATAATGTAGCTATATGCTGCTTACAAGAGACTCATCTTAGACACAAGGATACAAATAGATTGAAATTTAAAGGATGGAAAAAGATGTTCCATGGAAGCTATAACCAAAAGGAAGCAGGAATAGCTATACTACTATCGGACAAAATAGACTTTAAACGTAAAGACATCATAAGAGACAAAGAAGGACACCATATGTTAGTAAAAGGGATGATTAACAAGAAGAAATAACAATCATAAATGTCTATGCTTCCAATCAGGGAGCTCCAAAGTGCATGAGACAGACATTGGCAAAACTGAAGGGAGCGAAAGACATTTCAACAATAATAATGGGAGACGACTTCAATACACTACTCTCTTCTATAGACAGAACAACCAGACAGAGGATCAACAAGGAAACAGCACTTAATTTGATAAATGAATTAGTCCTAACAGACACATACAGGTCATTACACCCCAAAACACCAGGATATACATTCTTCTCTAGAGCTCATGGAACATTCTCCAGGATAGATCACATGTTGAGGCACAAAACAGGTCTTTATAAATTAAAAAAACACAAATTATTTAACGCATTTTCTCTGATCACAATGGAGTGAAGGTGGAAATCCATAACTACCAAAGAACAAGAACTTTCACAAATATATGGAGATTAAATATCATACTCTTACACAACCAGTGGGTCAAAGAGGAAACTGCTAGAGAAATCACTAGCTATCTGGAGATGAATAAAATGAGAACACAACATATCAGAACTTAACGGATGTGAAAAGGCTGCATTGAGAGGGAAATTTATTGCCCTAAATACCTATATTAAAAAAGAAGAAACAGCAAAAATCAAGGACTTAAATGCTCACATGGAGGAACTTGAGAAAGAATAGCAAACTAACCCCAAAGCAAATAGAAGATGAGAAAGAATCAATAAAACCCAAATTTGGTTCTTTGAGAAAATCAATAAAATTGATGGGCCACAAGTAAGACTATAAGGAAAAAAGAGAGATGATGCAAATAAACAAAATCAGAAATGAGAGGGGGCTCATTACCACAGACCCTGAAGAAATAAAAAAATAATCAGAGGATACTATGAACAACTATATGCCAACAAACTAGACAACTAATGGATACATTCCTGGAAGCACACAAATAAGCTATACTGACTCAAAGGGAAACAGAAGATCTCATCAAACCAATGAGAAGTAAAGAGATTCAAATAGTCATCAAAAATCTTCTACAGGGCGGGCCACAGTGGCTCAGCAGGCAGAGTTCTCGCCTGCCATGCCGGAGATCCAGGTTCGATTCTTGATGCCTGCCCACGTAAAAAAAAAAAAAATCTTCCTACAAAGTAATGCCAGGGCCAGGTGGCGTCACAGGAGAACTTTATCAAACATTCCAAACTTTTCCAAAAAATTGCGGAAAAAGGAGCACTACCTAATTAATTTTATGAAGCTAACATCACTTTAATACCAAAACTGGGTAAAGATGCCACAAGAAAGGAAAACTACAAACCAATCCCCTTAATGAACATAGATGTAAAAATTTTCAACAAAATATTAGCAAATCAAATCCAATTGAACATTAAAAGAATTATACATTACAATTAAGTAGGGTTTATAACAGGAATACAAGAATGGTTCAACACAAGAAAATCAGTTAATGTAATACAGCACATTAATAAATCAAAAGGGAAAATTTATATGATTATCTCGATTGATGCTGAGAAAGTATTTGACCAAATTCAACATCCTTTTCATATACAATACCTTAAAAAGTAGGAATCAAACATAACTTCCTCAACATGATAAAGGCATATATGAAAAATTCATAGCCAGTATTGTACTGAATGGTGAGAGGGTGAAAATTTCCCCCTAAGATCAGAAACGAGACAAGGATGTCCTCTGTCACCACAATTATCCAACATTGTACTAGAAGTTCTAGGAAGAGCAATCTGGCAGGAAAAAGAAATAAAAGGCATCCAAATTGGAAAGGAAGAAGTCTAAGTTTCATTATTTGCAGAAGATATAATACTATACTTAGAAAATCCTGAGAAATGTACTACAAAGTTACTTAAACTAACAATCAAATTCTGCAGGTGGCAGGCTATAAAATGAATGTGTAAAAATCAGTAATGTTTCTATACACAAGCAATGACTTAACCGAGGAGTCAATTAAGGAAAAACTTCATTCAAAATAGTACTAAAAGAATCAAGTATTTAGGAATGAACTTATCTAGGGATGTAAAGGACTTGTACATAATATTGTTAAAAAGAAAGCAAAGAAGATCTAAATAGGTGGAAAGACATTCCATGCTCATGCATTGGAAAGTTAAATGTAGTTAAGATGTCAATTCTACCCAAACTGATCTACCGATTCAACAAGTACCAATCAAAACTTGAACAACCTACTTTGAAGACTTGGGAAAGCTAACTACCAAATTCATCTTGAAGAGAAAGAGACCCTAAATAGCTAAAAACATCCTAAAAAAGAAGAATGAAATGGGAGGATTAACACCCCCAATTTTAAAACTTCTTATAAAGCTGCAGTGGTCAAAATAACATGGTACTGACCCAAAGATGGAAGTACTGACCAATGAAATTGAAACGAGAGTGCAGAAAAAGAACACCAGATCTATGGTAAAACTGATATTTGACAAGTCCCCAAATCCATTGAAGTGGGACAAAATAGTCTTTTCAATAAATGGGCATAGGAGAACTGGATATCAATAGTCAGAAGAATCAAAGAGGCCCCTTACCTTACACCCTATACAAAAATCAATTCAAATTGGATCAAACACTTACATAGAAAAATCAGTGACATAAAGCTCCTAGAAGAAAATGTAGGGAAACATCTTCAAGACCAAGTAACAGAAGGTAGCTTCCTAAACTTTACACTCAAAGTACAAGCAACAAAAGAAAGAAAAAATAAATAAATAAATAAATAAATAAATAACTCCTCAAAATCAAATGCTTTTGTGCCTCAAAAGACTTTGTCAAAAAGGTGAAGAGGCAGCCAAATGAATGGAAGAAAATATTTAGAAATCACACATTGGATAACAATTGATATTCTGTATACATAAAAAATCATATAACTCAACAACAAAAGAACAGGCAACCCAATTAAAAAGTGGGCTAAAGATATGAACAGACATTTTTCTGAAGAGCAAATACAGATGGCTAAAAAGCATATGAAGAGATGCCCATTCTCATTAAGTATAAGTGAAATGCAAATCAAGACTACAATGAGATACCTCATCACACCTATAAGAATGCATGCTATTAAACATATAATAACAAATAAATACTTAAAAATCTTTTAAAACATTAAAAAATTAAAAAAAAAAACACCCTATAAACATTTATAGGAAACTATAAATGTTGGAGAGGATGTGGAGAAACTGGGACACTCATGCACTGCTGGTGGGAATGTATAAAGTTACAGCCGCTATGGAAGACAGTCTGGCGGTTCCTCAGAAAACGAAATATCAGGTTGCCCTACGATCTGGTATATTAGGGTTCTCAGGAGAAACTGAATCAGCAGTAGGTATCTGTAAATATAAATCTCATGAAAGTGTCTCATGCAACCGTGGGGATATAAGAGTCCAAGACGTGTGGGGCAGGCCACAAGCTGGCAGCTCCAATGAAGCTCCTCAAGGAATGCTTAAGGTTGGCTGGGTGAAGCAGGAAGGTTGACTGTCTCTTCTGATCCCTCCTTTAAAGCCTTATGATGATAAGATTATGCATCACTTGTTGCAGAAGACACTCCCCTTAGCTGACTGTGTATTCAATCAGCTGTGGATGCAGCCAACATGGTCATGATTTAAGTCCATGAAATGTCCTCACAGCAACAGACAGGCCAGTGCTTGCTGGACCAGACAACTGGGCACCAGCACCTGGCCACCTTGACATATGGACCTGACCACCACACCTGGCACACCACTACTTGGTATATACCCAGAAGAACTGAAAGCAGTGACACAGAAATATGTACATCGATGTTCATAACAGCACTATTCACAATTGCCAAAAGATGGAAACAAAGTGCCCATCAACAGACAAGTGGATTAAGAAAATGTGGTATATACATATGATGGAATATTACGCAGCAGTAAGACAAAATGTTGTCTTGAATCACATGAAAAGATAGATTAGCCTTGAGGATGTAACGTTAAGTGAAATAAGCCAGACACAAAGGATAAATACTGTATTCTATTTTTATGACCATGGTAAAGGTAAAATCAGAGAATTATAATACAGAAGATAGGGGACCGAGAGATACACAGACGCTTGAGATGGGTGAACAGTTTGCTAATGAGGTTGAACTTGATTGAAAGAGAATAGATAGAAGTTCAGGCAGTTCACTAGTGGGTCTATTAGTAATATTACCCTGTTGAAGGTAAGCATGATTGAAAGGGGTTGTGTAGACTCATGTGTCCCACCAATTAACACTACAGATCTAAATAAATTCTTACATGAACAACTGCAAAGGTATGAATCTTGTACAAAGAGTGTGTAATTTCAGGGCACGGGGGCAAAATGTTATTGCATGCGATGGGTTATGTTTCACAGGAAAGCATCAACAGTACTGCAGCAATACCATAATGGGGGGCGGGACAAGAGTTAGGGGAAGGTTTGGATTTTCTATTTGATGAGGGTATGCTTATTGGCTATCTTCCTCTTGGGAACAATGAAATTATCTAAAATTGAGACTGTTGATAGACTGGTGACTTTGGACATTTCACATGAGGCCCAGTAGACGGAGGTGGCTGAAAGATGCACTGACTGAGAAGTAGATTGATGAACGATGGTGTAAACATATGATCAAACACAGTGCTGCTACAAAAAGGAACGAAGTTGCGAGGCATGCAACAATGTGAATGAACTTGTGGGACATTTGGCGAGGCAAAATAAGCCAGAAACAAATGAGCAAATATTGTATGATATCATTTAGACAATATTTAAGAAAACAAAGGTCTAGTTTACGTTGTAAATTCTGACAGCAGTCACATTTAGTCCAGAGTTATCATTTTTTCTGGATTTTGAAGGATTGTTTTAATACCAGGTTTATATAACCTGGTATTTAGAGATAAGAATGAAGCCAATCACATTGGGATTAAGGTAATCCAGAATACAAGGGTAAAGAAATGCTTGTATTTTAGAAGTTCACCTTCTCTTTGAGACCAAGGAAAGACAGTTCTATTTGTCCAGAACCTAGGTTTTCTGCAGCACATAATCTAACTCAACATGTATGGATAGATCATTTAAACGATCCAGACAAAGGGAGCCCAGAATAAGAACGAGAGCCTTTAATCCTGTACAGCTTAATGTAATGCCTGGACACATCCCAGAGTATACTAAGCAGATAATCAAAAAGTATTGGCAAAGTCCCTTGAGGGATAGGAGAAAAATTATGGAACTATTAAACTTTACCACTAGGGATACCCTGAATACTGTGCCAAACATTAGGGACACCCACATCAATAGGCCGAGCCCTTGATCTTGAGGTTTGCTCTTGTAAAGCTTAAGTACGTAGCAGAGAAGCTCAGCCTACCTATAGGTATGCCTAAGAGTCACCTCCAGAGGTGCTCAGATGTGGCCTCTTTCCCTCTAAGTCCAACTCTGCAAGTGAAATCATTGCCCTCCCCTCTAAGTGGGACATGACATCCAGGGATGAAAGTCTCTGTGGTGGTGTGGGGAATGACTCCTAGGGTTGAGCCTGGCCCTGGTCCTATGGGATCAACAATGCAATCCTGACAAAAAGGGGAAAAGAAGTGTTACAAATAATGTATCAGTGTCTGAGAGAGTTCAAATAGAGTCGAGAGGCTACACTGGAGGTCACTCTTATGCACGCTTCTGTTAGATATCGTTACCTATCATAACTTGCCAAATCCAACTAAAACCATTCCTGCATTATATAAGATTCTATAAAGGTTTCATCCACTAGGGTAACTTTCCAGAAACCTGCAACCTCCAGATGGATCCCTGGACCAGAGAAATCCTGAAATGCAGAGGAGCCAGCCTTTCTAGAATATCAACTAGTTCCATCCCCCATCCTATATTATTGATAGTCCCTTCCAACATGAAAAAGTTAGAACGGATATAGCCCAAATACCCCTAAAGAGGGAGAGAAAGATCAAAGGTAATGGTGGAGTTATACAGAGGTCAGGTTTAACAAAGGAGTATGAGTGCTGAATCATTATACTGCTATTTCTTTTAGTCTCCAGTTCCTTACAGCAGCTAGAAAGAAAAACATAAAATTGTGGAATTGTAATCCATAACAAACTTTGAAATTTATTGCTTTTTATGTATATATGTTATTTAAAGAGGAGGAGTATAACAGAGAAGATAGGATTTAACAAATGAGTATGATTGCTGAACCATTATATTGCTATTTCTGTTGTCTCCAGTTTTTTGGAGCTGGCAGAAGAAAAACTGAAAAATTGTGGAACTGTATCCCATATCAAACTTCGACATCTGTTCTATAACCACTTGTTAAAAATGTACTTAGAAATTTATCACTTTTTTGTATATGCTATATTTCACAATAAAAGTTAAAAAGTCAATGCTATTCTCTAACAGCATCTGCTTAACTAAAAGCCCCTGAAGAAACGTGAATAACAGATTATTCTCCACTAGATGGCAATCATTACACAAATTTGAGTTATACTCCCATTACATTAATAGCCAACGAATGGATTCAAGAGTCATTTTTTTATTAAGTGACCAAAATTTCAAGTTCGTTGTTCATAAACAACTGAAAACATTTGAGAGTGTGTCAAAGGCATTTACGACACAAGTTTGGTCTGAGGCTTTTCTTCCTTTTATTTATTTTTATTATTTTCTTGTTTTATAATTGATTAGAGAACTTACAGTTTACATAAAAATCATGCAGAAAATAGTTTCCATAAGCATGCCCCCATTTTTTAACATTTTGCATTAGTGTGGTATCTTTCTAATAAATGATGGAAGAATATCAGTATAATTATAGTGTATCTATAGTTTATAGTTCATATGAGGGTTTACTGTGTAGCACAGCTGTTATACTGTCCTAAGGTTATTTAAACATTTTTCTAGTAACATATAGAATCCCAAGTTTCTCATTTTTAACCACATTCACATATAAAATCCAGTTGTGTTGATTACATTCACGTCATGCTACAATTACCAACATAAATGACCAAAACCTCACTATCATCACAAACAGACATTCTGTACCAATGAAGCCTTAACTCCCCATTCTCTACCCCCACCCCTGGTAACCTAAATTCCAGTGTCTGACTCTATGAACTTGCTTATTTTAGTTATTTCATATCAGTGAATCATACAATATTTGTACTTTTGAGCGCAGCTTATGTCACTCCACGTCTTCAAGGTATTTCTATGTTGTTGCATGTATCAGAACTTAAACAGCTGAGTAACATTCCATTGCATGTATATACCCATTTTGCTTATCCATTCATCTGTTGATGGACACTTAGGTTGCTTTCATCTTTTGGCAACTGCGAATAACGTTACTATGAATATTGGTGTGCAAGTGTCTGTTCGAGAGACTATTTTCAATTCTTTTAGGTATATACCTAGAAGTGGGATTGCTGGGTCATATGGTAGTTCTATACTTATTTTCTGAGGAACCACCAAACTGTCTTCTACAAATCTCCACCAACGATGAACCAGTGTTTTCATTTCTCCCTATCCTTTCCAACACCTGTGATTTTTTTCATTTTTCGAATAGTAGACATTTTGGTGGGTATGAAATGGTATCTCATGGTTTTGATTTGCATTTCCCTTATGGCTACTGACGTTGAGCATCTTTTCATGTGCTTTTTGGCCATATGCACATACTTTCTGGAGAAATGTCTGTTCAAGTCTTTTGCCCATTTTTTAATTGGGTTGTTTGTCTTACTGTTGTTGACAGTTGTTTCTTTACATATTCTGGATATTAAAACCTTATTGAATACGTGGCTTCCAAATATTTTCTCCCATTTTGTAGGTTGTCTTTTCATTTTCATGAAGTCCTCTGATGCACAAAATCTGTTAATTTTGAGGAAGTTTCAGTTATTTTTTCTTCAGCTGCTAAGTAGTATAACAACTACTTAACAAAAGGCCCTGAAGATGCTTCCTTACGTTTTCTTCTAGGAGCTTTATAGTCCTAGTCCTTATGTTTCAATCACTGATCTATTTTTTTTTTTTTTTAACATGGGCAGGCACCGGGAACTGAACCTGGGTCTCCAGTATTTCAGGTAAGAACTCCACCTGCTGAGCCACCATGGCCCGCCCTTAAGTTAATTTTTATATATGGTGTAAGGTAGGAGTCCTTCTTCATTCTTTTGCATATGAAGATCCAGTATCCCAGCACTATTTGTCAGAGAGACTATTCTTTCCCAACTGAGTGGACCTGGCACTCTTGTCAAAAATCAATTGGAAAAAAAATAGCAATTGGTCACATATAAGGGTTTATTTCTGAACTCTGAATTCGATCCCATTGGTCTGTGTGTCTATTCTTGTGCCAGTACCATGTTTTGATTAATTTTTTAAAAATAATTTTGACAAACCTTCACACACACAGTACATACATGTGTACAGTCAATGGCACACTCTATCATCTCATAGTTGTGTAGTCAGACCATGACCATTTTTTTAAAACTTTTTTTATTAATTAAAAAAATTAACAAACAAAACATTTAGATATCATTCCATTCTACATATACAATCAGTAATTCTTAATATCATCACATAGTTGCATATTCATCATTTCTTAGTACATTGGCAGCGATTTAGAAAAAGAAATAAAAAGACAACAGAAAAAGAAATAAAATGATAATGGAGAAAAAAAAACTATACATATACCCCTTACCCCTTGCTTTCATTTACCACTAGCATTTCAAACTGAATTTATTTTAACATTTGTCCCCCCTATTATTTATTTTTATTCCATATGTTCTACTCTTCTGTTGATATAGTAGCTAAAAGGAGCATCAGACATAAGGTTTTCACATTCACAGAGTCTCATTGTGAAAGCTATATCATTGTTCAATCATCATCTACTTAATGCGTAAGAATAACCTCCAGGATAACCTCTCGACTCTGTTCGGAATCTCTCAGTCATTGACACTTTGTCTCATTTTACTCTTCCCCCTTTTGGTCGAGAAGTTTCTCTCAATCCCTTAATGTTAATTCTCAGCTCATTCTAGGGCTTTTCTCAGTCCCTTAATGCTGAGTCTCAGCTCATTCCAGGATCTCTGTCCCACGTTGCCAGGAAGGTCCACACCCCTGGGAGTCATGTCCCACCATGACCATTTTTAGAACATTTGTATAGCTCCAGAAAAAAAGAAAAAACTCAAACATCCCATATCCCTTAGCCCTCCCTCTCACTGACCACTAGCATTTCAATCTACCCAATTTATTTCACCTTATCCCCCCATTATTTATTTTTTAATCTATATATTTTTTACTCATCTGTCTATACCCTAGATAAAAGGAGCATCAGAGACAAAGTTTTCACAATCACAGTCACTGTAAAAGCTTTATCATTATACAATTGCTTTCAAGATTATGTTTTAAGATCTGAAAGTGACTCCTCCAACTTTGTTCTTCTTTTTCAAGAAGGCTTTAACTATTGAGGGCCCTTCACCCTTCTATATAAATTTGATGACTGGCTTTTACATTTCTGCAAAGAAGGCCGCTGGACTGATTCTTGAAGAAGACTTATCTATATAACTTTACAATGTGACTGTGTGATTCTGGAAACCCTGTGTTTGATGCTTCTTTTAACCAGGGTATGGACAGATGGGTTAAAAGAAAAAAGATAATAAATGACAGAGGGAGATAAAGGGTAAATTGACATACTGTGGGTCAATGAGAGGGAGGGGAAAGGGGTATGGGATGTAGTTCTCTTTTTCTTTCTTTTTCTGGAGAGATGCAAATGTTCAAAAATGATAATGGTGAAGAATACAGAACTATATGATGATATTGTGAGCCACTGATTTTATACTATGGTTGGTTTGTACATATGTGGATATTTCTCAATAAAAACATTTTTAAAAAAAGGCTGCTAGAATTTTTTATTGGGATTGTGTTGAATCTATAAACTGCTTTGGTTTGATTGACATCTTACCAATATTTAGTCTTCTAAAGGCATTTTGACTGCATTATTCTTTGACCTATTGACCCGTGGCAGAGAATGCTAGTTGTCCCCTAGCACATTAGTTAGGATAGGCTAGTTATACTGCAGTTACAAATTAGCCCTAAGATCCCAACGATTCAACACATTTCATGTCACACATAGATTGACAGAAGCTCTATTCCAGTGTCTCGGTATTCCAGGCTGGTAGAAGCTCCAGCATCTTGTATCTTCATCCACTGGGACCTGTAGCCTTCACGGTTACTGTGGCAGACAGGAGCGACTGGAGAGTTGTGCATGCCATTTTCACACCATTTCCCCTCCGTAGCCAATGGCCTAGAACTAGCTACATGGTCTCACTAAGAGGTTCAGTCTTTCAGTAGCCAGATGGGAGGAGAACCCAGATATTGGCAAACACCAGTATTATCTACCACCCTGTATTTATTCTTCCCTTCCACAACAGTAAAAGAACTCCAGTTGCAAGCTGGGTAGATGGTTGCTCTCCCCCTACACTCTTTGGATTTCTGAAGTGACTTTGGAGACAGAAGTCAGGCATGAGGGAACAATTACCTGAAAAAGGCCTGGTCCCTGACCCCTTGCAGAACCAAAACTATCTCTGGATAGTCCAACAAGATAAACAAACTTCCATCTTGCTGCAGTCACTGTCACTGGGAGATTTTCTGTTACTTGCAGCTGAGCTTGGTCTTTATTAATAATGTTGAGTCTGCTAAGGATTATTTCCTCAATAAATTGTACTCCTTTTTCCCCTCCAGGTTCAACTGAGAAATAAACATAAAAGTCTGAGAGATCAAATACCCCTATTAATGCTAATAAAGCTAACTGGAGAAATGGTTTTAAATTGGTGGACAGAGGAGCCTGTTGACACTTCACCTCTGAATTGGACAGATTGCCAGCTTCTGTTACTGGCATTACTCAGGGTTTCTCAACCTTGACACTAACATTTTGGACTGGATAATTCTTTGTTCTGTGGGCTTGGGTCTTGAACCATCAGATGCCAGTAGCACTCTCCAGTCATGCCTATCAAAACTGCCCCACAGATGCTCTCCCAGCCTACCCCCGCCTGTCCCTAGCCCCCATCCTAAGCTTCCAGTAAGAGTCTGGTGAGTGGGGAGCTGTAAGGCACAATATCGTACATAGTGTAGAAACACTGCAAGCTGGAAAAAAGGAGACACTGTGTGAAAGGAGAAAGCCCCCTCTCTGGTACAGCCGAGGTTCCCAGTGCTCCTTTCCGTGGGGGACAGCAAGCTCCCTGGAGAGGACACTGGGGTCCTAGGCCCAGTTCTTCATAGACGTTCTCCAGCAAGCTGCTTGTCCAACATTTTGTCGTTGACAGTGAAGAATTGATACAGCCATGTTTTTAAAACCATCTTTCCCGGATCCACCCACAGGCTACCTGTCAGTCCCCAGTCTCTGTATTAATCTCCATTAAAGGACTTAAAAAAAAACAACAACAGAAAACTGCTCCAATTGAGCACTGGCATTAGTGAACACCTGCTCCCCCTTCCTCCCCCTTAGGAAGACCCCTTAACTAACTGAGCAGACGAAGATGCATGTTTCCACAGGCAGGAAAATTTACAACTCAAAAGGGATTGAGACTTCAGTTCCTTTTTCTAAACTCATCTGATAAGCTACCGCTTTTCTTTTTAAGAGGTAACTAAGGGGGCAGTAGAGGCCGGGAATATCACTCTAAAGCTCCTCCACATGAAAACAAAAGCCAGTGTGGTTCTCCCCCAAGAAGTTCCCTCTCTTATAGCACATCTCTGTGCACAGTCTTGTCTTTCCTTTTTACAACCTAAATTTTCACAAATGTTAGCTAGAGATAATATGAATGACTATTTGGGTATAATTATTTTTATTGGAATTAAAGAATGGAAAATGAAAAGCCTCTAAAAGCAAGATTAAAGCTCTTGTGGTCAGTGCTACTTTTTTTTATTAGTTGGTTGCTGTTTTTAATCTGATTTTCGTTTTTAGTTAACAGCAGATAATCAAGTGAATTTTTAGACCACAGCTTCTTTACCACTTATATACAAAAGAAAAATGCTTGTTCTGTCTTAGGCCTTCCAAGCCTTCAGCAGCACCACTGTTCACTTATGTAACCTCAAGGCACCACCTTGTCAGCAGCTAGTCCATGAATCTGCTAAGCCAGTCCATTCCTGGTACCAAGAGAAAAAATAAAAGGGGTCATAACAGTATAAAGGGTAGAGCCCCCTTATTTACAACAGTGCTCTCATAGCACAAAGGTGCCCACCAGTTGCCGATGTGAGGGACAATTAAGTCAGATGGGCTGTAATGTTTACAAAATGCAAATAAAAATGCACATTGTTTTTTTCTGTGAATGCAAATCCAATTTATTTGCTGGTTTTTGAAATCTTTTTTTATTTTTTAATTTTTCCCTTTTATTTATTTATTTAATCTCTCTTTTTAAAAAATTCTTGGGAAATAGACTGAATGAAGTCAGGTCACTTTCCTTATCGACCAGTAGAAACTTACTGAACACTACCTGATATGAGACATATGAACACGTTAGATATAGTCCTTACTCTTTGAGAGCAGATAATGCCAGCTGGGAAAACAACAGTAACATAAGGGGATAAATGAGGACTCCTGAAGGCCCTGTTGGACTGTTTGCATGATGGAGTGAAGTCAAGATTGGGGTCTGAGCCAGGTCCAGAATGGTGGAGAATTTTGAAAAACTGAGAAGAGGAAGATAATTCTAAGCAGAAGAATAATAGTCACAAAAACACAGATATTTTAGGCAACGAGTAGAACAATTTGGTTTGGGTTCAGTGCTTACAAAACACTGAATAAGAAAAGATGAGACTGGAGAGTTACACTGGGGTTAGCCTGGGCCAAGAGTTTGGACTTCAAGGAAATATGGGAAAACCAAAGGTTTCTGAACAGTCTCAAGTGACATGAAATAGAGAGAGGTAGGACAGTGATATTCAGGATGAAGTGGGGTGCCTGGAAGCTACTTCAGGGGGTGCTTACTTTAGCAGTTCTAAAAAGAGACCAAACACCTGAACATGGAATAACAAGTGCAGAAAAATACCTCATTTGTATGAGTTCACAAAGGACTTTCATTTATAAGATCTCATTTTACTCACAGAACAATTTGTAAAGTAGAATATTTATACCATTTCACAAGTAAGGAACTGCTATCTAGAAACTATGCAATCATCTTTGGAAATGCTTTCCTTTTGTTGGTTTTGGGTACAATACCTTATTTAGAATGTTTTCCTTTTCTCATTATTCCTGTTCAGGTGAGGCTTTTCCTGTTTCTTTCTCCTTAAAATATTTTTTCGGCCCCTCCTCTTCTCCTGCCATACCTTCTCATTAGATGACCTCACCTTCACTGGTGGTTTTAACTACCATACATAAGCTGACATCTGCCAAATTCGATCATGCAGAGGTTAGATCTTTCCACTGACCACATATACACAAAGGTCTGCCTAAACTCTCACATCCAAACACATCTAAAATTTCATTTTTATCCTAACCTTGCTGTTCCACCTGTATTTCCTATTTTGTCAGACAGTACCACCATGCAGTCTTACGATGATTAAACAGCAGTTCCTGAACTTTAGTTTAGCCGATTTCAAATATTAACTTTTTTCTTGTGTACAGGCCGATCTCAGAGATACTGCGGGTTCAGTTCCAGACTACCACAATCACAACAAAGCGAGTCACAAGAACTTTTTTGGTTTCCCAGTGCATATAAAAGTTATGTTTACAGTATCGTCTATTATGTGTGTAACAGCATTATATCAAAAAAACAATGTACATACCTTAATTAAAATGTGACAGACACGAAGTGGGCAACATGCTGTCGGATACACGGTGCCGGCAGACTTGCTCACCACAGGGTTACCACAAACCTTCAATTTGTAAAAAACACATTATCTGCGAAGCACAATAAAGCGTAGCACAATAAAACAAGGTACGCCTGTAAAACAGAGGGAGTAGGGAAAACAGCCTTGAGACCAACCACTCAGAGAAAGGTGCACTATTAGCAGTTCCCAGGCACACAGCAATAGGCCAGCAGGGACTGGCAGGAGGCAGCAGGCTTGTGCTTGGCAGAAGCAGAAAACTGGTAAAGCTGCTGGAACTCAGAGGGACATGAATCCTAAACATTCATCTACTTGTGGGAGTGTGTGTGAATGTGTGTGTGTATATATATATATATATATATATATATATATATATATATATACATATATTAGCTCCCTTAATCACAGCATAACTGTAGAAAAACCAAACTTACGGAATATTTGAACTAAATCTACTCCTTATGTGGAAAACAATTTTTATTAGCAGCTTTTTTTCAAAGTTTTGATTTTTGAGTCTTATTTTAAATTTATTTTACGTGGTCTTGATCTCAAGTTGTATCAAAACTCCCCTTGAAAATCAGACAACCCAGAGTTTAAAACATGAATTCAACTGATACTCACAGGAATCCTGTATGACAGATAAGGCAAGTTATTATTAGTCTAGTTTTTACAATTCACTCACTCACCGATTTGTTCAATTATTTATTAGGCACTTTTTATGTGCCATGTGTGGTACAAGGCGCTGGGAATATAACAAAGAATAAAAACAAAGTCCCTCAAGGAGCTCACAGTCTAATGGCAAACTACTGAGTAAACTGAGGCACAGAGTGGTAAACGACTTACCCAATGAGGTAGAAGTGGCCAGATAACTGGAAATGTGGGAGGAGGGCACAGCTCATTTTAAGTAAAGCCTCTTTGAAGAACGAGGTTGCAAGCTTACAGAAATATACCGTAAAATCTGCTTGCAAACAGCTTTCAAATAGTTTTTTTCAACATTATTGAACGTGTTTCTCATGATGAATCATTATCTGATGGGATTTCTGCACTTGGCCATAAAGCCTTGGCACATGCCACCAGTCTGGTGGGAAACCATCATCTGCAGTTAGCTTGAAATCAAGAAGTTATCAGACTCCAATTATACTTTGGAAATCATATTAAAATACTTTAATTATATTCACATGCTCTAAATGTGTAGCACATTTATGATACTTCTACATGTAGAAGTTTGAAGTCTCCTCTAACCCTCAGTCAGAGGATTCAAATAAGTTACAGACACCACAGAAGTTAGAGAATTTGTCAGTTACTTTCTATATATACATTGTTTTGGCTGTACAATGGTGAAGTTTCACTTTAGACATTTTTTGTGAGTAATCTAGGCATTATACAGATATATACAAAGACATCACATTCAGATTCATTGCGTACACCTACTCAATTTACAACAGTAAAATGCAAACATGACCCAGTGTAAGGCAATTTCTCTTTTATATACTATACATTATCCTTGAAGAAAAAGAGTAGAGTCCACGAAGAACTATCCATTCCATGTCTGACTGTTTCAGTGATATTCCTTTCTTTTTTTTTTTTACATGAGCAGGCACCAGGAATCGAACCCGGGTCCTCTGGCATCACAGGCAAGCATTCCTGCCTGCTAAGCCACTGTGGCCCGCCCTCAGTGATATTCTTTTGATGAAGTTATTTCAGTAGGCAAGATGTCTGTGTCACTGACAAAAAGCAGTGAGTAATTATAAAGAGTTGCTTTTGAATGCATAAACCATAGTATCCATTAATCCAACAGTGGACTGCTCCAAGAAGCTACTCCTTTTAACATTACTGACCAGGAAGGAGGTGGTACTGTCCTTAGGGATGCTACCAACTGTGAACAAGACAACTCCATAGATGATTTATTGCTCTGAGAATCAAATTTGATGCATAATTCATCCACTTAGGATGCCCCCCACCCCCAAACTTAATACATGAATTCTCAAATGCTATAGGTAGTCAGTTGCTCACTTTAGGTAATTCTTCATTTTGCTGAGGAAGATTTTCTTCTACAAGAGAACACACAAGAGAGAAATTCTCCTAAGTGAAGGTTTGAAAGGCAGATGGGAAATGGAACATACAATTCAACTGCTAAAAAATTAAATATCGCTGGTGAAGAACCATAATCTCATGTTAATGGCATAAATTTCTTAAAACTCAAAAGAATAAACTGGAACTCAGCCATGTACTTGAAGACATCTGTCCCAGAATGCAGACAACCTGCCCTAGGCAGAGAATACCACCAGCTGGGGCCATCGCTGTACTAATTACAATTCTAAGTTTTCACTGATAGCAACATTACATGGAATTTAACTCCAGTCACATTTCTTAGAAATATTGTAAACTACAGTAAGAATTACCTTGTAATACTTTTTGGAAAACTCATGCTTTTGTGGTTCAGAACAGTAAAATTATTTATAAGGCCATAATATATATTAAAAAACAAATGTATGTGATTAGTAAAAATCACTTGGCTCTTAAGTTTTCCAGATCCTAAAACCAGCGTGCTTACCCTCATCGGGATGCTCCGGAGGCCGGCTTTCAGCTGAGGTTGTTCCACCATCTTCAGGCGTCTTGTGGCTTGTGCTGTCCTGCTCCACTTCACATAAATAAACATCAATAGGTCCTTTGGTGCTCCTTATATGGACTGTTATAGAGTCCTAGCAAAGATACATAGGACAAAAAGATGAAAGAATTATTCAGTACTTTTTTTCACTTACTAGAACTAAAAAAGTTTCAAGGGACCTTCCTGAAAATACGTATTCAGGTATTTTCCTTCCTATCATACAGCTGAGAAAATCATGTGTTTCCCTTTAGTTACAGCGACTCACTGGCCAATTTATGAAATTACAATGCTACTTAGTCATACAGTAGTGGTTTCAGAGTCATAATGTGAATGCCTTCACTCTAAAGAGACTTTCTCTACCTTTCTCTATCAAAGTCCATATTCAAGAATCAAAAATCAGTGTTTTGATGACATAGAACCCTGGAATACCCTATAGTTTCAAATCATAAAGGTGTTTCGATCTCCAGTCCACTGCAGAGGTACTAAGCTAGCTGAAAGGACCACTCTTCTGTTCAAGTGAAAGAACTTTTAAGAGGAGGTGACCAAGTCAAAATATACCTCATGTCATTTAAAACACTGAGGAGAATAAAGAGTTAAAATACTGCATTTATTGTTATTATTGAAGTTCCACTAAGACAACACTCAGGACTTTATACTTTTATCACTTGACTAGATACTAGATTCCACTATGTGGAAAATTTTTCTTAAAACTTGTTCATTTATTATTCTGACCCATTCAAAAAACATGTAGTGCATATAAAGGACTATTAACGAATAATTATTCACATCCTCTGGCTTTAGATTTTTTATTTACTCAGGATTAAATACTTTTTTCCATGAGCTGTTAGGAAATTGGCTGCTCCTACTCTCAGAATTATGCAAAATTCTTAAGGATGGTTCCATTTATGATTCTTTTTTTTTCATAACCTGGTTCAAATGTAACAGAGACCTGTTTTTTTTTTTTTGTCTGCCACTCCCTTCCTTTTGTTTCCTCTGCCACTTCATTCACACGTCACTGTGATAGTATACCAAAGTCAGTGCAGGGAGATGCAGCAGGTTAGAGCGTCTAGAAATCTCATTTGTCATCCTTTCTATGGCTTCTTGGTGCCAGACAAGTAGGCTCGAAAACCTATGGGCACAGCTTCTAAACTGCCAGTCTGAGTTCTGGTCTGAACGATGTACACCTTGTACAATTAATAACTATTTCTAAAAAAAATACATGAAGCCTACACATTGCTCCCAACTATCAGCCAGCCGAGGACTTCAAATCCCATGAAGTTAGAGACTGGCAAACCTCTCATAGGAAGGTTGAGAGTGAAAACATCTCTGACTGTATGGGACACACGGACTATGTTACAACTCCCCAATTTTGCAATAGCAGCATGAAAACGGCCGTGGACAGTATCTGAACAATTGGGAATGTAGCCAGTGTCCCAATAACATTGTTTATGAAAGGGAGTTGCAGGCTGGATTTAATGTGAGGCTCCACAATTTGCAACCCCCACACGAGATGCACACTTCTCTCCCTGGTTGGCTGCTTCTCTGAATCTTGGTGGATTGAGACTCTCCTGAACCTACTGTGCTCTTGTCTACTGCTTTTACTTTTCCTAAGGCTGAGGACGGCTGGCCAAACGGACCCTTGTGCAGAGACTTCTAGATGGGACTCCAGGAGAAGTCTGCGTAATCAAAAGGCTGAGCAGGGACAGTAATTACAGCCCAAAAAGGCTCATAGCAAGGGGGAAAAATAATGCATGAGTCACTGCAAAATCGACTAACTAAACATAGCCAGCCACATGTCCCAAAAAGGATGTGTTGAGAGATTACTGGCTATGCATAAAAAAACTTAAAGTGTCTGAACATCTGCAAAATGATGCACATTAAATTAAATATAAATGTTATTTAAAAGACTTGGAACAAATCTAAATCCAAATGAAACAACCAGGAAACATCACTAGGCAGTCATAATTTGAGTGTGACTGAGGTAAAAGAAAGCCATTGTGTAAACAACATGGGGTTTCACTTGGAGAATGACCTGCTTGAATAAAGGTGGATATTGAGGGCACTCTTCAGTATGAGGCAGGGACATCCCTACAGCAATAGAGGGTATATCATATGGTAGACCATAGATGGGTCTACCAGGCTGCTAGGACTTGATGACTTGTCCCAAGAAAGGCCACATCTCTTTGTTCTGATTCAATCCTTAACAAGCAACCTTCTGATGACAATTATCTTTCAATACAAACTTCCCTGCAAGGGAAAGAATGTGCTAAGTAGCTAATAGCTGATAAGAATATTTTCATATACACAGCAATTTTATTTCTTATTTAAAATTTAAAACCAAGTGTTCTACTTTATTTGTTAATCTTCTATGGGTTTCATAAGTGAGTTAATTCCCCAGCACCTTGGCTGAGCCCAACCTTACTTTTAAAAAATTTTTTTTTCCACATGAGCAGGCACCGGAAAGCGAACCCAGGTCTACGGCATAGCAGGCGATGAGCCACTGTTGCCTGCCCCCAGACCTTACTTTTGGAAATTTAAAACTGAGGCTAATTCTTGGTGATTCCTCTAATGGGCATTATAACACAATGGCTAGAACATAAATTGTGATGCCAAACTGGAAACCTGGTTCTGCCACTTACTGTGTGATCTTGGCAACCTTCCTTTATCTTTCTGTACTCGTTTCCTCAACATTAAGATAATAATAATGACTACTTTGTTTGTTGCTACTTAAAAATGTGTTAAAATAGGTAAACTGATTCGAACAGTAACAGGTGTATAGCTAACGTACTAAATCATTATTAAATTACTTTGCAGTAAATCATGGCCTAAGCTATTGGCTGGCCTCCTTCTTTAAATCATTTTTAAAATGCACTGCTACCTACTTCTCTGGGAGCTGGAACATCCAACCTAGTTTCTGCTGGAGCTTTAACCGCAATAACAATCTGTTCATGGAAGGCTTGGATGCTATGAATATCCTGATATGTCACATACGCTAGTGTAAAATCAGTTAAGGATTCCTAAGCAAAGTGCCACTTATTTGGGAAATCATTTCTCTCTGATAACACATGAATGCAAATATGTTAGAACATCTTTAGTTTTATGGGATAAAAATACAATTAAAGGAAGGAAAGCGGTTGGTAAAAAGTTACTTCACACAACTATTATTCCATACACAAAGTGTTTACAATGTTTATAACTCAAGAACACCTTTAAACTGTATTACTGCAATTATGATGATAATTTCTGAAGAAAAGTATTAATTAAGTCTAGGTCTCTAACACAACCCAACTCCTGAAATATTCAATTCCCCCCATTCCCTATTCTTTGTTAGATCTTACTATGGATACCTTTGGGGGAAAAAATTGAGTTTTGAAGAGAATGAAAAATGGAAACTATGCTAAAAGGAAATATCTTAGAAAATACATTTCTCAGGGCTGTCATGTATTCATGGGAAAATAACCCAAAATTATTTTCCATCACACTACATGAATCTTTTTCATTTTATTATTGTGTTGCCTCAAATTATGCCAATTAGGTAATTTATTGGGTTTCTCCAGCATTCTCTTTCACTACACTGACCTTTTCAGAGGTTGTAGTAATGACAGCATTTATTTCTCTTCTAGTAACTATACAGTGGAATAGTTCTGACTGATGCAAAAGGTTAAGTACATTAAGTATGGAGCTACATGGAATTTGTGATACCCTCAGTGGGACGCTGCATAATCCTGGCATCCACAGGAGAAGGCTGGATACCAAAGACACATCTGTACCCTCTTGTCCCATAGGGACACGGAACTCAAGAGCAGCACTGGCACTCAGCTACATTAAGCTTCTGTGGACTAGAATGGACCATGATGATTTTAATTCATTTTGTTTCAGAAATAAACTTTAGCTTAAAAATTAGGGAAAACATGAACTTCACAAAAACTAACATTTTATTATCTTTATAGTATTCAGACTACAAAAACAGAGAAAGAATGCTCTGTTGTTTTAACTTTAAATGGAAATATTAACCATGATTTGCCACTGTACTGGCTTAGATTATTAATGCAGAATTTGACCCTAAGAAACTTTATACAAAAAAGATGAAGATAACGGTGAACTATTTGTATATGTTTGAGGCTATATTACTTGTTACTTAACCTCTAAAGGTCTAATTTTGTATCTTAAATATCTAACTTAAAATCCCAAGGTGATCCTACTATTTAAAGTAAACTGAGAAATAAAGGTATAGTGTAAAAGGATATCTTTCATTTTCTTTGTCATCTGTTAATTCAAACAACTGCTGAGCACAATCCTTAATTAACTCATCCAAAGCATCTTCCATCGCTGATAAATCAGAAAGTTCTTCCTGTAGCTTCTTTTGCTGGGGGATTGCTCCAAACTCAGTGAGATCAGATCCTCTTTAAATTATTTAAAGAAACAAAAATAAAAACACCATCAATAACATCCAAGAGATTAGAAAAGAGTAACTGTAAGTTAATATAACTTCTCCAAATGTTTACTGTTTTCACAATTTCGCTTTAATTCTAGTTCTCACTTACTCTAGTCATTATCTTTCCTGTACATAAACTGATTTTTGTCCCCATGTTAGCTGCTGACCTTACACAGGGACTCTGTACTTTCAAAAAGACATTACAACCCTTGAAATTAATAACAGTAGAGAAAGCTTAAGAAAATACAGAAAGCACTGAACTAAGAGTCAGTATTACCTAGTGTAAGCCCCAGTTCTACTACTTCGGCATGTAAAATCTTAATTCTTAAAAAATAGAATTTCTTTAGCTATTTATGTCTACTCCAATAGGATATGACCTGAGCAAGTACTGATATTTAAGCATGTTTGCTTCATTCTTTACGGAAAACTAAGAGGGAAAACTGATTCCCAGTTTTCAAATCTGATTTCATTTAGTGATTCTGAAAGCAATCCAATATGAACCCCTAAAGTGTTTTTCAATGTCAATTAGTAAACATGTTCAAAATTGGAATTCAATCTGTATTTTTATACTAATGAAGATAATTTTAAAATTATCTCCTTTATAAACCCCTCTAATAACTATTTTAATTAATTAGTCATTTTATGATCTCTGTTGGTAGATTTTTCATTTGCTGTAATTACTTGGGATATTTGTGTTAAGAATGTAGATTCCTGCTCCCAGACCTACTAACTTAGAACTTGGGGTGGGCGGTCATTAAGTACTCACTATATTAAAGTGTTAAGAACTACTATTTTAGAACTAAAACTGATTTCTCCCTCTTATCAATAATCAAGGAAATACTCTTGTAAAATCTCCTAACGAAAGAGATGTCCTCTTATGATCTTGAAAAGTGAAAATCTTATTATTACATTTAACTTTTCTGGAGTATTTGAATGATATTCTCTGTCTGTGACTATTATTTAGAACTACATATTTAACTGGATAGGATATCTGCTAAGAGAATCCCAATGTTGGAAATTCAGATCTTTCTATTTTTCAAAATACTGCAATGAACTTCCTTGTAGCTAAACGTTTTTTATAACTTTTAATTGTATAATGTATATACAAAACAAAGAAAGAAAAAAGCAACAGTTTTCAAAGCACGTTTCAACAAGCAGTTACAGGACAGATCCCAGAGTTTGTCACAGGCTACTATACAATCCTAGATTTTTCCATCTAGCTGCTCCAGAATATAGAAGGCTGGAAGGAATAAATATTTTTTATCATCACAATCAATTTTTTTTCTTTTTTTATGAAAAACAATATATATACAAAAAAGCAATAAATTTCAAAGCACAGAACAATGCAAGAAAACTTTGCAGATCCTTTCTAACAAGTCATATCTTACTTTCATACTATAAATACAGCTGCTATCTAGTTTAACAGTATTGTTACTTAATGAAAAGAAAAAGGGCAGCGAAAAGAAAGGCAATGAAAACCTTGAAACTAACTTACATCCATCGAATATGATTCTTAGACTTTTTTTCAACCAGGTTAATTCCATCTAAGACATTGGTGATGTCATATACTCTTCGTTTTCGCACTCCCAGTTTTGTCGCAACCTTGTTTAAGTCAAGAATACCTCCAGGAGCAGATCTGACAAGATCCATAAATTTTCGAGTTAAATAAACCAGTGATACATCAAAACGAGGTCTCGTCACTTTTAGAGTGTCTGGGAAACAAACATATTCGTAAAATTAAAAAAAAAAAACTTTCCTCAATTCATTAAAAAGTCATTTATTTCCTTCTGAGCAGTAACCACAAAACCCATAGAAATTCCTATACACTGACCAAATCACAGCTATTTTTTACTATGAAACAGATGTCTAAAACTGGATTAAAACTGATCAGTCTATCATACGCCTAAACAAAAGTTTTGGATTAAACAAAAATATATTTGAAAAACACAATTGATTTTCATTTAATGCGTATTTTTAGAAGCCCACTGCATTGTAGCAAGCATAAAGTATTAAGCTTTTTAAAGCCCTTTCACAAGTATCTAAGTCTTTTCTACTATCAAGAACTATATGAGAAATGATTTTTTAAATTAAGTTTCTCATTTGGCCTTCAAGTTAGGGAATTCTTTAGAAAGCACAAGCAATGACTTGGCTTTTTCTTTTCAAACTGTTTCTATATATATTCATAATATTACACCACCTGATGAAACTTTTGAAAGAGCCCAAACTAGTCTTCTAGAAGGACAATTACCTTGAGAAGAAGTGGAACTCTACCTATTTACAAAAAAAATGAAATATTCTTAATTCAAATAAGAGAAGGAAAAATTCCTTTAATATCCTCATTTTACCTACTACGAAGATTTTTTTTACACTCCTCCCCACATACACATACGTGTGCTAATGTATATATATCGTTCTTAAAAACAAAAATAGGAACATACCATATTTTGTAATACGCTCTTTTCAGTCATTTGATGTGTCATTTGACATGTCCAATGTATTTTAATGTTATTCTTAAGGACCACAAAATATTTAACTGGACAGGATATCTACTAAGAGAATCCCAATGTTGGAAATTCAGATCTTTTACTATTTTTCACGATATTGCAATGAACTTCCTTGTAGCTAAACTTTTTTTTTTTTACACTTTTTTTATTGTATAATATACATACAAAGCAAAGAAAGAAAAAAGCAACAGTTTTCAAAGCACTCTTTAACAAGTAGTTACAGGACAGATTCTAGAGTTTGTCATGGGGTACCATACAATCCTCTTTAGATTTTTCCATCTAGATATTCCAGAATACAGGAGGTTGGAAGGAATAAACTTTTTATCATCACAATCGACTTTTTTATGAAAAACAACATTTATACAAAAAAGCAATAAATTTCAAAGCATAGCAACCCATTTACTTGTAAAACAGAAAATTCACAGTTTGGCATGGGTTACAATTCCACAATTTCAGGTTTTTACTTCTAGCTGCTCTAAGATACTGGATACTAAAAGAGATATCATATTCATTTGTCAAATCCTATCTTCTTTGTATAACTCCACCATCACCTTGGATCTTTCTATCTCTCTCTTTAGAGGCATTTGGGCTATGGCCATTCTAACTTTTTCATGATGGAAGAGGCTGTCAATAATATGGCATAGGAAGGTGGGAATTAGCTTTTGTTCTGGAGAGGTTGGGCCCTCTAGGTTTCAGGACTTATCTGGTCCAGGAACCCATTTGGAGGTTAGGTTTCTGGCAAGTTACTCTAGTGAATGGAACCTTTGTAGAATCTTATATATTGCCCAAGGTGTTCTTTAGCATTAGCTGGAATGATTTTGGTTGGGGGTTGGCTAGTTATGACAGGTAGCAAAGTCTAACTGAAGCTTGCGTTAAGAACAACCTCCAGAGTAGCCTCTCGATTCTACCTGAAATCTCTCAGCCACTGATTCTTTATTAGTTACACTTCTTTTCCCCTTTTTGGTCAGGATGGAATTGATCCCACGGTGACAGGACTGGACTCATCCCTGGGAGTCATCTCCCATGCCGCCAGGGAGACTTTCACCTCTGGATGTCCTGTCCCATGTAGGGGGGAGGGTAATAATTTTGCTTGCAGAGTTCGGCTTAGAGAGTGAGGCTACATTTGAGCAACAAAAGAAGTCCTCCAGAAGTACTCTCAGGCATACCTATAGGCAGGCTAAGCTTCTCCACTACCTTTATAGGCTTCACAAGAGTAAGCCTCAAGATCTAAGGCATGCAACATGACAAGCAAACTCACTGTCCTCCCCCTCTCTACGTGGGACATGACTCCCGGGGGTGTGCACCTTCCTGGCAATGTGGGAGAGATATCCTAAAATGAGCTGGGACTCAGCACCAAGAGGTTGAGAAAACCTTCTCGACTGAAAGGGAGAAGAGCAATATGAGAAAAAATTAAGTGTCAATGGATGAGAGATTTCAAACAGAGTCAAGAGGTTATCTTGGAGGTTATTCTTACACATTAAACAGATACCACCTTTTTAGTTAAGGCACAACAGAGAGGCTGGAGGGAACTGTCTGAAAATGTGGAGCTGTGTTCCAGTAGTCATATTTCTTGAAGATGATTGTTTAATGATATAGCTTTCACAATGTGACTGTGTGACTGTGAAAACCTTGTGTCTGATGCTTCTTTTATCTACCTTACAGACAGGTGGTAAAACATATGGATTAAAAATAAATAAATAATAGGGGGAGCAAATGTTAAAATAAATTTAGTAAATTGAAATGCTACTGATCATGAAAGGGAGAAGTAACGGATATGATATGCATGAATTTTTTTCTGTTTTCTTTTTCTGAATTGATGCAATTGTTCTAAGAAATGATTATGATGATGAATATGCAACTATGTGATGATGTGAATTACTGATTATATATGTAGAATGGAATTATGTTAAGAATGTTTGTGTTTATTATTTTTAAAAAATTAATTAAAAAATACCTATTTTTTTCCAAAAAAAAAATTAGCCCTAAGAGTCACCCCCAGAGAAACTCTTTTCTTGCTCAGATGTGGCCTCTCTCTCCACCAACACCACAAGCGAACTCACTGCCCTCCCTCCCTCTACGTGGGACATGACTCCCAGGGGTGTAAACCTCCCTGACAACATGGGACAGAAATCTTAGCATGAGCTGAGACTCAGCATCAAGGAATTGAGAAAACCTTTTTGACCAAAAGGGGAAAGAGAGAAATGAGACAAAATTAAATGTCAGTGGCTGAGAGATTTCAGAGTTAAGAGGTTACCCTGGAGGTTATTTTGAAGTCATTCTTATGCATTATATAGATATCCCCTTCTTAGTTCATAGTTTATTAGAGTGGCTAGAGGGAAGTACCTGAAACCGTAGAGCTGTGTTCCAGTAGCCTTCTTTCTTGAAGATGAAAGTATAATGATATAGCTTTTAAAATGTGACTGTGTGATTGTGAAAACCTTGTGTCTGATGCTCCTTTTATCTATGGTGTGGACAGATGAGTAAAAAATATGGATAAGAAATAAACAAAAAATAGGGGGAGCAAAGATTAAAATAAATTGAGTAGACTGAAATACTAGTGGTCAACAAGAGGGAGGGGTAAAGGGTATGGCATGTATGAGTTTTTTCTTTCTTTTGCTGGAGAGATGCAAATGTTCAAAAAAATGATCATGGTGATGAATACACAACTATGTAATGATACTGTGAGCCACTGATTGTAACCATGTCAAGAATATTTGTATGTTTGCTTTTTACAATAAACATTATTAAAAAAAAAAAAATCTAGGGCATGGCCTATTGATTTGGGTGTCCCTAAAGTTGGACACAGTACCAGGGGATTCCCTGACAAAATAAACCTTTCTTCCTTTGGCCTCAAAGAGTATGTGTGGCTCTAAAACATAGACAATATCTTTTTTACTCCTGGGTTCTGAATTACTTTAACCCCAACCTGATCAGCTTTGTTCTTATCTCTAAATATCAGGTTTTATATATATATATATATATATATAAAACAGCCTCTCAAAATCCAGAAATAATAATTACCACTCTGGACTAAATGTGTCTGCTATAAGAGTTAACAATGTAGGCCCCTGTTTTCTTATAAGCATTTTCTAAAGGAAGCCATACAATAATTCTTCTTTTGTTTTTGCCTTATTTTGCCTCACCAATGTCCCACAGGTTCATTCTTTCTGTAGGAGCACCGTGTGTGATTATATGTTTACACCATTGTTCGCCAATCTATTTCTCAGTTTCATAAACTTAACTGCTTCCTTTAGATAAATTCCAAGATGTAGAAGTGCCGAGTCAAAGGGTATTGTTAAGGAATTTCGATAAAAACTGCTAAACTGCTCCCAAATTATGGGTTCTGTCAGTTGTTGCAGTATTGTAAGGGCTTCATTTCCATCACCTTGCCAGAAGTGCCTGTCATCATTCTTTTCATCTTTTCTAACTTGGTACTATAAAGGAATTCCTTGTATTTTTGTTTACAGGGGAAATAATTTTTAAAATAACTTAGTTGTCATTCTGCCATTTTCTTGTTCGCTACTTCCACAGCATACCACAGTTGGTATGTTTCAAAAGGAAAATTCTTCCTATCGTCAATCAAAAATGTCCTTATCCAGAACCTCTACAGTGTCATTCAACTTCAAGACAGCTGCGGTTACTTCAAAAAACAAAAATTCAACTTTTTTACAATATAAATATCTTCTATGTGGAAACTACTCCCATATTTGTGTATTTAAGATTATACAGGTATATTAGGAATGCAGATTTTCTTTTAATTGGGAGAGAAGAGATTCACAATTCTATAGCCAGCCTTGGAAAATTACAGATGAGAAATTTTAACTTTAGAAAGCATGTTTCATAATACTAAATTATTAACAAGACATGGTCTTATAAGGTTCAGATAAGTACATTTCTATCATTTAATCATTTTATAAAAAAATATTAATTGAACACCTATTGGACACGTTATTGAACATGACAGTTGCTGAGGAAACAAAGATGAAAAAAGTCTTCAAATTAAAGGAGTACAGTAGTCTAACAAGGAACTCTGTTACAACACCGTGTGATGTGTGCCAAGAGTTTTATTCAAAGTTACAGAGAACATGAAATAAAACCTTAACTGGAAAGGGAAACCAGAAGGCCTCCTAATGGGAGAATGCTGGAGCCAGAGTATAGTGAGATGAAAAGGAAGGTGTTAAACCACTCTGAGGGAGGGTGAGGAACTTGAGTGACACAGAGGAAGTAGCACGTGAAAAGACAACATATGTTGTGTATTTAGGGGACCCACAGGTAGTACAGCTTTAGCAACAGACAAGGGCAGCAGAATGCTGGAAGAGGAAGCAGCAAAGGTAAGCAAGAAACAACCCTGAATGGCCTTGTCTGTCTATTTATCTGTTCCCTACTGCTGTGTTCCTTTTCCAGGGTTATCAGATGACTTATAAACGCAATACAAATAAATAAAATAAAATATACGAGGAGCTAGTGTTTTCTTTATAGGTGATAGAGTATCATTGAAGACTTTTATGTTGAGTTTTTATCATAATCCCATTTCTCATTAGAAAAACTGCACTGTCAGTAAAATGGAAGAGGACAGGGGTTGGAAGAGGCTGAAAGCTGACAACCTACTTTAAAAGCTATCCCATTATTTCAGTTTGGGAGAGTGAGAACAGTCTCACATAGGGGGTTAAGAGAAACTGTGGGCTCAAGTCAGAGTGGCCCGGGGTTGACTCTGAGCAAGTTACTTAACCTCTGTGGGCCTCGGTTTACTTGTCTATAAAATATGGATAATAATGCATAACTATACTTTGAAGGGTTGTGATAATCTACACAAGATGCTTAGTACAGTGCCAGGTACTGTTAAGAGTTCAAAAAAGTGAGAAATTGTTCTAAGTTGGTAGGATGGACCAGACTTGATGGCCAATTCTGGGTGGCAGGGGCTGAGGAAGATTTACTGTGGGTGTCCGCACAGATGGTATTAGTATGCACTGACATGAAGACCACCCGAAAAAGAAATCGGGGTCAGGTAATGCATCCATGAGCCTCCCAAGGTGATAGGGAACTAAAACAACTGACACCTTTCTCCTTTAGCTGATACCCTAAGCAATTAAGAAACAAAGAGTAAAGAGAATTAAAGGTAACCAAAAAAGCAAAGGATTGTCTTGGGGCTGCCAAACTGCCTTCAATTCTGCTGATAGCAACAAGTACTTATTTTCACAGGAATCCTGAGAATATCCTTAGACATATTTCCAAAGCAATGGAGAATAAACTGGTATTTGTTCAATAAATAAACTCAGGAGTTTCTGCTAAAATTCCAAATGCACTAAAAATAAAATATATTTTATTTACGTTTTCCAACAACCGCACATTTCAAATAACTCATAATCATATTCGTTCAAACTACAGACCCTGTAAGGGATCAACTTACTTCTCATGGACACATATTGAACATCATCTTCTAAATTAATCCTTATTTTTGGTGGCTGAAAGAAAGAAATAAAATATTAATTTAGCAACTTAAAAACAACTAGGCAAATGAACCGCATTTTACTGGATAGGATAAAGGCATCTTTTCCCTCATGCTGAGGTACTAACTTGGGTGTGAGAGAAGTAGCTGCTCTTCCAAACTATCTACTCTAACTGTAATCCCATCTGATGATGCTCACAGATTTAAATTTCTAAAACTGCTGAATAAAGAACCAAAGCACTTCCCAATTAAAGCATGGGCTTCTATAAATATGGAAAGAAAGAGAGAGAGAGAACAAGAGAGAGGGTCTATGAATATGAGAATTTACTACTGAATAGACATTTATTTGTTGACTGCATTAGGCACTGAAGCTAAACAGGAATACAAAGACAATTAAGACACCATCCCTGATCCTGGAAAGCTCAGCAAAGATGGAAGATATGTCTAAACCAGCAAACACTCACCCCTTGCTATTTAAATATAAGCGGTTCCAAAAATTTGCTAACAAACTTTCATAAGCAGCCTTGCATACCCATTATAATGAACGTAAAAACAGCAGCATTTCTAATAATGAAAAATAATGCATGCTGCGGATAACTAGAAACTTTGGTATTAGACTAAAAAAAATGTTTTGTTAATTCCTGAAACAATCAGCAAATTGGTATTAGCTACACTGTCAATGCTCACCATTTTACAAGCTAGTAAGAGACTATGAAAGTTTGCATAAATTGTTTGTAACACCTGCAATATATTTAGGAATTGTTTCTGCACAAAATAATAAATAGAATAAAATCTTAGGATAGACCAGTGTAAACTGAAATCCATACTTACCTCATACTTAGAACAAAGAGTTACCAGGAGAATCTGATGTCATATGACTCTGGATATGGCCAAATTAAGCTCTCCTCTAAGTGAGAAAATGGATCCATACAGCTGAACTGGGATAAGGGAAATCCATGAGGAGCGGTGAGGAAAGACTCACAATAGTACCCCCAGAGAGGGAAATCACGGAAGGACACACAGAGAAGGTGACTCTGAGTCTTAAAAGATAAACACGATTGTGCCTGCATAATAAACCTGGAGATGGAGAAGAAACAAGCTTTCCTGGCGCAGGAAATGGAATGAACAAAGGTATGGAGATATAAATTGCCTGGCACATTCTGTGAACACACGTTTGAGGCCAGTGAGAAAATGATTCTGAAGTTGGAAGGATATGTTAGTACCACACTCAGCATGAAGGACTGTAAAAGTCATGCTACGGAGATAGGACTTTATTTCATAACCGGCGGAGAGTCATCAAGGATTTCTGAACAAGAATGTGACATAATCATGTTTGTGGCTTAGAAATAAATGTATGGTAGTAATGTGACAAAAGCATTGGGGCATGGGGAAGCCTGAGGGCAAGGTGAACAGCTAAAAAGCTCTTTCTTTGTTTATCAGTGCTACCAACTCTTGGTATCACAGTATCCATCAGCAAGTTAACTTGATTGGGATAATTCCACTGCAATAGCACAAAGCATAAAATTAATTTTATCTTTAGAATTTAAAGTTAAACGTAGACCTGCTGGGGTATGCAAAATTAGACTTGGGAATGCCTGTCTTTGTGGCAGTGCTATGTCTGGTTAACTCCTACACAGAGCTTACAGCAGTGACTGGCAAACACACCCAAACAGCAGAACGCCTGAGGCATTCCTATTAACGTCAAATACAAGACAAGTATGACACTGCTACTGCTATTTTTACACTTAACTCTTCTGCTAATATAGTATAAAACGCTGTCTAACTGAATTTTTTACCCCACATAACAAATCTATTATAGTGAGATTCTTGAACAAAAAAAAATCAACTTTCATAGCATTTATTATTATATCTTAAACTGCTAAATATATTGAAATATTTTTATGTAAATTCTCACCTGCTATTTATGTATCTAGAGAACAGCACTTTAACTGCTATAGTGTTAGAATAAGTTTTACTATATGTGGTAGTTAGATTCAGTTGTCAACTTGGCCAGGTGAAGGCACCTAGTTTTGTTGCTGCGGACATGAGCCAATGGTACATGAATCTCATCTGTTGCTCATTACATTTGCAGTTGGCTAGGAGGCGTGCCTGCTGCAAAGAATGATGTTTGACTTAATTGGCTGGTGCTTAAATGAGAGAGCACAATGTAGCACAGCCCAAGCAGCTCAGCCCAGGCCTTTGGAAATGCAGAAAGAAACTTCCCCAGGGAAAGTTGTTGGAACCCAGAGGCCTGGACAGAAGGCCAGCAGAGATCACCCTGTGCCTTCCCGTGTAAGAAGGAAGCAGATGGGATCAGCATAGCAGAACTCACAGGTACCCGGGTGCAGAGGTATCTGCTCCTGATTTAGAGCAGGCTCATCTGCTCCACATATGCAGTACTTATCAGCGACTCATTCTTCTTGGAAGAAGGGCTCACTACCTGCAACCACTTATTGTAAAGGGCTCCTTTCCTGCTCCCCACCCGTCTCCTTATCTACATGGATTAAATGTTTCCTCAGCCAAAAGTTAGTGGGCTATTAAAAAAAGAAAAATAAATGAAAGCTAGCCCAGCACTAGGACTCACAAGCCACTCAAGGCCCTTCACTCTGTCCACAGTGGCAGACAGAGCAGGCTCTGTACCTGAGCACAGGTGAGAAACCAGAGACACGAAATGGAGTGCAGAGAGGCTCCCACTTAAGGCTGAGGAACTGTGGCCCCTCCCAGTTGGCTCCTTGCAAGGATGCCTATTTTCTTTTTAATTTTTTGTTTTGAAATAATTTAAGCCTTCAGAAAAGTTGCAGAAATAGTATAACTCATCTTGATATTCTCACAAGCAGTGGGACAACCAAAGCAATCAGATGAGCCTCCAATCTTGAGGTTTGTTCATATGAAGCTTAACCCTGCGAAGGACAGGCTGAGCTTACTTAAAATTAGGCCTAAGAGTCACCCCCAAGAGAACTTCTTCTGTTGCTCAGATATGGCCTCTCTCTCTCTCTCAGCCAAAACGACAAGCAAACTCACTGTCCTCCCCCTCTCTACATGGGACATGACTCTCAGGGGGTGTGGACCTTCCTGGCAACGTGGGACAGAAATCCTAGAATGAGCTGAGACAGCATCAAGGGAGTGAGAAAACCTTCTCAATCAAGAGGGAGAAGAGTGAAATGAGACAAGATAAAGGGTCAATGGCTGAGAGATTCTAAGCAGAGTGGAGAGGTTATCCTGGAGGTTATTCTTAAGCATTATATAGATATCACCTTGTTAGTCAAGATGTAATGGACAGGCTGGAGGGGACTGCCAGAAACTGTAGAGCTGTGTTCCAGCAGTCTTTTTTCTTGAAGATGATTGTATAATGATAAAGTTTTCGCAATGTGACTGTGATTATGAAAACCCTGTGTCTGATGCTTCTTTTATCTACCTTATGGACAGATGAGTAAAACATATGGATTAAAAATAAATAAATAATAGGGGGAACAAATGTTAAAATAAATTTAGTAGATTGAAATGCTAGTGATCAATGAAAGGGAGGGGTGAATTTTTTTCTGTTTTCTTTTTATTTCTTTTTCTGAATTGATACAAATGTTGTAAGAAATGATCATGATGATGAATATGCAACTATGTAATAAAAAAGAATGCTCATATTGTTAAAAAAAAGAGTATACACATTGCTTGATGTAAAAAAACAGTATAATTCAATACTCATATAATCTTCATCAATATCTCCCAAAGTTAACATTTTATTGTTTGCTTTAACATTTTTTTTTGTATCGACATACTTCTTATTTTTTTTTCGGAACCATCTGAGTAAGTAAGTTGTGGACTCCAAAATATTTCACTGTGTATTTCAATGACATTCTCTTATACAACCACAGTACAATTATCAAAGTCTATTCAAGTCTAGATGGCTTTCAAATGTGAGTAAAATATGAACTTTGAAGATGCTGCCTGGGAGGTTTCCAAAGAAAGGGAGAAACATGTATTAGAAATTGGAAGAAGGGGCATCGTTCTTATGTAATGGCAGAGGGCTTGGCAACACTGCAGTTATGTGGAAAGTAGAAAATGTTAATGAACTGGTTAATCTTAAATTATATCTCTTTAAAATTAAAGACATTTCCAAGCAAAGTGCTGAAAGCAGAATCTCGTTTCTTTTTGCAGCTGATTACTAAATAGGCAGAGAGATAAACTGAGGAAAGGATTTGGTAAAAAAAAAAAAAAGAGTCAAGATTTATGGCTTTGAAAATTCTCAGTCTCTCCAGAAGCTAAAATTAAGAAACGGCTTCTGGGAAATGATAAAATCAAAGGCAGTGCCAGAAGAACATGATCTAAAGGATAAAGGTGAGAGTGTGACTGTAAAACGTCTTTAAGATTTCAGAAAGATCAAAGATCCTGCTTCAGAATACTATTTAGTCACTCTGAAGGCCCTTTAAAGAGATTAAGAACGAGTATCACAGTTCCCCAATAAAACAGTAAGACCTCTAGGCAGCTTAAGGCAGAGAAGGGTTTATCTTGAAGGGATTTGTGGGCAGGTGGGACAGGAGTCCACAGTTTTATTTAAGAGTTATGTCAGCAAAAACACTACCAGAGGGAAGGAACGTTCAAACTGATAAAAGGCTCTTGGACACTCAAATTCAACTGGCAGGAAGCAGACTAAAAAAAAACTACGCAAACAATTTGAGCTACAAATAGGTATTACCTTTCATGAAAAAGAAAGGGAGACTCAGAGGTGGAATCAAGAACCCAGAGAGTGGAGGTAAGAGCCATGGAGAATTATGTACTCAGGCCTTGAGACCTAACCAAGAAACTTCCAACAACAGAGAGATGTACCGGAGGAACTGTGGAGAAAGAGATGGACCTCTTCACTGCTGGTAGGGAAGCTGAGGGGTGCACCCCTTGGAGGGTAGTGTGGTGGCTCCACAGGAGGCTGGGGGTGGGGCTGGGGGTGGGGATGGTTGCCATCTGACCCTGCAACCGCGCTGCCAGGTATACACCTGGAGGAACTGACAGCTGGGACATGAATGGGTATTTGTATACTGGGTTTATGGCAGCAGTGTACGTGATTCTCAATGGATGGAGGTGGCTTTGACTTAAGGGTACGACTGAGGAATGGAAGGGGGAACTGTGGTGTATACATACAACAGACTACTGAACAGCTGCAAGAAGGAATGAAGTTGTGAGGCATGCAACTAGGTGAGTGAACCTGAAGGACTGTATGCTGAATGAAATGTCAGAAACAAAAAGACAAATATTATCATGTCTCGTCCATATGGATTCACTATAATATATAAACTTGGAGAACTGAAGTTAAGAGCTTGGGTTTTCAGGTTGGGGCCTATTGTAAATGTTTCTAGATTGTAAACTCTTACAGCAATCACATACATTCAGGAGTTGTAACTGTTACTTCTAAATTCTGAGACACTGAGTGTGGAGGGCCAGGAACAATCAATTAGGCCCAAGCTGGGAAAGTCCGCACAACATTGGGGCGGAATGTCCCCAAGAGTTAAAAACAATAACCAATGTTAGGAAACTGAGGGAACGGGATGTGTTTTGGCAACAGCTAACGGCATTTTTCTGCTTCTATGCAACATTTGCTTGCTAGCAACTGCAAAACCACAACATGATTTTAGCCTTTATAAGCACACCTTGAAAACCTCTGGGGGCTGCTCTCTGAATCTTCCTTCTTGGGGCTTCTAAGGCAGTCACCGGCCGGATAATAAAGACTCCCAATTGGCTTGCAGTTTTGAATTATGTGGTCTCTCTTTCAGTGCGCCCTACAACATTGAGCTATTTGTGTATAACCTGGCCGTTCCCGGAAATTTTGGGTATTTGTGTAACACCTGAGACTGACGCAGAGGTAGAGCCCTGAAGCTATGAAAGTCAGCACTACCACATGTAGCAACTGTTAAAGAAGCTGAAAAAGTGATCAGACTTTGAATAGAGATATGAATGAAGCTGATCTGGATAGGACTAAGGTAAATCAGAATACAGGGTAAAGGATATGGTCTACATTTTAAAACTTCGACTTCTATATAAGACCGAAAGAAGAGATGTCTGTTTGGTGCAAAAATTATATTTTGGGTAGCACATTATCTAATTTAGTTTGTATGGTCAGTTTATTTGAACACCATAATCACATGGAATCTTGAATAGAGCGTGTGATCTTGTTGGTTTGTACAAGTCAGCGTGATGTCCCGATACATTCCAGAGTAATCTGGGCAGAAAGCAAAAAAGTATTTGCAAAGTCCCCTTGAGGGGCTGTGGAGAAGGGAGAAAATATTAAACTTCCCCATCTGGGGAATTCCTGAAATTCTTGCAAGTAGTGGGGACAACCGATTCAATACACTGAGCCCTCGATCTTGGGGCTCACCCTTATGAAACTTTTTCCTGCAAAGAAGCTAAGCCTACTTATAATTATGCCTAAGGTCACCTCCAGAGAACCTCTTTTGTTGTTCATATGTGGGCTTGTTCTCTAAGGCAACTCAGCAGGTGAGCTCTCTGCCCTCCCCGCTACATGGGGTGTGACTCCCAGGGGTGTAAATCTCCCTGCCAATGTGAGACAGGACTCCCAGGGATGAGCTGGGACCCAGCACCATGGAACTGAAAAAGCCTTCTTGACCAAAAGGGGGATGAGAGAAATGAGACAAAATAAAATTTCAGTGGTTGAGAGATTTGAAACAGAATCAATAGATATCCTGGGGTTATTCTTATGCATTATATAAATAGTCCTTTTTGGTTTCTGATGTACTGGAGTGGCTAGAGGGAAGTATCTGAAACTACTGAACTGTATTCCAGTAGTCTTAAGTCTTGAAGGCGATTATATAACTATATACCTTTTATAATGTGACCGCGTCACTGTGAAAACCTAGTGGCTGATGCTCCCTTTGTCCTGGATATCGACAGATAACTGTAAAAAAGGACAAAAAGAAATAAATAATGGGGGAGGGGGATAAGGGGTAAAAAACTGGGTAGAGTGTAATACTAGTGAACAATGAAAGGGAACGATAATGGGTATGGGATGTTTGGGTTTGTTTTTTTTTTTTTCCTGGAGTAATGCAAATGTTCTAAAAGTGATCATGGTGGTGAACACACAAGTATGTGATGATACTGTATACAACACTGGTTGTATACTTTGGATGGACTGTATGTGCATGAAGATACCTCAATAAAAATATTTAAATAAAAAAAAAAAAGAAACTTCCAACAGTAGCCTGGCTGGTTTTCAGATTATGGACCATTTACTTGTTACCCCATTTCCTCCTTTATGAAAGGAAGGTCTATGGCAGTTATCCTATGTCTATCTTGCCACTGTTTGCCATATTTTGAGTCAGACGACTTATTTTTTCAGGTTCACAGATTTAATATCCAGAGAACCATACCTGAGGAACTATACGTTAGAAACTATACTCAAGGAGCCTAAATCCACAGCTGGACCCGATCGCAACTCTGAACTTTCGACGAATGTTCCAACGGAATAAAACTTTTGGAGGGGGAGTAGATCTTCCATGAGGAAGGTTGTGAATCATTATAGGGGGCCAGAGGGTGGAATGTACGGGGAGCCTTTAAGATGATTCCGTACCCCTGCTTCCTGGTACTCTCGATCTGTGCCATCACCTTGACTGGAGCGTGGACTGAATTTCAGTGACTCCCTTCTAAAGAACAGAACACAGCAAGTGACAGAGTCACTTCAAGATTAAGTTACAAAGAGACTAGTGCTCATCTTGTTCGCCTTCTCTTGCTCTCTGGCTAGATCTCCGGGAAGCCAGCTGCCATGTGTGAACTGTCCTATGAAAAGGCGTGCATGGCAAGAACTAAGGGAGGGCTCAGTTAAGAGCCAGCAAGAAATTAAGGCCTTTAGTCCAACAACCTTTAAGGGACTGAGTTCTGCTGATAATTACAGGGATAAGCTTGGAAGTGGATCTTTCTCCAGTCACGCCTCCAGACTTGAATAACACCAACATTTAAAGGAATGGGAAGAGAAGTTTGCAAAGGAGCACAAGGAGAGGTTAGATAAGAAGATGGATCACCAAAAGTATGTAATGTCAGAAGTTAAGTGGAGAGAGCTTTAAATAACAGCGAAGGAGAGGAATTTTTACTAGAATTAATAAGACTGTCTATGACGTCAGAACAGTTTTTGTGGTGTTGTTAGGGCAAAACTTCCACAGGAGTAGGTTGACATGGTGAGAACTGAGGAAGTGAGTACAGTAAGTGCAAACAACTTTTTTTTTTCAAGAAAGGGAAGAGATACAGTAAATGAAGGGATTATGGAATTAAGGAAAGTATATTTTCAGACAGACATCTGTTTAAGATCACTGAAGGGATGCAGTTAAATAGTCAAGAATTTATCATCTATAGTCTGATATTTTGAGATTAAATCCAGGCTTCTCCACTTACTAGTTATGGATAAGTCATTTAACATCCCCACGTCTATTTTGGCAACTGTAAAACAAGAACAACAGTATCTATCTCTTAGGACTGCTGTGAGGAATTAAATCAAATAACGTTCATAAGCTATCTGGCATGAAAACTGGATATAACTGTTCAGTAAATGTTTAGCTATTACTATGGGAAGAAGCTAGCAGAGAAGTTGAAACCACAGGAAGAAATGGGAAATGATGGCTTCATCAAGGGCTCTGTAAGCCACAGAGAAAACAGCATCTAGCCGAGAACACTTATAGAGAAAATTAGCCTTCTGCAGGAAGTGAGCCAAATTTCCCACCCATTTTTTTTTCTGGAAAACAGAATGGAAGATAATTTGCTAAACAGGGAGATGTGAGAAGACCTGAAGCACGCACGTGTTTTTATTAAATTGACGGCATTTAAGCGGAAGAATGGGAGAGAAGCTTAGAAGAAAAACGATAGCTTGCAGAGATACACCGAGAGTCTAGCTGAGATGGAACAACTCGCATTCATAATGCAAAACTGAGCAATTTTCTCCGACACTACTCCGCGGCCTCGAGTTGAGCGCCAGGAAAGCGAACACATTTGCACAGCAAGTTGCAATAACCGGGCGACGGAGTAAAGCGAATGACCTGACTGGTTCACCGTCCGTGACCCCTAGGAGCCACGGCACCCGCGCAGCAGAGCTGCGGCCGGACGGCGCGCGGCGCGGGCTCCCCGCGGAGGGGACTGCGCCCAGAGACCCTCCCCGGCGGCACGATCGCGGGTCGCCCGGGACAGAGTTCCCCGGGGCTTACCAGCAGGCTCTCCACGCTCATGGGGTCTCGGCACCGGCGACGGACGGCCTCCTCCGCCGGGTCCACGAGGACGCTGGGCAGTTTCCTCGCGGGGCGCTGCTGACTCATGCTGTCGAGCCCGGCGGCCATTCGCCCCTCGCACCCGGAGAGCTCTCCCGCCTTCTCCCGCTGGGCTCGAGCACCGCCCCCAACGCGCGGGTTTCCGGGGCCGGGCCCGCACCGGAGCCCGGGACCACTCGGGGGCGGCGTCCAGCAGGCTGCTCGGCGAGCCAACGCGCCACGAGCCCCACGCGCCCAAAGTCACAGCCGCAGCGGGAGGACAGCGCTGCCCACGGGTCGTCGGGCCGCCGGAGCCGCCGTCCTCCGCATGCGCAGTGCGCCGCGCTCTCTGCGCATGCGCATACCTGCTGGGCCCGGGCGCTCCCAGACGCGGACTTCTCCCGGCGACCAGTGCCCGAGAAAACCCGGGCAGCGGAGGTTGCGGAGGGGATGGTGCCGAGAAAGGAAAAGGTGGAGCCGACGCTGAGGGATGGAATGGGGGTGGCCTTGCAATTCATGACCCTGACCGTGGGGAGGTGTGGACGCGCAGCGTTGCTCGTTTATTCTTGTAGCTTCTTCGGCACATCCCAGGCTCTGGAAAGCACACCATGCGGAATTGCTCACCTGGGCGCTCCTTTCTCCCCTCCCGTCCATCACGAATACATTAATGGTCAGCTGCTGTGTCCGGTGCTGTGCTGGGCCCAGGTGACAAACTTCTCAGTTTGACCCAGGCTCCATCTCTAGGTCCTGAGAGAAAGATAAATAAACAGAACATTTTAAGCCAGAGCCAGAAGATGTGTTTTCAAACCCTGGCCCACTTATTATAAATGAGAAGACTTTAGGGAAGTCACTTTTCCTCCCTGTGCTTGGCTTTCCTCGCCTGTAAAGCAGGGGTAATGACTGTCTTCACTTCTTGTGAGGCTGCTGTGAGAATAAATGGACGCAGGAATATAGATGCCCGGAGCAGCGACCAGCACACGGCTGAAACGAAGCCCGGCTGGAGGGAGCACAGCGGCTGCGAAATACAGCACGTGCCAAATGGGTGATTTGAAACGAAGTGCCTCGGCAACCCTAGGGAAGGTCTCTAGAAGACTGGATCATCTTGCAAGGTGGAGATGCCTTTACCAACCAGTCCCTGAGAAGGCAAGATCTGAAGACCTAGAGGGTGAGAAATGGGGTAGAACCCTGGAGCCGAGGGTGCGGGGAGTTTCTCTGACAGCAGCCATTCAAGGCGTAGCCATCTCCATCATTTACTTAATACAGGTCTTTAAGTTAACTCACTTTAAAAATTAACATCTATTTATCTTTAAATAACACTTGGTATAACTTGCCTGCCATCTCTGGAGGTGTGTGGGTGGGTCAACCTCC
This sequence comes from Tamandua tetradactyla, assembly GCF_023851605.1. Taxonomy (NCBI): domain Eukaryota; kingdom Metazoa; phylum Chordata; class Mammalia; order Pilosa; family Myrmecophagidae; genus Tamandua; species Tamandua tetradactyla. Next base: position 65,718,300 of record NC_135329.1, read on the forward strand.
TGACCAGCTGGGAGGCAATGAGAGTCCTGAAGTTCACCCAGCCCGGCTCGGACACCACCTCAGGATAGAAGGCACGCGTTAACACACATGGTCAAATTCTAACTATGAAAATACACAGTGTCCATTTGAATGCCTCCTGAAGACCTGGAACATACTGCCATCACAAAGGGAGAAACGTGATGCTAATCCAAATCTCTTTCTTTTGCTGAGGAAGAAACTGAATCTAGATACCATAATTTCATGATGGGCCCCAATCTACATTCCAACACATCTCAGACTGAGACACTTTCCCCTCTTCCCCAGGCCTACCCATATATGAACATGCTAATCTACCAAAAGTGCCCCAATTTCCAGCATTTACACATGGCTTCTATCTCAGTGCCTTCAGAGATGCCATTTTCTCTGCAATAAAATCTTTCCTTCCTTCCCTGCCTGTGTAAATCCCCTCTCCTTCAAGACCATGTTCAATGACCACCTATTTTGTGAAAACATGTCTAATTCTTCTCTTGACATATAATGCACCTTTTTAGGTTTCCCTAATGACATATTTTTTACCTTTTTGTGGCACCTGCCAGATTTCCTAGTGTCGGTCTTGCATTTACCCTTCTCATTGGATTATAGCTTCTTGAACTCAAGAATTGTGCATTATTTATCATTATATCCCAACTCCTAGCACAGTCTCTGGCAGGTAGTAAGTATCTATTAAGTATGTATGGGAGGAAAAACAGTTTTAAGTTGCTCTCCCCTATTTCCCAGTGCCCGACTTTGAGACCTTGATGCAAAATTCTAGTGTGTTTTCAAAAAGTAGCCCAGCCCAGCTCAACAGTGTACTTGACTTTAAGAAGTGAGTTCCTGAGTTAATCAAGCTTTCAGACACTGAGTTAAGTGTTAAGTAAAACCAGAAACCTGGACATCAGCAGTGATCTTTTTATTTATTTCATGCATTTTTATAATTGCTAATTGAAGCATTTTATGACAGGGTTTTAAAATCCTTGTTATGTAATTCTAACACCTGTGTCATCTCAGTATTGGTCTCTGTTGTTTGTCTTTTCTCCTTCTGGTTCTTGGTTTAGGAGTGATTCTCAATTGAAACCTGGACATTTTGGTTTTATGGGATGAGACTAGCTCTTACATACATCTGTGTTAGTTTAGTAGTCGTCTTCTGACGCTGCTCTGTGGGGAAGGAGGGGTGCCACCTTGCTATTACCAGGGCAGGGTGAACAGCAGGTTTTCTACTTGGCATTAGTTGCCATACAGTAATTGGGACCATGAGGGTGCTTCATCACTGCTCTCTAAGTGGCTTCCAGTGACACCACTGGCATGTGTAGGTGAGTGTTGGCTCAGCCTTGTTCTTGCTGGGTGCTGGAGAACGCCTTGACTTTCCACAGGTCCTCCTCTGACCTTCACTTGGAGGTGGGGGGAAAGGACTGCCTCATTCTCCCTGGGTGAGGGCACAAATCTAAGCTTCCCTTTTGATCTTGTCTGCCATGGGTGGGGCGGGCACCACAGATTTCTCTATGGGGTTTACCTAGCACAGAGTGACTACTTTCTAAAGTTTTATTTCCTGCTAGCTGTCCCTTTCCTGATATGTTGGTTAGAGAGGGCAAACTTTTGAGGAGGTTTTTTGGGTACTAATCGGTGTTTATAGTTAACAGCTTCTCCAGCACCCAGTTTGGGATACACAAGGCAAAAAGGAAACCTACTGAACTTACTGCTGTGTCATTCCTCAGGCAGTGAGTTCCCTAACCAGTCTTCTTTTCTCTATCTTCAGAGTCTTCCTATGTTTGTTTTATATACTATGTTCAGGTTTTTTAGCTCTATATAGCGGGAAGAATAGAAGCAGAAGTCTAGCGTGATATTTTTAAAACGTAAATTAGATCAAACACTCCCTTGCTTGAAACCTGGCTTCCAATCTATTGGTATTTGAGGGAATAAATACCAATAGATGGTTGTTAAACCATCAATGGCTTGAAATCAGCCACAGTGAGGCTATTTATACCGGGGAGGCATACCTCTGATAATCCTTCTTCCCTGCTTGTGAGACATAAAAGGAATAGGATAATTGGGACTCAGATAGATGTAGATCAAAATTTCACCTTTGCTTCTGATAAAGTGAGATGGGGTGTTCTAGTTTGCTGGCTGCCGGAATGCAATATACCAGGTACAGAATGATTTTTAAAAGGGGGAATTTAATAAGTTGCTTGTTTATAGTTTTAAGGCCCAGAAAATGTTCCAATTAAAGCAAGTCTACAGAAATGTCCACTCTAAGTCATCCATCCAGGGAAAGATACCTTGGTTCAAGAAGTCATCATCTGCTAGCTTCTCCTGGCTTCCTGTTTCATGAAGCTCCTCGGGAGACATTTTCCTTCTTCATCTCTAAGGATTGCTGGCTGGTGGACTCTGCTTCTTGTGGCTATGTTGTTCTGCTCTGCTCTGCTCTTTCTGAATCTCCTTCATTCTCCAAAATGTTTCCTCCTTTATAGGACTCCAGAAACTTATCAAGACTCACCCAAATGGGTGGAGACATGTTGTCACCCAATCCAGCTTAACAACCACTCTTGATCAAATCACATCTCCAGGGAGATGATCTGATTACAGTTTGAAACATACAGTGCTGAATAGGGATTAGAAGAAATGGCTGCCTTTACAAAATGGGATTAGGATTAAAACATGTCTTTTCTAGGGTCCATACATCATTTCAAACCAGCACATGGGGGTATATGGCTTAGGCATGTAAACAAATGGGTTTACTGAGAGTTTCTTCTCCTCTGTTACCCATCAGGGCCATGGGACAGTCCACTTCTGGAAAATTATGGCCTGTGGAGCAGATATCCCTGTCCATAGTTGTCTTCCTCACTGGATCCAAAGCAGAGAGAGAAGAAACCAACACCCCTAAGGAAATTTATCCAGCCGAGAAAGGTGGCCTAAGGTCTGCCTCCCCTCCAGGCAGAAGGACAAGGGGTGGGCTCGGAGCCCAGGGCTGTTACACTAGTGCAGTAACTAGCCTGTTACTTCAGTGCAAACTCCTCCATGTGGAAGCGCGAATCCAGAAGAAAAGAGGGTCTCTCATCACCCACAGGGTTGATTTTTAAAAATCATGGCAACATGAATATAACTTAAAATTTCCCATTTTGGAAAGTGACATCACCAAGATGGTGGAGGGAGAACCTCTAGGGTACCATTTCCCCACAGAAGTTTTAAATAACAAGCAAACCCTGGCAGAACCATCCTTCTCAGAGTTCAGGAAAACAGTCAAAGGGTTTCAGTAATGGAGTGAACACCCAGTCAAGGAAAAGGCAACTTAAAAACAGTAGGAAACCTGAAAAAGAGAAGCTAAGCCTACTGATAATTAGGCCTAAGAGTCACCCCAGGGAACATCTTTTGTGGCTCAGATGTGGCATCTCTCTCTAAGCCAACTGAGCAGGTGAACTCACTGCCCTCCCCTATGTAGGACATGACTCCCAGGAGTATAGATCTCTCTGGCAACGTGGAGTTCATTCACCAAAGGGGGAAGAGAGAAATGAGACAAAATAAATTCTCAGTGGCTGAGAGGTTTCAAACAGTGTCAAGATGTTATCCTGAAGGTTATTCTTATGCGTTATATACATATCCTTTTTAAGTTTGTGGTGTATTGGAGTGGCTAGAGGAAAGTAACTAAAGCTGTTGAACTGTGTTCGAATAGCCTTGATTCTTGAAGAAGACTGTCTAACGATATAGCTTTTACAATGTGACCATGTGATTGTGAAAACCTTGTGTATGGACAACCAAGTATGGATAGATGAGTTAAAAAAAAAAGATAAAAATAAATAAATAATGGGGAGAGATTAAGGGTAAAAACTGGGTAGATTGAAATACTGTGGGTTAATGAGAGGAGGGGTAAGAGGTATGGGATGTATGAGTTTCTTTTTTCTTTGTACTTATTTTCCCAGAGTGATGTAAATGTTGTAAAAATGATCATGGTGAAGAATGCAGAACTATGTGATGATTTTGTGAGCCATTGACTGTATAATATGGTTGGACTGTACATGTGTGGATATTTTGCAATAAAAATGTTAAAGAAAAAAACAGTAGGAAAGTATCCTGGGGCCGTTGCGGGCTCTTCCCACACACGATCCCAGCTCAGTGCAGAGAAAGCGGCACCCCCAGTGTGGGTCCCTGACTCTGGTCCTGGAGGGAGCAGAGTAGTCTTTATGCATCATTAGAGGCATGCATGTCCATATGAATCTGTCTGGTGGCAGGCTGGAACCAATCCCGGATGCTTATAGAGGATTCATTCCCAGAACTTGCTAAATGTGCAGGGCAGCTAGTGCAGTGTGAAAAAGCAAGCAGATCACAGCTGCCTGGGACAGAGGATTATCGGCTTTAACACATGCACTATAGCACCCGGGATTGGGAGGAACCACCTTCTCAGGAGAAGAGGTATTCGAATCCATGTAAGTGGGAGATTTCCTGAGATCATGCCCTGGACAAGAAGCATGATCAGGAAAGAGTAGGAGGACCCTGTGTTTGTGTCTCAGGCTATTCAGGCCTTGACCATGAAGCTAAACCCTGAAGGACAACACTCATACTGGCCAGTCTGCAAAGACAGGGAAGGTCTTCACTTTTCTTTTCTTGTCTTTCCTTTTTTTTTCTTTTGTTGGCTCCTGTAATTCAAGGAAATCTCTCTCATAATCCTTGCTAGATGCAAGCTTAAGGAACAAATACCTCAGTGACTAAATCCCAGAGGTAACACATTAAAATATCAAAATGTCCAAGGTGCAACCAAAGATTCCAAGGCAGGCAAAGAAACTGTCAATGAGGAAGACTGGACTTTGAATAAACCAGACAAGAACTTAAATTGTTCTAAATATGCTCGGAGAGCTAAAGGGAAAAATGGACAAAGAACAAAAAGAATTCAGGAAAATGTTAGAGGAATGAAAAGAGAATTTCAATTAAGAAATAGAAACCATAAAAAGGAGCCAAACAGAAATATCAGAGCTGAAGACCACAGTAATTGAAATTAAAAAAATTTCCTAGAGTGGTTTGTGCCTGTTTGAATCTGTTATGTACCCCAGAAAAGCCTGGATTCTTTAATCCTCATTCAATATTGCAGGGTGGGATCTTTTTTATTTCCATGGAGATGTGACCCACCCAGTTGTGGGTGGTAATTTTTGATTAGGTAGTTGGCATGGAGATGTATCTCTAACATTTCAAGATGGGATTGCTTACCTGCATCCTTTAAGAGGGAAACATTTTGGAAAAAGCTTAAGAGCCAAGAGAGTGCATACAGCTAGAGACCTTTGGAGATGCAGTAGGAGAACATGCCCAGGGAAGCCTTATGAAATGAAAAACTAGGAGAGAAAGCTAGCACACATCATCATGTGCCTTTCCAGCTGACAAAGGTGCTTTGAACCCATTGGCCTTTCTTGACTCAAAGGGTCTTTCCCTGGATGCCTTAATCTGGACATTTTCACAGCGTTAGAACTGTGCAATTTAATAAATTGCAACTAAACTTGCAATTTAATAAATTCTCCTTTTTAAAAGCCATCCTGTTTTTGGAATATTGCATTATGACAGCTTACAAACTGAAATAGATTTTGGTACTGGAGAAGTGGGGTGGTGCTGCAGATTGGAAATACCTAACATGTTGGAATAGCTTTTTAAATGGATAAGGGGAAGATTCTGAAAGTGTTGTGAGAAGACCTAGAATGCTTTGATTGTTGGTTGAAATGTGGACTCTAAAGATACCTCTGATAAGGCCTTAGACAGAAATGATGCATGTGTTATTGCAAACTAGAGGAAATAGTTTGAAAGGATTATGTGTTCTAGAAAAGCCATGTTTTAATCCTGATCCATCTTGTGGAGACAACTGTTTCTTTTAGTCCCTATTCATTACAGTAGTTTGAAAACTTGATTAGATTATCTCCATGGAGATGTAAAGCACCCAATTGTGGGTGTTAACCTTTGATTAGTGGGAGATGTGACTTCACCCATTCCAGGTGGATCTTTATTAGTTTACTGGAATCCTTTAAAACAGGGAGCATTTTGGAGAAAGCTACAGAGCCAGGAGAACCACAAGAGCCCATGCAGCCAGAGACCTTTGAAGATGAAGAAGGAAAATGTCCCTGGGGAGGAAGCTAGCAGATGTTCCCATGTTTGCCTTGTGTCTTTTCAGTTGAGAGAGAGTCCCTGAATGTCATCGGTCTTCTTGAACCAAGCTTTCTTTCCCTGGGTGCCTTAGATTGGACATTTCTATATCCTTGCTTTAATTTGGACATTCTTAGAACTGTACATTTGCAAATTAGTAAATTCCCCCTTATAAAAGCCATTCCATTTCTGATACATCACATTCTGGTAGCTAGCAAACTAGAACAGAAGGCAACCCTTGTTTTAAAATGGCAAATAATCTGGCAAAATTGACTATTGGTTTTGAATAGAAGGCAAATCTTAAAAGCCATGAAATTGGACATTTAGCAGAAGAGATTTCTGAATAAATATGGAAACTGCAGCCTGGTTTCTCCTTGCAGCTTTTAGTGAAATGTGACAGGAAAGATATAAGCTGAGAACTGAACTTTTGGGTCCAAAGAAACCAGAAACTGATGGTCTGGAAAATTCTAGGCTTCTAGAAAGGGAGACCCCAGGAAATAGTGCCCCACATGGGGATGTAACCAAACATGGAAACAGTCAGTCATTTCAGAAAAAGCCTGAATTGGAGATGGATTATTCAGAAAGGAATTGTGGAAAGTCCTTTTGTCTTATGGGCATGATCCCACCGTATTGCATAAAAAACCAAAAGAGTATTGTGGGATCTGTATGAACAGGACCACTGTCAGTCGGTATTAAAAGGGACAGAAAAGGGACAAATTGGAGAAAAAATCACTTCAGAGGCAGAACCATGGAAGCTAAGGTCTGAAGCCAATAAACCTGGGGCCAAGATAGTGGTTCCACACAAGCACTTGGAGAGGGTAAGTTTGCCCTGAAGGACAGAGGGTGGTCCTTCCATCTCATTGCTCAGGAAGAGTTGTGCCACCTCAGGCCTTGGAGAAGATGGAGATATTCCTTGGGGATTGGGGAGACCCTGGCTACCACCTCATTGTTCTGGAGGGGTTGAGCCTGTGCCCCAGAGATGGCAGAAAGCCCAGGTGCTGCCACAATGCTTGGAGAGGAGGGATCTGAGAAAAAGGTGATCTCTCCCGTGCCCCCAAAGTCGTATTTGGAGAGAGTCAGGTCACCGCATAAGCCCTTGGAAAGGGTGGGGCTGCCACTTTCTAAAGCTCCAAGGATAAATTATTCTCAGACTTTGAAATCTAATGGAGTTTGCCCAGCAAGTTTTTGGAACTTTTTGGGTCTGGTGACCCCTGTTTCTCCCTATGGAAATGGGAATATGTATCCTATGTCTTTCCTTTGTATATTGGCAGCAGATAACTTGTGACTTTTACAGGTCCAGAGCTGGAGGAGAATTTTTCCTTAGGACAGATTATGCCTTTAGCTGATTTTAATGTGATTTGGTACTGTTTCTGACTTTGTATTGTATTGTTACTGAAATGGTTTAAAGCTCTGTGATATTGTGATGGAATGAATGTATTTTACATTTGGAAAGAACATGTCTTTTTGGGGTCCAGAGGGTGGAATTTGCTGCTTGGAACCTGATTAAAGAAAAGTCATGTTTCTTTAATCCTTGTTCAATATTGCTGGGTAAATAAGTACATAGAATCTTGAATAGGGTGTAAGATCTTGTTGGTTTGTACAGGTTAGTCTGATGCCCCAATATATCCCAGAGTAATTTAGGCAGAGGATAAAAAAGTATTTGTAAAGAACTCTTGGGGGACTGAGGAGAAAGGAGGAAATATTAAAATTCCCCATTTGGGGTATTCTTGATATTCTTGCAAGAAGTGAGGACAACCAATTCAACATGTTGAGCCCTCAATCTTGGGCTCAAGATGAAACCTATTCCTGCAAAATAGAAGCTAAGCCTGCTTATAATTATACCTAAGAGTCACCTCCACCCCTCCAAGAACCTCCTTTGTTGCTCAGATGTGGCTTCTCTCTCTAAGCCAACTCAGCAAGTGAACTTACTGCCCCCCCCCCCCCGCCTCCTACATAGGATATGACTCCCAGAGATGCAAATCTCCCTGCCAATGTGGGACAGGGCTCACAGGGATGAGCTGGGGCCCAGTATCATGGAACTGAAAAAGTCTTCTAGACCAAAAAGGGGAAGAGAGAAATGAGACAAAATAAAATTTCAGTGGCTGAGAGATTTCAAACAGAGTTGGAGGGTTATCCTCGAGGTTATTCTTATGCATTATATAGCCATCCCTTTTTAATTTATAGTGTATTGCAATGGCTGGAGGGAAGTACCTGAAATTGTTGAGCTGTGTTCCAGTAGCCTTGATTCTTGAAGATGATTGTATAATGATATAGCTTTATATCACAATTGACCATGTGATAGTGAAAACCTTGTGTCTGATGCTCCTTTTATCCAAGGTATGGATGGATGAGTAAAAAAAAAATAAAGATTAAAAAATAAATAAATAATAGAAGGGGATAGAGGGTGAAATATTAGTGGTCAATGAGATGGGAAGGGAGCACAAGGTATGGGATGTATGAGTTTTTTCTTTTTCTGGAGAGATGCAAATCTTCTAAAAATGATCATGATGATGAATCCACTGTTATGTGATACTATTGTGAGCCACTGATTTTATGCACTGTATGGACTATATGAGTGTGAAGATTTCTCAATAAAATTATTTTAAAAATATTGCTGGTGGGATCTCTTTGGTTGTTTCCATGGAGATCTGACCACCCAATTGTGGATGATACCTTTTAATAAGGTAGTTTCCATGGAGATGTGTCTCCATCCATTCGAAGGGGGGTTGCTTGCTGGTGTCCTTGAAGAGAAAACCATTTTGGAAAAAGCTTTAGAGGCAAGAAAGTCCACACATCCAGAGAGCTTTGGAAATGCAGAAGGAGAATGCCCCTGAGGAAGCCTTATGAAATGAAAAGCCAGAAGAGAAAGCTAGCTGATGTCACCACGTGTCTTTCCAGCTGACAGAGGTGTTCTGGACCCATCAGCCTGTCTTGAATCAAATTATCTTTCCCTGGATGACCTAGTTTGGACATTTTCACAGGCTTAGAACTGTAAACTTGCAACTTAATAAATTCCCGTTTTTAAAGCTGTTCCATTTTGGGTGTATTGCATTCCAGCAGCTTATGAACTAAAACAGGTTTATCAGCATATTTAAACCAGAAAAGAAAGAATCAATGAACTTGATAATAAGTATATTGAAACTATTCACTCTGAATAAGAAAGAAAAAGACTGAAGAGAATTTAAAAGAGGAATGATGTCATCAACAAGGTCACAAAGACTTCCCCTGATAAAATCTCCCCAGATAATCAGTGAATATAAAGACAAATTCCATTTGCTTAGAACTCTGGAGGACTGTAGAGACTGGAGAAGGATTCCACAAATGCTGAAGCAAAGAAGGAAAAACATCAGTAGGGAACTTTTGTCCTAGACTGACTGGTCCTCTTCCCTCCCATTCCTTTGGTCTTGCACACCTTGGGAGTTCTCCGGAGGCAGTGGACTGAGTCTCTCCCACCAGGGACCCAGACTGTAGAGGAACTCACAACAGTGAGTAAGAGCCTGACCTTATCCAGGCACAGGGACCCAAGTCCACAGAGACCTAGGGTGGAGCACCAGCTACTCAGGAATGCTTCATACAAAAGGGGAAGAGGACAACTGTGGCAGTATGGCAGTTGCCAAGCAGTGCACTAAGTCAATCTAGTTATTCTTGCAGAACTCCCTAAATGCAAAATGGACTTTTCTGGAGTGACCCACCTTTCTGGATTAACCCCCACCTTTCTGGATTAACCCCATCTGGTGCCCCAGGATGGGATACCCTGATGGGGAAGAAACTTGTGGGGAAGGGGGAAAAAAGCCTCACAGAGAATAGAAAGGCAGTGTTCTAGTTTGCTGGCTGCTGGAATGCAATATCCAGAAACAGAATGGCTTTTAAAAAGGGGAAATTAATAAATTCATAGTTTACAGTTCCAAGGCTGAGAAAATGTCCCAATTAAAACAAATCTGTAGAAATGTCCAATCTAAGGCATCCAGGGAAAGATACCTCGGTTCAAGAAGGCCGATGAAGTTCAGGGTTTCTCTCTCAAGTGAGAAGGCACATGGTGAACACAGTCAGAGTTTCTCTCTCATCTGGAAAGGCACCTGGTGAACACGGTCAGGGTTCCTCTCTCATCTGGAAGGGCACATGGAGAACACAGTGTCTTCTGCTAGCTTCTTCTCCTGGCTGTTTCATGAAGCTCCCTGGGAGACATTTTCCTTCTTCATCTTCAAAGTTCTCTAATTCGTGGACTCTGCTTCATGCGGTTATGTCATTCTGCTCTGCTCTCTCTGAATCTCTCATTCTCCAAAATGTTTCCTCTTTTATAGGACTCCAGAAATTTATCAAGACCCACCCAAAGGGGTGGAGACATGTCATCACCTAATCCAGCTTAACAACCTCTCTTGATTAAATCACATTTCCAGGGAGATGATTGATTACAGTTTCAAACATATAGTATTGAATAGGGATATTCTACCTTTATGAAATGGGATTTTGATTAAAACATGGCTTTTCTAGGGGGTATACATCCTTTCAAACCAGCACAGGAGGATTAAACTAATGTTCTATAAGACAGGAGGGTCTCAGAACTGAAAGATGTAAAGATAACAGGGCACTGAATGAGTGAGAGAAATTAAATAAGTTAAATAATAGGAGCTGGGAAGAAACTTCTGCACAAAGCAAACAAAACAGATCAAGATTCCTGGAAAGAAACAGAGGAAAGGAAGCTCTTCTGAGGGTGAAACATTTGCACAAAATGCGCAATCTTAAAAACTGTACCAGAGAAAGAATCAGATGAAGACTTGAGAAAATTTGATCAGTCAAATTTAATCTATTCTAAAGATCCAGAATAAGTCAAATCAAGCATCAAAAGGAGCCTTAACACAAAGTCAGCAATAAAGCCCTACAAAAGAGGGAGAAACTGATGGTGCCAGTTTGAAGCTATTATGTACCCCAGAAAAGCCATGCCCTTTAATCCTCATTCAGTATTGCTGGGTGGGATCTTTTTTATTATTTCTATGGAAATGTGACCCTCCCAATTGTGGATGGTGACTTTTGATTAGATGGTTTCCATGGAGATGTGTCTCCACCCATTCAAGGTGGGTCTGCTTACTGGAACCCTTTAAGAGGGAACCATTTTGGAAAAAAAAAGCTTCAGAACTGACAGAGCCCACACAGCAAAAGACCTTTGGGAATGCATAAAGAAAATGTCCCCAGGTGTATTAGTTAGGGTTCTCTAGGGAAACAGAATCAACAGGGAACACTTGCAAATATAAAATTTATGAAAGTGTCTCACGTGACCGTAGGAATGCAGAGTCCAAAATCCACAGGGCAGGCTGCGAAGCCGATGACTCCAATGGATGGCCTGGATGAACTCCACAGGAGAGGCTCACCAGCCAAAGCAGGAATGGAATCTGTCTGCTCTGAGTCCTCCTTAAAAGGCTTCCCATGATTGGATTTAGCATCACTAATTGCAGAAGACACTCCCCTTTGACTGATTACAAATGGAATCAGCTGTGGATGTAGCTGACGTGATCATGACCTAATCCTATGAAATGTCCTCATTGCAACAGACAGGCCAGCGCTTGCCCAATCAGATGAACAGGTACCACAACTTAGCCAAGTTGACACCTGTCCCTAAACATGACAGTCCACCCCTTGTCAACTTGGCACATATATATATATATATATATATATATCACCTTAGACCATACTTAATTTCCAAATGAAAACAAATAAGCACACATTTTTTCTTTTACCTGACAATACTCAACATGTCCTGCATATAACTGGAAGCACATTAAATCTCTCCAGAATAGGGTGCAAATCCTTGGGCAACATTCATTCTTAAACTTGATATCTTACAACTTAAATAATATAACACAAACAAAACAGCATTACAGTCCTCGTTTCTGTAACTGATCACGTGGTCGAAGTTCATATTTATCACTACCTTCTTCCACTACCCATTCCGTGTTCCGTTTCCCCTCAGCAAGCACTTCAGCTGGCCGTGGTTCTTTGCCTGGTGGGGTGACCCAAACCTTCATTCCTGAAGTTTCAGAGCCATTAGTAGTCCTGCCTGGATTGTGTTGTTGCAGTTTTCCATTGATTTTAATCACAGGGCATGGTAGTACTAATAGACGCCCCAGGGGATCTCCTATATTCCAAGAAAACTCTTCTTTACCTCCATTATGTAGTTGCAGTCCTACTTCCTTCTGATAGTCAGGGTCAATTACCCCAGACAATAATGTAATCCCCTTCTTGGTGTGTTGATCCAGAGGCATAAGTAGCCCAAAGTGGCCAGGTGGCAATCTTAACTTCCAGTTCAGTGGTATCACTGTTGTTTCTCCTGGAGAAAGCACACCCCGTTTTGGAACTAAAACCTGTAGGCCAGCAGAACTCAGGGTAGCAGGGGCAGGAAGCAAAAATTTTCCTAGTGGATCACTAGGAGTAATAGTGAGTGGCACCACACCCATTTCCACCCCTTGGTTCCTGGACCCATGGATCCTGGCTATGGGAGAAACAGCACCATACAGCGGACGCTGATTCAGAGCATACACAGCTTCCTGGAGAACATTACCCCAGCCGTTCCAGTTTTTGCCACCTAGTTGGCACCGTAATTGAGTTTTCAAAAGGCCATTCCACCGTTCTATCAATCCAGCTGCTTCTGGATGATGGGGAACATGGTAAGACCAGAGAATTCCATGAGCATGTGCCCATTCCCGCACTTCATTTGCTGTGAAGTGTGTTCCTTGATCCGAAGCAATGCTATGTGGAATACCATGACGATGGATAAGGCATTCTGTAAGCCCACGGATAGTAGTTTTGGCAGAAGCATTGCGTGCAGGGAAAGCAAACCCATATCCAGAGTATGTATCTATTCCAGTTAGAACAAATCGCTGCCCCTTCCATGAAGGGAGTGGTCCAATGTAATCAACCTGCCACCATGTAGCTGGCTGGTCACCTCGGGGAATGGTGCCATATCGGGGGCTGAGTGTGGGTCTCTGCTGCTGGCAGATTGGGCACTCAGCAGTGGCTGTAGCCAGGTCAGCCTTGGTGAGTGGAAGTCCATGTTGCTGAGCCCATGCATAACCTCCATCCCTACCACCATGACCACTTTGTTCATGAGCCCATTGGGCAATAACAGGAGTTGCTGAGGAAAGAGGCTGACTGGTATCCATAGAACGGGTCATCTTATCCACTTGATTATTAAAATCTTCCTCTGCTGAAGTCACCCTCTGGTGTGCATTCACATGGGACACAAATATCTTCAGGTTTTTAGCCCACTCAGAAAGGTCTATCCACATACTTCTTCCCCAGACCTCTTTGTCACCAATTTTCCAATTATGGTCTTTCCAAGTCCCTGACCATCCAACCAAACCATTAGCAACAGCCCATGAGTCAGTATACAAACGCACCTCTGGCCAGTTTTCCTTCCAAGCAAAATGGACAACCAGGTGCACTGCTCGAAGTTCTGCCCACTGGGAGGATTTCCCCTCACCACTGTCCTTCAAGGACACCCCAGAAAGGGGTTGTAATGCTGCAGCTGTCCACTTTCGGGTGGTACCTGCATATCGTGCTGAAGCATCTGTAAACCAGGCCCGAGTTTTCTCTTCCTCAGTCAATTCACTGTAAGGAACACCCCAAGAGGCCATAGCTCTGGTCTGGGAAAGAGAAGGTAATGTGGCAGCAGAAGTGGAAACCATGGGCATTTGTGCCACTTCTTCATGTAACTTACTTGTGCCTTCAGGACCTGCTCTGGCTCTATCTCGTATATACCATTTCCACTTTACAATAGAGTGCTGCTGTGCACACCCAACTTTATGGCTTGGTGGGTCAGACAACACCCAACACATGATAGGCAACTCAGGTCTCATGGTAACTTGGTGGCCCATGGTTAAGCGTTTAGTCTCTACTAAGGCCCAATAGCAGGCCAAAAGCTGTTTCTCAAAAGGAGAGTAGTTATCTGCAGCAGATGGTAAGGCTTTGCTCCAAAATCCTAAGGGTCTGCGTTGTGATTCTCCTATAGGGGCCTGCCAAAGGCTCCAGACAGCATCTCTATTTGCCACTGACACTTCCAGCACCATTGGATCTGCTGGATCATATGGCCCAAGTGGCAGAGCAGCTTGCACAGCAGCCTGGACCTGTCGGAGAGCCTCCTCTTGTTCTGGTCCCCACTCAAAATTAGCAGCTTTTCTGGTCACTCGATAAATGGGCCGGAGTAGCACACCCAAATGAGGAATATGTTGTCGCCAAAAGCCAAAAAGACCAACTAGGCGTTGTGCCTCTTTTTTGGATGTGGGAGGGGCCAGATGCAGCAATTTATCCTTCACCTTAGAAGGGATATCTCGACATGCCCCACACCACTGGACACCTAAAAATTTTACTGAGGTGGAAGGCCCCTGTATTTTTGTTGGATTTATCTCCCATCCTCTGACACACAAATGCCTTACCAGTAAATCTAGAGTAGTTGCTACTTCTTGCTCACTAGGTCCAATCAACATGATATCATCAATATAATGGACCAGTGTGATATCTTGTGGGAGGGAGAAACGATCAAGGTCTCTGCGAACAAGATTATGACATAGGGCTGGAGAGTTAATATACCCCTGAGGTAGGACAGTGAAAGTATATTGCTGACCTTGCCAGCTGAAAGCAAACTGTTTCTGGTGGTCCTTACTAATAGCTATTGAGAAAAAAGCATTTGCCAGATCAATAGCTGCATACCAGGTACCAGGGGATGTATTGATTTGCTCAAGCAATGATACTACATCTGGAACAGCAGCTGCAATTGGAGTTACCACCTGGTTGAGTTTACGATAATCCACTGTCATTCTCCAAGACCCATCTGTTTTCTGCACAGGCTAAATAGGAGAGTTGAATGGGGATGTGGTGGGAATCACCACCCCTGCATCTTTCAAGTCCTTAAGAGTGGCAGTAATCTCTGCAATCCCTCCAGGAATACGGTATTGCTTTTGATTTACTATTTTGCTTGGTAGGGGCAGTTCTAGTGGCTTCCACTTGGCCTTTCCTACCATAATAGCCCTCACTGCACGAGTTAGAGAACCAACGTGGGGATTCTGCCAGTTGCTCAGTATGTCTATGCCAATTATACATTCTGGAACTGGGGAAATAACTACAGGATGGGTCCGGGGGCCCACTGGACCCACTGTGAGATGGACCTGAGCTAAAACTCCATTGATCACCTGGCCTCCATAAGCCCCCACTCTGACTGGTGGTCCAGAGTGACGTTTTGGGTCCCCTGGAATTAATGTCACTTCTGAACCAGTGTCTAATAATCCCCGAAATATCTGATCATTTCCTTTTCCCCAATGCACAGTTACCCTGGTAAAAGGCCGTCGGTCTCCTTGGGGAAGACTTAGAGGAAGGTTAACAGTATAAATTTGTGGCAGTGTAACAGGTTTCTCCCCCATAGGGACCTGGCCTCCCCTTCATTCAAGGGGCTCAGGGTCTGTAAACTGTTTCAAGTCTGGAAATTCGTTAAGGGGCCGTGACTCTGTGTTTTTGTAATTCAGGTTAGACTTCTCTTCCCTTGACCTAAAACTCTTTTGTTTATACAGCTCCAACAAGAATTTAGTAGACTGCCCTTCTATTGTATTTCTAGGCACCCCATGATTTACTAGCCAATGCCACAAATCTCTGCATGTCATATAATTTTAATGCCTCTGAGTTTGTTGTCTATTATAATACCCACGTCTACCCTGTCTTTGGTGATTAAGTGCTGCCACCTGGCTTCTGCCAACTCGGGATCCTGTCATCCCCATTATGTTTAAGGATTCCAGCTCAGTGACAGCAGTTCCTACAGTAATATCTGACCTACAGAGAAGTGCAACCACAGAGCTCTTGAGGGATGATGGTGCTAGTCTTACAAACTTATTTCTCACTGTTCTGGTAAAAGGTGCATCTTCTGGACATTCCTGGGGTGTAAGAGCAGGCTTTGCATGATAAATCCACTCTAACATCCCAATCTCTCTAAGCCTCTGGATCCCCTCATCTACATTATACCAGGGCAGTTCTGGCATTTCAACCTCAGGTAATGTTGGCCACCTTTTGATCCATGTTTCAACCAACCACCCAAACAAGCTGTTAACACCTTTTCTAACTGCTCTAGCTATAACATTGAATGCAGAATCTCTGCTTAGTGGGCCCATATCAATAAATTCAGCCTGATCCAGCCTTATATTCCTCCCACCATTATCCCACACTCTTAAAATCCATTGCCACACATATTCCCCTGATTTCTGTCTATATAAATTGGAAAACTCACACAGTTCTTTTGGAGTATAATGTACCTCCTCATGTGTGATACTTTGTACCTCACCTTTAGGGGCCTGTTGGGACTTTAGTCTAGTTATAGGTCTAGAAGAAATGAGGGGTGGCGGGGGTGGGTCATGAAAAGAATTAGAAATATCTTCCAAGCCATTTGCTTCAGGGCTTTCATTTGCAGTTTCATCTGGTGAAACAGGATTAATAACTCTAGGGCTAATCCCTTCAGGAGGAGGTTGGGTGGCCAATTCCTCAAGGCAGGCTGGAGGTGGGGCGGCTATGTCCTCAGGGCAGACTATTACAGGGTTATCTAAAGAAGGCTCAGCATGGTCTAGGGTTTCAACCTCACCCCCAACATCATTATCAATCCATATGTCACCATCTCATTTTTCAGGGTCCCACTCCTTTCCAATCAATTCCCTCACTTTAACGGCAGACACCATGCAAGACTGAGATTTCAGTTTACGTTGTAAAGTTGCTACTCTAACAATAAGATTCTGAGTCTGATTTTCAGAGATCTCAAGTCTACGGCTACAGGAAATAAAATTTTCCTTCAAGATACTCATAGAAACCTCTACATCTTTCAGACGGCACTTAAGCTTCTTGTTTGAAGCCTTAAGCCCATCCCTTTCACCCTTTAATGTAGACAGTGTATCTAACAACAACCAACCAACATCTCTATAACTCTTATTTCTACGAAACTCTGTAAAGGTGTCAAAAACATTATCCCCCAGAGTCTGGCTTCGTACAAGTGAAGCATTAGGAGAATCAAATGATGATATTTTGACTATCTCCTTTGCCAACTCAGTCCACGGATTGGGAGTGTCATTCTGATTACGGGAATCAGAGTCCTTAGTGTCTCTGAGCCCAGTCAGAGTAGAAAACCATTCATATAAACCCATTTTTAAGATTCTGTTCCTTAAGAACCACTCCTGGTACCAAGATGTATTAGTTAGGGTTCTCTAGAGAAACAGAATCAACAGGGAACACTTGCAAATATAAAATTTATGAAAGTGTCTCACGTGACCGTAGGAATGCAGAGTCCAAAATCCACAGGGCAGGCTGCGAAGCCGATGACTCCAATGGATGGCCTGGATGAACTCCACAGGAGAGGCTCACCAGCCAAAGCAGGAATGGAATCTGTCTGCTCTGAGTCCTCCTTAAAAGGCTTCCCATGATTGGATTTAGCATCACTAATTGCAGAAGACACTCCCCTTTGACTGATTACAAATGGAATCAGCTGTGGATGTAGCTGACGTGATCATGACCTAATCCTATGAAATGTCCTCATTGCAACAGACAGGCCAGCACTTGCCCAATCAGATGAACAGGTACCACAACTTAGCCAAGTTGACACCTGTCCCTAACCATGACACCAGGGAAGCCGTTGAAGAAGCCCGGAGAGAAAGCTAGCAGAGTCACCATGTGCCTTTCCAGCTGGGAGAGAAACCTGAAATGTCATTGGCCTTCATGAAGCAAGGTATCATTTCCTGGATGCCTTAGTTTGGACATTTTTGTAAGCTTGCCTTAATTTGGACATTTTCACAGCCTGAAAATTGTAAACTTGCAACTTAATAAATTTTCCTTTTTAAAAGCCATTCCATTTCTTGTGTATTGTATTCCAGCATCTTTTACAAAATGAAACCCTGACCTTCAGAGTTAGCTCACCAAGATAACCAGATACCTACACATCAGCAAAAAATTACAAGCCATACTAAGAAACAAGAAGATATGGCTCAGTTAAAGAAACAAATTAAAAATTCAGATGGGACACAGAATTTGGGACAAATAATTAAAAATCCAAACAAATCTCCTAAATTAATTCTAGAAGATGAAGGAAAATGTTCACAAGGAGATGAAGGATATATGAATATAAAGAAGAATTTGAAAGTATTAAAAGAAACATAACAGAAATGTTGGGGATAAAAGGCACAATAGTAGAAATTAAAAATACAATAAAGTAATTCCAGGGAAGATGGTGGAATAGAGAGCTACAGGGGATACTCCTCCAAAAACAACTCATGAATATGCAGAAATTGTCTGAAATAATGGTTCTGGGGCTCCAGAGGCCAGGAGAGCATTGCATAGCATCCAGGAAAGAGTGGGATGAGAGAATGAGAAGCCCCAGAAAATAAACTGTGAGTGAATTGCACCACAGTTTTGGCTGGCATCCATCCCCCAACCTCAGGGCAAACAGCCTTGGTATGGTCTTTGGCTCTCTGATGTGGATGGAGGTGGCATGGAGGTTTTCCTCCCTGAGAAGAGGGGCATGGGGACAGCTGATTGCTGAGCATAACTTCTGATGGGTGAGTTTAGAATGTTGGGTCCCAGCTCCAAATTATGGTTCTAGCCTGCCCTGACAGGGTTCCCCTGAAAATATTGCTTCAACATTGCCTACACCAGAGGTAGATCCTATAGAAGTAGAAAAAACACCCTCCCTCCTTAGTACTTTGAGAAATAGTTTGCCAATGAGTGCGATCTGCTGGTCAGGCAAGGAAAGTGCAGCTCAGGAAATTAACAACCACAAAAAGTCTTTATGTTGTCTTTCCTAACTCTCTTCCCAGGGTCTATGGAATTGGCCCACCCCATTGATAGGCCCCCTAGCCCTGTTTTGATCAGTTAAACATGGGCAATGCTAAAGATTTAGAACAAGTTGAACCAAGTGTCAAAGAAGAGACTTAACACAAAGCCAATCACCAATACCCTAGGCAAGAGAAAGTAAACTAATGAAGAAAATCAGGTTCCTAGTAATTAGCAAAAAAATTACAAGCCATCCTAAGAAACAGGAAGTTATATTTCAGTCAAAATAAAAAATTTTAAAAGTCAGAGGAGACACAGAATTAGGAACAACTAATCAAAAAGTTGAAGCAAATCTCCAAAATCAATTAAAAGAGATGGTGAAATAAAGGTGTGCTGGTTTGAAATGAAGTATGTACCCTAAAAAAGCCATGTTTTAATCCTAATCCCATTTTGTAAAGGCAACCGTTTCTTCTAATCCCTATGCAGTACTGTATGTTTGAAACTGTAATTACATTATCTCCCTGATGATGTGATTTAATCAAGAGTGGTTGTTAAGGTGGATTAGCTGGACGTGTGTCTCCACCCATTCAAGTGGGTCTTGATTAGTTTCTGGAGTCCTATAAAAGAGGGAATATTTTGGAGAATGAGGGAGATTCAGAGAGAGCAGAGAAGAACAACATAGCCACTAGAAATAGAGAGCCCACAAGCTGGCAACTTTTGGAGATGAAGAAGGAAAATGCCTCCCAGGGAGCTTCATGAAACAGAAAGTCAGGAGGGAAAGCTAGCAGATGACACCTTGCTCGCCATGTGACCTTCCAGCCGAGAGAGAAACTGTGACTGTGTTCGCCCTGTGCCTTCTCACTTGAGAGAGAAACCCTGAAATTCATCGGCCTTCTTGAACCAAGGTGTCTTTTCCTGGATGCCTTTGATTGGACATTTCTATAGACTTACTGTAATTGGGACATTTTCTCAGCCTTGGAACTATAAACTAGCAATTTATGAAATTCCCCCTTTAAAAAAATTTATTTATTAATTAAAAAATAAACAAATGAAATAAAAATTAACATAATCAATAATTTACAATATCATCACTTAGTTGCATATTCATCATTTCTTAGAACATTTGCATCCATTCATAAAAAGAAATAAAAAGGCAGTAGAAAAAAGAAATAAAACGAAAGCAGAGAGAAAAAAAAACTTATACCTATCATACACCTTACCCCTCACTTTCACTGATCACTAGCATTTCAAACTAAATTTATTTTAACATTTATTCCCCCTGTTATTTATTTTTATTCCATATATTCTACTTGTCTGTTGACAAGGTAGATAAAAGGAGCATCAGACACAAGGTTTTCACAATCACATAGTCACATTGTGAAAGCTATATTGTTATTCACTCATCTTCAAGAAACATGGCTACTGGAACACAGCTCCATTTTCAGGCAGTTCCCTCCAGCCTCTCCCTTACATCTTTTTTTTTTATTATTAATTAAAAAAAAATTAACTAACACAACATTTAGAAATCATTCCATTCTACATATGCAATCAGTAATTCTTAATATCATCACATAGATGTATGATCATCATTTCTTAGTACATTTGCATCGATTTAGGAAAAGAACTAGCAAAACAACAGAAAAAGATATAGAATGATTATATAGAGGAAAAAAATAAAAATAATAATAAAAATAAAAAATAAAAAATATATAAAAAAGAAAAAAGGAAAAAGAAAAAAACAAAAAACACAAACAAACAAACAAACCAACAAACCTATAGCTCAGATGCAGCTTCATTCAGTGTTTTAACATAATTACATTACAATTAGGTAGTATTGTGCTGTCCATTTTTGAGTTTTTGTATCTAGTCCTGTTGCACAGTCTGTATCCCTTCAGCTCCAATTACCCGTTATCTTACCCTGTTTCTAACTCCTGCTGGTCTCTGTTACCAATGACATATTCCAAGTTTATTCTCGAATGTCGGTTCACATCAGTGGGACCATACAGTATTTGTATTTTAGTTTTTGACTAGTCTCACTCAGCATAATGTTCTCTAGGTCCATCCCTGTTATTACATGCTTCATAAGTTTATCCTGTCTTAAAGCTGCATAATATTCCATCGTATGTATATACCACAGTTTGTTTAACCATTCCTCTGTTGATGGACATTTTGGCTGTTTCCATCTCTTTGCAATTGTAAATAATGCTGCTATAAACATTGGTGTGCAAATGTCCGTTTGTGTCTTTGCCCTTAAATCCTTTGAGTAGATACCTAGCAATGGTATTGCTGGGTCGTATGGCAATTCTATATTCAGTTTTTTGAGGAACCGCCAAACTGCCTTCCACAGTGGTTGCACCATTTGACATTCCCACCAACAGTGGATAAGTGTGCCTCTTTCTCCGCATCCTCTCCAGCACTTTGTCATTTTCTGTTTTGTTGATAATGGCCATTCTGGTGGGTGTGAGATGATATCTCATTGTGGTTTTGATTTGCATTTCTCTAATGGCCAGGGACATTGAGCATCTCTTCATGTGCCTTTTGGCCATTTGTATTTCCTCTTCTGAGAGATGTCTGTTCAAGTCTTTTTCCCATTTTGTAATTGGGTTGGCTGTCTTTTTGTTGTTGAGTTGAACAATCTCTTTATAAATTCTGGATACTAGACCTTTATCTGATATGTCGTTTCCAAATATTGTCTCCCATTGTGTAGGCTGTCTTTCTACTTTCTTGATGAAGTTCTTTGATGCACAAAAGTGTTTAATTTTGAGGAGCTCCCATTTATTTATTTATTTCTTCAGTGCTCTTGCTTTAGGTTTAAGGTCCATAAAACCACCTCCAATTGTAAGTTTCATAAGATATCTCCCTACATTTTCCTCTGTATTATGGTCTTAGACCTAATGTTTAGATCTTTGATCCATTTTGAGTTAACTTTTGTATAGGGTGTGAGATACGGGTCCTCTTTCATTCTTTTGCATATGGATATCCAGTTCTCTAGGCACCATTTATTGAAGAGACTGTTCTGTCCCAGGTGAGTTGGCTTGACTGCCTTATCAAAGGTCAAATGTCCATAGATGAGAGGGTCTATATCTGAATACTATATTCGATTCCATTGGTCGATATATCTATCTTTATGCCAATACCATGCTGTTTTGACCACTGTGGCTTCATAATATGCCTTAAAGTCCGGCATCGCTGGACCTCCAGCTTTGTTTTTTTTCCTCAAGATACTTTTAGCAATTCGGGGCACACTGCCCTTCCCGATAAATTTGCTTATTGGTTTTTCTATTTCTGAAAAATAAGTTGTTGGGATTTTGATTGGTATTGCATTGAATCTGTAAATCAATTTAGGTAGGATTGACATCTTAACTATATTTATTCTTCCAATCCATGAACACGGTATGCCCTTCCATCTATTTAGGTCTTCTGTGATTTCTTTTAACAGTTTTTTGTAGTTTTCTTTGTATAGGTTTTTTGTCTCTTTAGTTAAATTTATTCCTAGGTATTTTATTCTTTTAGTTGCAATTATAAATGGAATTCGTTTCTTGATTTCCCCCTCAGCTTGTTCATTGCTAGTGTATAGAAATGCTACAGATTTTTGAATGTTGATCTTGTAACCTGCTACTTTGCTGTACTCATTTATTAGCTCTAGTAGTTTTGTTGTGGATTTTTCCGGGTTTTCAATGTATAGTATCATATTGTCTGCAAACAGTGATAGTTTTACTTCTTCCTTTCCAATTTTGATGCCTTGTATTTCTTTTTCTTGTCTAATTGCTCTGGCTAGAACCTTCAACACGATGTTGAATAATAGTGGTGATAATGGACATCCTTGTCTTGTTCCTGATCTTAGGGGGAAAGTTTTCAATTTTTCCCCATTGAGGATGATATTAGCTGTGGGTTTTTCATATATTCCCTCTATCATTTTAAGGAAGTTCCCTTGTATTCCTATCTTTTGAAGTGTTTTCAACAGGAAAGGATGTTGAATCTTGTCAAATGCCTTCTCTGCATCAATTGAGATGATCATGTGATTTTTCTGCTTTGATATGTTGATATGGTGTATTACATTAATTGATTTTCTTATGTTGAACCATCCTTGCATACCTGGGATGAATCCTATTTGGTCATGATGTATAATTCTTTTAATGTGTTGTTGAATTTGATTTGCTAGAATTTTGTTGAGGATTTTTGCATCTATATTCATTAGAGAGGTTGGTCTGTAGTTTTCTTTTTTTGTAATATCTTTGCCTGGTTTTGGTATGAGGGTGATGTTGGCTTCATAGAATGAATTAGGTAGCTTTCCCTCCACTTTGATTTTTTTGAAGAGTTTGAGGAGAGTTGGTACTAATTCTCTCTGGAATGTTTGGTAGAATTCACATGTGAAGCCATCTGGTCCTGGACTTTTCTTTTTGGGAAGCTTTTGAATGACTGATTCAATTTCTTTACTTGTGATTGGTTTGTTGAGGTCATCTATTTCTTCTTGAGTCAAAGTTGTTTGTTCATGCCTTACCAGGAACCCGTCCATTTCATCTAAATTGTTGTATTTATTAGCGTAGAGTTGTTCATAGTATCCTGTTATTACCTCCTTTATTTCTGTGAGGTCAGTGGTTATGTCTCCTCTTCCATTTCTGATCTTATTTATTTGCGTCCTCTCTCTTCTTCTTTTTGTCAGTCTTGCTAAGAGCCCATCAATCTTATTGATTTTCTCATAGAACCAACTTCTGGTCTTATTGATTTTCTCTATTGTTTTCATGTTTTCAATTTCATTTATTTCTGCTCTAATCTTTGCTATTTCTTTCCTTTTGCTTGCTTTGGGATTAGTTTGCTATTCTTTCTCCAGTTCTTCCAAGTGGACAGTTAATTCCTGAATTTTTGCCTTTTCTTCTTTTCTGATATAGGCATTTAGGGCAATAAATTTCCCTCTTAGCACTGCCTTTGCTGCGTCCCATAGGTTTTGATATGTTGTGTCTTCGTTTTCATTTGCCTCGAGATATTTACTAATTTCTCTTGCAATTTCTTCCTTGATCCACTCGTTGTTTAAGAGTGTGTTGTTGAGCCTCCTCGTATTTGTGAATTTTCTGGCACTCCGCCTAGTATTGATTTCCAACTTCATTCCTTTATGATCCGAGAAAGTGTTGTGTATGATTTCAATCTTTTTAAATTTGTTAAGGCTTGCTTTGTGACCCAGCATATGGTCTATGTTTGAGAATGATCCATGAACACTTGAGAAAAAGGTGTATCCTGCTGTTGTGGGATGTAATGTCCTATAAATGTCTGTTAAGTCTAGCTCTTTTATTGTAATATTCAAATTCTCTATTTCTTTATTGATCCTCTGTCTAGATGTTCTGTACATTGATGAGAGTGGTGAACTGAAGTCTCCAACTATTATGGTATATGTGTCTATTTCCCTTTTCAGTGATTGCAGTGTATTCCTCACGTATTTTGGGGCATTCTGGTTCGGTGCATAAATATTTATGATTGTTATGTCTTCTTGTTTAGTTGTTCCTTTTATTAGTAGATAGTGTCCTTCTTTGTCTCTTTTAACTGTTTTACATTTGAAGTCTAATTTGTTGGATATTAGTATAGCTACTCCTGCTCTTTTCTGGTTGTTATTTGCATGAAATATCTTTTCCCAACCTTTCACTTTCAACCTATGTCTATCTTTGGGTCTAAGATGTGTTTCCTGTAGACAGCATATAGAAGGATCCTTTTTTTTAATCCAGTCTGCCAATCTATGTCTTTTGATTGGGGAATTCAGTCCATTAATATTTAGTGTTATTACTGTTTGGATCATATTTTCCTCTACCATTTTGCCTTTTGTATTATATATATCATATCTGATTTTCCTTCTTTCTACACTCTTCTCCATACCTCTCTCTTCTGTCTTTTTGTATCTGACTCTAGTGCTCCCTTTAGTATTTCTTGCAGAGCTGGTCTCTTGGTCACAAATTCTCTCAGTGACTTTTTGTCTGAAAATGTTTTAATTTCTCCCTCATTTTTGAAGGACAATTTTGCTGGATATAGAAGTCTTGGTTGGCAGTTTTTCTCTTTTAGTAATTTAAATATATCATCCCACTGTCCTCTAGCTTCCATGGTTTCTGCTGAGAAATCTACACATAGTCTTATTGGGTTTCCTTTGTATGTGATGGATTGTTTTTCTCTTGCTGCTTTCAAGATCCTCTCTTTCTGTTTGACCTCTGACATTCTAACTAGTAAGTGTCTTGGAGAATGCCTGTTTGGGTCTATTCTCTTTGGGGTGTGCTGCACTTCTTGGATCTGTAATTTTAGGTCTTTCATAAGAGTTGGGAAATTTTCAGTGATAATTTCTTCTATTAGTTTTTCTCCTCATTTTCTCTTCTCTTCTCCTTCTGGGACACCCACAACACGTATATTTGTGCACTTCATATTATCATTCAGTTCCCTGATCCCCTGCTCAAATTTTTCCATTCTTTTCCCTATAGTTTCTGTTTCTTTTTGGAATTCAGATGTTCCATCCTCCAGTTCACTAATTCTAGCCTCTGTCTCTTTAAATCTATCATTGTAACTATCCATTATTTTTTCTATGTTTGCTACTTTATCCTTCAATCCCATAAGTTCTGTGATTTGTTTTTTCAGACTTTCTATTTCTTCTTTTTGTTCAGCCCATGTCTTCTTCATGTCCTCCCTCAATTTATTGATTTGGTTTTTGAAGAGGTTTTCCATTTCTGTTCGTATATTCAGAATTAGTTGTCTCAGCTCCTGTATCTCATTTGAACTATTGGTTTGTTCCTTTGACTGGGCCATATCTTCAATTTTCCTGGCGTGATCCATTATTTTTTGCTGGCGTCTGGGCATTTAATCAGATTTCCCTTGGTGTGGGACCCAGCAGTTTGAAAGATTTTCCTGTGAAATCTCTGGGCTCTGTTTTTCTTATCCTGCCCAGTATGTGGCGCTCGTCTGTCTGTGGGTCCCACCAGTAAAAGATGCTGTACCTCCTTTAACTTTGGAAGACTCTCACTGTGGGGGAGGGTCACCAGCTGAAGTGGCTTGGGGGAGTACCAATCCAAATCTCCCAGCCGGCCAGGGAATCCGTGCATGGTGGGCGGCGCTGGCCGCCGCCGCTTGGGGGAGTGCCGATCCAAACCTCCCAGCCGGCCCAGGATGGAGAGAGGGAGTGGCGCTGGCCACCGCAGCTTGGGGGAGTGCCGATTCAAATCTCCCAGCCAGCCCGGGAATCCGCGCGTGGGGAGGGGGGCGCCAGTCTCGGCGGCTTGGGGGAGTGCTGATCCAAATCTCCCAGCCGGCCCGGGAAGCCAAGTGTGACGGGGGGCCCTGGCTGCCGCGGCTTGGTGGAGTGCCGATCCAAAGTTCCCAGCTGGCCCAGGAAGCCACGTGTGTGGAAGGGTCCCCAGTCGCCGGCCTCTGCGGCTTGGGGGACCTCCGATCCAAATCTCCCGGCCAGCCCAGGAGGCCATGCTTGGGGTGGGGCACCGGCCACCGTGGCTTGAGGGGACTGCCTGTCCAAATCTCCCATCCAGCCCGGGAAGGAGGGAGGGAGGGACTCTGGCCGCCAGCCACCATGGCCCCGGGAAGCGCGCGCCCCTCAGGGATCTCACCGCAGAGGATTCTCCCAGCCAGTTCAGCCGTTCCAGAATGGGGTACGCTGTCTTTTTGGTCTCTGTTGTGGCTCCAGGAACTGTTCTGTACCGTTTCTGTTTCTTTAGTAGCTGTTCTGGAGGAGGAACTAAGACCCGCGCGTCTTACTAAGTCGCCATCTTCTCCCCACAAGTTGTTTTTGAGGGGAAATATAAATTTTGTTTTCAGACCTTTTCACTCTGAATTTCCATGGAAATGCCAAAATTTCTGTCTACCCACTTTCTGAAAATGGGGCTCTTTTGTGATGCCCTCATCAGGCCAGGGGCCATCTGAGAACCTGGAGCCTGCACTGTGAATTCAGCCGCATAGGGAATGACCTTCTCCAGGCTGTCTCTCCCTTACATCTTGAATAACAAGGTGATATCTACTCAATGCGTAAGAATAACCTCCAGGATAACCTCTCAACTCTGTTTGGAATCTCTCAGCCATTGACACTTAGTCTCATTTCACTCTTCCCCCTTTTGGTCGAGAAGATTTTCTCAATCCCTTGATGCTCAGTTTCAGCTCATTCTAGGGTTTTTCTCAATCCCTTGATGCTGAGTCTCAGCTCATTCTAGGATTTCTGTCCCACGTTGCCAGGAAGGTCCACACCCCTGGGAGTCATGTCCCACGTAGACAGGGGGAGGGTGATGAGTTTGCTTGTTGTGTTGACTGGAGAGAGAGACCACATCTGCGCAACAAAAGAGGCTCTCTTGGGGGTGACTCTTAGGCCTAAATTTTAAAATTTTAAGTAGACTTGACCTACCCTTTGTGGGGTTAAGTTTCATATGAACAAACCCCAAGACTGGAGGCTTAGCCTATAGCTTTCGTTGTCCACACTACTTGTGAGATAAATTCCCCTTTTTAAAAGCCATTCTGTTTCTGGAATATCGCATTCTGGCAGCTAGCAAACTGGAACAAAAGGATGTTAAGAAGACACTTGGTAAGCATAAAGAACAATTTGAAAGTATATAAAGAAAAATAATAGAAATAGTGGGAATAAAAGGCACAATAAAAGAGGTTATGAAGACACTATAGGCATACCACAGCAGATTTGAACAAGCAGAAGAAAGGATCAGTGAACTAAAATATAGAACATCTGAAATTGAACAGACAGAAGAACAGATAGACAAGAGAATGGAGAAAATGAGTATTGTCTCAAAGAATTGAATGACATCATGAAATGCACAAACATACACATCATGGGTGTTCCAGAAGCGGAAGAGAAAGAAAAAGGAATATAAAGAATATTTGAGGAAATAATGGCCCCAAATATCCTAGCTCTTATGAAGGATTTAAATACATATGTCCAAGAAGTGCAACATACTCCAAGCAGAATAAATCCTAGTAGACCTATTATAAGACACATATGAATCAAAATGCTGAATCCCAAAGATAAATACAGAACTCTGCAAACAGCAAAAGAGAAGCAATTCATCACATACAAGGAATCCTCAATAATACTGTGTCTATTTCTCATCAGATATCATGGAGGCAAGAAGGCCATGGTATGATATATTTAAGACACTGAGAAAAAAATTACCAGCCAAGAATTCTTTATCCAATACAACTGTCCTTCAAAAATGATGGAGAGTCTAAAATATTCACAGATAAACAGAAACTGAGAGAATTTCTCAACAAGAGACCTGTCCTACAAGAAGTACTAAAGGAAGTTCTGCAGGCTGAAAGGAAAAGACAGGAGACAAAGGCTTGGAGAAGAGTGTCTTCAACAAATGGTGCTGGGAGAACTGAATATCCAGATGGAGAAGAATAAAAGAGAACCCCTACCTCACACCATATACAAAAATTAACCCAAAATGGATGAAAGATCAAAATGTAATAGTTTGGACTATAAAATTCCTACAAGGCAATGTTTGGAAGCATCTTCAGTATCTTGTGTTATGCAATAATTTCTTAGGCTTTACACCTAAAGCACCAGCAATGACATTTAAAAATGGATAAATGGGACCTCCTCAAAATTAAGAATATTTAAGTCTCAAAGGACTTTGTCACAAAAATTAAAAGACAAACTACTCAATGGGAGATACTATTTGGAAACCACATATCTGATAGAGAATTAAAAAACAGAAGAGGTAAAAAAAAATAATAATTCTACTACTCAGCAACAGTAAAACAAACAACCCGATTAGAAAGTGGAAAAAAACGTGAATAGACATTTCTCCAGAAAGGATGTTCAAATGGCTAAAAAGCACATGAAAAGATGCACAATATCACTGGTTATAAGGGAAATGCAAATCAAACCACAATGAAATACCATTTTATACCTACTAGACTGGCTGCTATTAAAAAAAAAAGCCAGAAACTACAAGTGTTGGAGAGGATCTGGAGGAATACGAACACATATTCATTGTCGGTGGGAATGTAAAATGGTGCAGCTGCTGCGGGAGACAGTTTGGTGGTTCCTCAGACAACTAAGTATAGATTTACCATATAATCCGGCAACCCCGCTGCTAGATATATACCCAGAAGAATTGAAAGCAGCTGCTCAAACACACATTTGCATACAAACATTCATAGTGGCATTGTACACAATAGTGGCATTATACACTTAGATGGAAGCAACATCAGTGTCCATCAACTTATTAATGGATAGACAAAATACGGTATATACATATGGTGGTATGTTATTAAGCCATAAAAAGGGACGAAGTCCTGATGCAAGTGACAATGTGGATGAACTTGGATGACATTATGCTGAGTGAAGCAAGCCAGACACAAAAGAACAAAATTGAATGATCTCAATGACACGTACTATTAATAACAAACAAGCTCATAGAGTTAGACTCTAGAATATAAATAAGTTTCCAGTAGATAGATTTGGGTTAAGACTGGGGAGTTGATGCCTAATAGTACAGAATTTGTATTTAAGTTGATTTTAAAAATTTGAAAATGAATGGTAGTGCAATATTTGGAGTGTAACTAAAAGTACTGAATTATATACATGGAAGTGGTTAAAATGGGGAAACTTTAGCCTGTATATATTACTAGAATAAAATTTAAAAGATAAAGCATAGGACCATACAACAGTGTACATTATTGTAGTACAATATTGAACTAATTTAAATATGGACTGTATTTAATACTACAGGTGTAAGAATGTTCTTTCATGAAGTATAATAAATATATGATACTAATTCAAGGTATTGATAATAGGTTGGCATATGGGGAAATACACCTAATGTAAACTATGGATGATAGTTAATGGTGATATTTGAACAATCTTTCATTAATTGTAACAAAGGTAACTATTGTTTAAAAAAGTACTATTATAGAAAAGCTCCATCATCAATTTTAACAATTGTTCACACCAATGCAAGGTTTTGGTAGTGGTAGGGTGTGTTGGAATCCTGTATTTTATGCATGATTATTCTGTAAATCCAGAACTTCTCTAATAAAATAACAAAAAGAAATGTGAATAATGCCTGAGAGAGCTGTAGAACACTATCAAGCATAGTAATATATACTTCATGGAAGTCCTAGAAGGAGAAGAGTGAAAGGAAGCAAAAAGAATATTCAAAGAAATAATGGCTAAAACTTCCCAGATTTAATGAATGACATGAATATACACATCCAGGAAACTCAGTGAACTTCAAACGGGATAAATTTAAAAAGACTCACACCAAGTCATATTACAATCAAACTGTTGAGCACCAAAGACAAAGAGCGTATCCAGAAAGCTGCAAGAGAGAAGCAACGCATAAAAGTGAGCCTCAGTAAGATTAAGTGCTGCCTTCGCATCAGAAACCATGGAGGCACGAAGTCAGTGGGATGACTTATTTAAAGTGCTGAAGGGGAAAATTGCCAATCAAAAATTCTATATCCAGTGAAACTGTCTTTAAAAAAATGAGGGAGTGATTAAGACGTTCCCAGATAAACAAAGGCTGAGGTAGTTCATCACCACTAGACTGGTCCTTCAGGAAGTGCTAAAAGGAGCTTTTCAGGTTAAAAGAAAGGGAACTAGCAATAGATTTAAGGTGCATGAAGAAATAAAGATCTCCAGTAAAGGTAAAAACATGGGTAAATATTGATGTCATTAACATTGTATTTTTGGTTTGTAATTCCACTTTTAATGTCTTACAGGATCTAAAATGCAAATGAATAAAAAAGTAATGATGAAGTATGGTTTGGACACAAAATGTATAAAATGTTATTTTCTAAAAGAACAATAAGAATGGGGAAGAAGGCTTATAAGAACCAGTTTGTATGTGCTAGTGAAGTTAAACTGGTGTCAAATCAAGCAAGATCATTATAGATTTAGGATGTTAAATTTAAACATCATGGTAACCACAATAAGATAACTGAAATATATGCCAGAAGAGAATGAGAAGACATTCTAAAGAGTTCACTACAAAAGATCAACTAAATCCAATAGAAGGCAGTATTGGAAGAATTGAGGGCCATAAAAGGTATGACTTACAAAAACCAAAGAGCACAATGGCAGAAGTAAGCCCTGCAGTATCAGTAGTTAATTTTAATATAAACAGATTAAACTCTAGTCAAAAGGCAGAGATCGGCAGAATGTATAAGAAAGCATAACCCAATTATATGCTGTTTACAAGAGATTCACCTTAAATTCAAAGATGCAAGTTGGTTGGAAGAGAAAGGATGGAAAAAATATTCCATGGAAATAGTAATCAAAAGAGAGCAAGGGTGGCTATAGCAATGTAAGACAAAATAAACTTTAAGTAAAAATGTTAAAAAGGATATTACATATTGGAAAAGGATAAATAATGAAGGAAATATAACAATCATAAACATATAGGCACCTAACAATAGAGTCCCCAAATATATAAAGTAAACACTGACAGATATGGAGGGAGAAAACAGATGGCTTTACATAATTGTAGGAGACTTCAGTACTCCACTATCAATAATGGACAGAACAAGTAGATATGAGATCAATAGGAAATAGTGAGCTTGAAGAATACTATAAGTCAACAAATTCTTATAGACATATATATAACATTTCATCCAACAACAGCAGAACATACATTCTTTCCCAGTGCATACATCATTCTTTAGAAAGACCATGTGTTAGGTCACAAAACAAGACTCAAAAATTTTAAAAGATTGAAATCATACAAAGTATCTTTTCCAACCACAATGGAATGCAGCTAGAAACCAATAATAGAAATGAAAAATTCAGAAATTTGCAAAAACTAACGATATGCTTTTAAACAGCCAATGGGTCAAAGAATAAATCACAAGGGAAATATCTTGAGATGAATGAAAATGAAAAAAACAGCACACCAAAACTTATGGAATACAGCAAAGGCAGTGCTCAGAGGCAAATGTAGAGCTGTAAATTCTTACATTAGAAAGAAAAATATCTCAAATCAGTAATCTAAGTCAGCAGAAGGAAGGAAATAAAACAGATTAGAGTGGAGAGGAATGAAATGGAAAATAGAAAACAACATTCAACCAAAAGTTGGTTCTTTGGAAAGATTAATAAATTAATCTTTAGCTAGACTGACAAAGAAAAAAAGAGAGGACACAACAAAAAACAGTGTGCTAGTTTGAAACTTTTATGTACCCCAGGAAAAAACCCAGAAGGCTGAGAAAATGTCCCACTTAATGCAAGTCTATAAAAATGTCCAAATTAGGTCACCAACAGAGGTTATCATCTCTTAAGAAAGGCCAATGAAGTTCAGGGTTTCTCTCTCAACTGGAAAGGCACATGGCAAACGTGGTGTCTGCTCACTTTCTCTCCAGGCTTTTTGTTTCATGAAGCTCCCCCAGGACATATTCCTTCTTCATCTCCAAAGGCCTCTGGTGGTGTGGGCTCTAGCCCTCATCATTTTTGTGGCTCTAAAAAGGACTCTCTCCAAAATGTTTTCTCTTTTCAAAGATTCCAGTCAAGCCCCACCTGGAATGGGTGGAGTCACATCTCCCTGTATTCAAAAGTTAATACCCACAATTGGGTGAGTCACATCTCCATGGAGATAACCTAATGAAGTTTCCAACCTATAGTATTGGATAGGGATTAGAAGAAACTGTTGCTCCCACAAGATTGACTAGGATTAAAACATGGTTTTTCTAGGGTACATAAATCCTTTCAAACTGGCACAGAGCCTGTTGGGACTTTAATCTAGTTACAGATCTTGAAGAAAAGAGGGGTGTTGGGGGTGGGTCATGAAAAGAAATGGAAGTGTCTTTCAAGCCAATTACCTCAGGGCATTTCATTGCAGTTTCATCTGGTGAAACAGGATTAGTCACTTCAGAAAGGAGAGTGAGGACTGTTTTCCCAGGAGAGGTGTTACAGGGTTAGCAGTCACTGAAAGGTTAATCTCATTAGGTGGAGGTTGGATGGCTGACTCCTCTGTGGAGACTGGAAGCTAGGAAGCTATTTCCTCAAGGCAGGCTGGAGGTCTTTCTTCAGGGCCAAGCTTTACATGTCTATCTAGCAAAGGCTCAGGAGATTCCAGGACCCCATCTCCCTGTTGCCATTATTATCAAGCCATGTATCACCATCCTGCATTTTAGGATCCCATTCTTTTCCAGTCAAACAGTTTACTTTAACTGCAGCCACCCTGCAAGATTGAGATTTTAGTTTATGTTGTAAATCTGCTACTTGCACAATGAGGCTTTGTGTCTGCTCTTCAGAGCAAGTCTGTGACCACATGAAATAAAATTTTCTTTAAGGGCACACATGGAAATATTTACATCATTCATATGCTGCAAATCTGAAGCCTCAGCTCATCCCTTTCCCTCAGCACTGTATCAAGCATATCTAACAGCAAAAGCCAACATCATTACACTTCTTAATTTCATAAAACTCCATAAAGGTGTCAAAAACATTCTCACCCCAGAGCCTGGCCTTGTATAAGCGTACAATTAGCAGAATCTAATGGTGATATTTTGAGCGTATCTTTTACCAACTCACCCCATGGACTGTCAGTGCCATCTTGATTATTGGAAATAGAGTCATTAGTGCCTCTGAGTCTAGTCAGAGTAGAAACCAATTATAAAGTCCCATTTTTAAAATAGAACCACTTGTAGTACCAAGCTGTGCTTGTCAGGGTTTTCTACAGAAACAGAACCAACAGGAGAGAACTGTAAATGTGAGATTTATAAAGGTGGCTCATGCAATAGTGAGAATGGAAAAGTACAAAACTCATAGGGCACACTGTGAGTGTGGTGGCTCCAATGAAGAGTCTAGACAGAACCCGCAGGAGAGGCTTCCTGGCTGAAGAAGCAGTGAAAGTCTCTCTTCTTCCTTAAAAGCCTTCAATTGATTGGATTATCTCATTGTGAGAGACATGTCTTAGTTGATTGCGGATGTAATCAGTCACAGATGCAATCCACTGACTGATGATTTAGTACACCAGTCTTCAGGTTTATCAGTCAGCCACAAAATATCTTTGTAATGACAGTGAGGCCACTGTTTGACTGACCAAATAACTTGGCCAAATTGGCACCAGAACCTAACCTTCACACTGGGGTATGTAACAGCTTCAAACCATCACAATGTTAATGCTACCCAAAATGATTTACAAATTCCACATAATCCCATTAAAAATTCCAACAGTCTTCTTTGTGGAAATGAAGAAGCCAATCATCCAATTCATATGGAATTATGACTAAGAGTTACTTTCAGAGAATTATTTTATTGCTCAGATGTGGCCTCTCTTTCTCTAAGCCCTACTCTGCAAGTGAAATCATTACTCTCCCTGCTATGTGGGACATAATGTCCAGGGGTGTGAGTCTCCCTGGCAACTCCCAGGGACGAGCCTGGCCCTGACACTGTGCGATTAATGACTTCCTGACCAAAGGAGGGAAAAGAAATGTAACAAAATAAAGTATCAGTGGCTAAGAGAGTTCATGTGTCAACTTGGCCAGATGGTGGTGCCTGTTTGTCTGGTTGGGCAAGTGCTGACCTGTCTGTTACTATGAGGACATTTCATAGAATTAAATCATGATCACGTCAGATGCATCCACAGCCTTTGTAATCAGCCAAGGGGAGTGTCTTTTCCAATGAGTGGTGTTTAACCTAATCTCTGGAAGGCTTTTAAGGAGGATTCAGAAGAGACAGGCTCTCTTCCTGCTTCGGTTGGTGAGCCTCTCCTGTGGAGTTCGTCCAGACCCTTCATCAGAGTCATCAGATTCACAGCCTGATCCATGGATTTTGGACTCTGTGTTCCTCAAAAGTTACATGAGACACTTTTATAAGTTTTATATTTGCTGATTCTGTTTCTCTGGAGAACCCTACCTAATACAAAGACCAATGACATTCGGGATTTCTCTCTCAAATTGAAAGACACATGGTGAACATAGAGATGTCTGCTAGCTCTCTCTTCAGGCTTCTTGTTTCATGAAGTTCCCCAGTGGTATTTTTCTTCTTCATCTCCAAAGTTCTCTGGCTGAGTGTGCTCTCGTGGTTCTCGTGGCTCTC
Organism: Tamandua tetradactyla; assembly: GCF_023851605.1. NCBI lineage: Eukaryota > Metazoa > Chordata > Mammalia > Pilosa > Myrmecophagidae > Tamandua > Tamandua tetradactyla. The sequence continues at coordinate 65,753,224 of NC_135329.1, forward strand.
TCATATTTTCCAAAATGTTTCCTCTTTTAAAGGATTCCAGTAAACTAATCAAGATCCATCTGGAATGGGTGGAGCAAGGGCCCCAAATAGCCAAAACAATCTTGAAAGAGAAGAACAAAGTTGGAGGATTCACATTTCCCAATTCCAAAACTTATTACAAAACTGCAGTAATCAAGACAGTGTGGTACTGGCTCAAGTACGTACTACAGAACAATGGAAGAGAATTGAGAGTTCAGAAATAAATATGTACATCTATGACCAATAGAGCTTTGACAAGGATGTGGAATTTACTCAATGGCAAAGGAATAGTCAACAATGCTCCTGGCAAAACTTGATAAGCACATGCAAAAGAATGAAATGGGCCCCCTTTTCACACCATATACAAAATGGATCAATGGCCTAAACATAAGAGCTAAAACTAGAAAACCCTCAGAAGAAAACATAAGGAAGTATCTTCAGGACCTTGTGTTAGGCAATGGATTCTTAGCCTTTATGCCAAAAGCATGAACAACAAAAGAAAAAATAGGCAATATCCTTCTGTCCTTTGAAGGATATTATCAGGAAAATGAAAAGATAATTTACAGAATGGGAGATGTATTAGCAGTGGTTCTCAAACTTTAGCATGCATTAGAACACCCTGGAACATGAGGCTGGTGCTGCTGGCACAGAGAATGTGAGGCAGGGCACAGGAAGCGACTATGACACCTTCGTACTTTCTTCATATCTAGTTTAAATATCACTTTCAAGAGGCTTTCTTGGAGCCAAGTAGCATTTTCAATCATAACCTTTTTATTCCTTCCCTTGCACTTATCACGTCCTTGTTCCTCATTTCTTCTCTGTCTCTGCCTCTAAACTAAAAGCTCTCTGAAGGGTGGGTATTTAGGAGCCATTATGGTGTCCCCAGGGGTCTGTCATAAAAAGTACTGAATAAGTATTGGTTGAATGAGTAAAATGTGTAACGAAAGCTGAAAGCTCGATAACTATGAGATTTTTCTATGAAAAATCTTTTAGTAAAGCAATGATTTATTAGGTGACTTAGGATACTTTTGTTTTTTGGTGACATGATCTTTTGCTTTTCCAAATACAAGTTAAACCAAGCCCTTGTGGGAGAGACAACCAAGAGAATGAGGGCAGTGCTCATTACAGTTACCCCTAAATAGGTCGAGCCCCTTTTTTGCTTTCTGTAGAAGTACAGTACAGTATTAAAAGTATTAGAATCCAAATTAAAATGACCTCATGAATTGTGAATACACTTTAGGTTGTAAAATATTTTTAACACATCCCAGCATGAGAGCTCATTGCATTTGATCATCTCTAGAAACCTCAATTTTCTCCAATAAATCTCATCCCCTTGACTTGATGTGTTTTTTAAAATAATATTTTATATTATTTAATTTCTTAACAATCAGAACTGGACAAGGAAGCCCCAGATTGAGCAAAAGAACTGTGGAGAAGATGTCTGCCACTGTTTAGGATTCTTCAGGTTCAAATCACTGTGCCAGTCCAGTGAGACCTCCCAAAACTTTGCTGTTTTCTCCTCTGCCATTTTGGAATGAGCCTGATTCTGTGGGCCACATCAGCTTCCAGAACAACTTTCTTACTAGATGGGGTGGATCTTCAGGATCCAGGTTCAGGGCTTTGAAATTCTTACTACCAGTGCTGTGATGTATCCCCAGGAGCTTTCCATTTGCATCTCTAATCAGGGCTCCATGGATCAGCTCGGTCAAGGAGTACTGCACTCTTTCATGCTGAAGACCGTCTGCCTAGCTACTGTTCGTCTGCCACATTTTCTCTTGCTTCTCTTTTACAGCCTTATCCTCTGTTCCTATTGCATCTACTTCCTTTCTCTCCCTGGTCAGACCACTGTAATCTCACTTTTGCTCCCACATGTTCCTGGACCTTACTTTCCGCAAAAGTCTCTAAACATTCTCTCTTTATCTTCCTTGACCTCTCTGCACACTTTACACCATTGTCTTCTCCTTCCTGGAATCTCTTTTCCCTTCTCCTGGTCATCATGGCTAAGACTGGGTGAATTGAGTGACTTGCCTCAGATGCAGAATTTGAGGGGCACTCCCCTGCCTCACTTTAGTCCCAGCCCAGTTCCTGGCTTTCTCCCCATCTGTCAGGACACTTCCTCCAATCTCCTCTGCCAATTTCTCTTCCACTGAACATGTGCGTGTTTCAAGGACTCCACACTACTTCCTTCTCTGTTTTTTTGTGCTGTCTCTGAGGAATCTCATCCTTGCCATCTCTATGGTAATGATGCCCAATCTATAGCTTCTTGGATTAGCACTTGCTGAAATCAGAAGTGACTTTTTTCTCTAAGTAAGACCTAATTATTTGTGATTAAATAAGCACTGAGGCAGAAATTTCAGTTCAGTAAGATACTGGATTAATGTTATTTTGCTGCTGTTTATTCTTAAAACAAGATTGCACAGCATTTAGATATGCCATATGGGTATCAGCCTTGATATGTTTTCCTTAAAAAAAAAAATTCCGAACAGACCTAGATCTCCCAGCATTTTGGAGGTGACACAGAAGTTTTTGCCCATAACTAGTACCTGTTTTAGAAAGGAGAAGTATCTGATGTCTTTTAACTTCTTGTCGGGCAGAGTGACTGCAGGTAGAGAAACCCAATTGTAACTGAGGTAGCTTTAGTACTCCAGACTACAATTTGTGGAATTACTGAAAAAAAACACTGACATAACTGCTTGACCATTATTTCTCACGAGAATTTTCAAGCATTGCATGGTCTATTCATTGCAAAAATGTGAAAGTTATTTTTCTGAGAAAAGTGCACATACATCTTAGACTGTCTCACTAGTTATACTCATTTCCATCTTTTCCCAAGATACAGTAAAATGTCCTTTTATGCGGGAAATGTTAAGGGTGGCTTTTGGCCTTCAAAGGAGAATTGGACCAGACTCCCCGACACATCTTTAGACCCTTGGATTGAGTCCCAGACCAATAAGTCCAAAGGTTCACCTGACATTGTCTCTTAATGCCCCACAGACACCTTGAGCTCAATTTATTCTAAACTGAACTCCTCTTTCCTTCAGAGTCTGCTCCTCCAGTTAGTTACTGGAGCTTAGAAACCAACAGACACCTCAGCCTCCCCCTCTGTCTCACTGAGTACACACCCCTTTCCCAATCACCCAACACAGAAGCCACAGAACCTCAGCCTCCCCTCACTTGGTCACCTCCCGTATCCAACCAACTATCAAGACCTTCAAAATACCCTTTTGTACCATCTTCTCTTGTCTGAATTATTGCAGTATCCTACTAACTCATTGCTTGCCTCCAGCATTGTTCCTTTAAGTCCTTCTTGATGCCATAAAGTGATCTTCCTAGAACAAATACAGGGAGATGCGATCTTATTTTTTTGTGTGCTGTGTGGTAGGGGTCACATTTAATTTTTTCCATGTAAATATCCCATTATTGCAGCATCACTTGTTAAAAAAATTTTTTTTTGAGTGCACAAGCTGGGAATTGAACTCAGGTCTCCCTCATGACAGGCAAGAATTCTACCACTGAATTACTCACACACCCATGAGATGATACCTTGACAGATTAATATTAATGCTATCTTTCCCTCCACTGCTTCATCCTGACTTTTCCCCTAGTCCAGTTGAGGCATCTTCTTTGTATCTTCTAGATGTAAAATTATTATTATTACATAATACTGTCAAGAAAGAACTGCCGTTCTATTTTTGACTTCCAAACCACATTTTTTTACTTTTTAAAGTTTTTTTTTATTGTATAATATAACATATCTACAAAGCAAAGAAATAATTTTCAAAGCACTCTTCAGCAGGTAGTTACAGAACAGATCCCAGAGTTTGCCATGGTACCATTTGATCCGCTAAGATTTTTTCTTCTAACTGCTCCAGATTATAGGAGGCTAGAGGGCTTAAATATTTTTTTAATCATCACAATTGAGTTTTTTTTAATTTTTTGTGTGAAAATAACATATATACAAAAAAGCAATAAATTTCAAAGCACAGCACCACAATTAGTTGTAGAACATATTTCAGAGTTTGGCATGAATTACAATTCCACAATTTTAGGTTTTTACTTCTAGCTGCTTTTAGATACCGGAGACTAAAAGAGATATCAATTTAATGATTCAGCAGTCATATTCATTTGTTAAATCCTATCTTCTCTGTATGACTCCACCATCACCTTTGATCTTTCTATCCCTCTCTTTAGAGGTGTTTGAGCTATGGCCATTCTAACTTTTTCATGTTGGAAGGGTCTGTCACTAATATAGGGTAGGGAGATGGAACTTTCTGATGTTCTGGAGAGACTTGACCCTCTAGGTTTCAGGACTTATCTGGTTCAGGGACCCATCTGGAGGCTGAAGGTCTCTGGAAAGTTACTCTAGTGGATGGAACCCTTGTGGAATCTTATATATTGCCCTAGATATTCTTTAGGATTGGCTGGAATGGTCCTGGTTGGGGTTTGGCAAGTTATGACAACAATGTCTAACTGAAGCTTGTGTAAGATCAACCTCCAGAAGTAGCCTCTCAACTCTATTTGAACTCTCTCTGCCACTGATACTTTATTAGCTACACTTTTTCCCCCCTTTTGGTCAGGATGGAATTGTTGATCCCATGGGGTCAGAACCAGACTCATCCCTGGGAGTCATCTCCCATGCCACCAGGGAGACTTTCACCCATGGATGTCATTACCACATAGGGGGGAAGGCAATGATTTCATTTGCAGAGTTGGACGTAGAGTAAGACCACATCTGAACAACAAAAGACGTCCTCCAGAAGTAACTCTTAGGCATATCTATAGGTAGGCTAAGCTTCTCTGCTACCTACATAAGCTTCACAAGAGTAAGCCTCAAGATCAAGGGCTTAGCCTAATGATTTGGGTGTCTCTAAAGTTTGACACAGTATCAGGGAATTCCTTGATGGTAAAGCTTAATACTTCCATAGTTTTTCTCCCATCCCTCAAAGGACTTTGCCAATACTTTTTTAAAAATTGTTTATTAATAAAACCAAAAAACAAACAATATGAACAATCTTTTTTATCACATAGTTGTATATTCATCATCATGATCATTTCTTAGAACATTTGCATCGATTCAGAAAAAGAAATAAAAAGAAAACAGAAAAAAATTCATACATACCATACCTCCCTTACCCCCTCCCTTTCATTGATCACTAGCATTTCAATCAACTAAATTTATTTTAATATTTGTTCCCCCTATTATTTAATTATTTTTAATCCATGTGCTTTACTCATCTGTCCATAAGGTAGGTAAAAGGAGCATCAGACACAAGGTTTTAACAATCATACAGTCACATTGTGAAAGCTATATCATTATACAATCATCTTCAAGAAACATGGTTACTGGAACACAGCTCTACATTTTCAGGCAGTTCCCTCCAGCCTCTCTGTTACGCCTTAACTAAAAACATGATATCTATTTAATGCTTAAGAATAACCTCCAGGATAACCTCTCTACTCTGTTTGGAATCTCTGAGCCATTGACACTTTATTTTGTCTCATTTCCCTCTTTCCCTTTTTGGTTGAGAAGATTTTCTCAATCCCTTGGTGCTGAGTCCCAGCTCATTCTAGGATTTCTGACCTATGTTGCCAGGAAGGTCCACACCCTTGGGAGTCATGTCCCATGTAGAGAGGGGGAGGGCAGTGAGTTTGCTTGTCGTGTTGGCTGAGAGAAAGAGGCCACATCTGAGCAACAAGAGGTTCCCTTGGGGGTGACTCTTAGGCCTAGTTTTAAGTAGATGTGCTGGTTTGAAATGATGCATGTACCCTAAAAAAGCCATGTTTTAATCCTAATCCCATTTTGTAAAGGCAGCCATTTCTTCTAATCCCCATTCAGTATTGTATGTTTGAAACTATAATTAGATAATCTCCCTGAAGATGTAACCCAATCAAGAGTGGTTGTTAAAATGGATTGGGGGAAATGTGTCTCCACCCATTTGGGTGGGTCTCGATTAGTTTCTGAAGTCCTATAAAAGAGGAAACATTTTGGAGGATGTGAGATCTGAGAGAGAGCAGAGCAGAACGACATAGCCACGTGAATCAGAGTCCACCAGCCAGTGACCTTTGGAGATGAAGAAGGAAAATGCCTCCCAGGGAGCTTCATGAAACAGGAAGCCAGGAGAGAAAGCTAGCCAATGACGCATGTTCACCATATGCCTTTCCAGCTGAGAGAGGAACCCTGACCGTGTTCACCATGTACCTTTCTAGATGAGAGAAAAACTCTGAACTTCATCAGCCTTCTTGAATCAAGGTATCTTTCCCTGGATGCCTTAGATTGGGCATTTCTATAGACTTGTTTTAACTGGGACATTTTCTCGGCCTTAGAACTGTAAACTAGCAATTTATTAAATTCCCTTTTGTAAAAGCCATTCCATTTCTGGTATATTGCATTCTGGCAGCTAGCAAACTAGAACAGAAGGCTTAGCCTATCCTTTGCGTGGATAAGTTTCATATGAACAAACGCCAAGATTGGGGGCTCAGCCTATTGCTTTGGTTGTCCCCACTGCTTGTGAGAATATCAAGAATTCTCCACTTGGGGAAGTTGAATTTTCCCCCTTTCTCACCATTTCCCCAAGGGGACTTTGCATATACTTTTAATTCACTGTTCAAATCCTTCTGAGATTTATCAATTGCCAATACTTTTTGATTATCTGCTTAATATATTCTAGGATGTATCCAGGCATTACATTAAGCTATACAGGATTAAAGGTACTCATTCTTATTTCGGGCTTCCTGTGTTTCAATTGTTCAAATGAGCTATCCAGACAGGTTGAGTTAGATTATGTGTGTTAAGTAGGTTCCAGGTAAAATAAACCTTTCTTCCTTTGGCCTCAAAGAGTAGGTGCGGTTCTAAAATACAGACAATGTCTTCCTTACCCGTGTGTTCTGAATTACTTTAATCCTGACCTGATTGGCTTCATTCTTATCTCTAAATGCCAGGTTATGGACATATGAAACAGCCTCTCGAAACTCAGAAACAATTAGGACTCCGGACTAAATGTGTCTGCTATGAGAGCTTATGATTTAGGCCTCTGTTTTCTTATAAGCATTTTCTAAATTAGACCATACAATAGTTATTCTTTAGTTTCTGGCTTATTTTGTCTCACCAAATGTCCCACAGGTTCATTCACCTTATTGCATGTCTCATGACTTTGCTCCCTTTTGTAGCAGCACAGTATTCAATCATATGTATCCACCATCATTCACCAGTCTACTTCTCAGTCAGTGCATCCTTTAACCACCTGCTTTCATCAGGCATCATGTATAGTGCCCAAAGTCCACAGTCCATCAGCACTCTCAATTTTAGATAATTTCATTGTTCCCAAGAGAAAGAAAACCAATAAACACACTCTCACCAAATAGGATATCTTAACCTTCCCTTAAACCTTGTCCCTCCCCTCATTGCCTTTGTTTTCAAACTAAACAACCACACGAAAGTAATTAAGAGAGAGTAGCCGGAGATATATGGTAGGTCTGGGTTATGAGCATTTTAAAGTCAAAAGAAAGGATTGCTTTTCTTGTTTGCTCTCTCTCTTTCCCTTTCCTTCCTTCCTTCCTTCCTTCCTTCCTTCCTTCCTTCCTTCCTTCCTCCCTCCCTCCCTCCCTCCCTCCCTCCCTTCCTTCGTTCCTTCCTTCCTTTCTTCCTTTCTTCCTTTCTTCCTTCATTCCCTCTTGCCTGCCTTCCTTCCTTCCTTCCTTCCCTCCCTCCCTCCCTCCCTCCCTCCCTCCTTCCATCCTTCCTTCCTTCCCTCCTTCGTTCCTTCTTTTCTTCCTTTCTTCCTTCATTCCCTGTTGCCTGCCTTCCTTTCCTTTCCTTTTTTAAAATTAAGATAAGAGAGACTTGAGTTTTACATTGTTGATGAGAAGAATTTAATGGAAAGGGAATGGTTGAAGATATATCAAAAGGGGGCTAATTGATGAATTTCTGTCCCTGAGGGTGCTGGAAGGGATGAGATCCGGGGCCCAGATGGAGGAGGAAGAGATCAGAGAGAGGAGGAAGGCTCCACCTCTACAGTGATGGGGAAGAGGGGGAAAGCCTCAGGACAGAGGTGGGCAGGGAGTTGAGGGAGTTCTTGCCCCATGGAGCAGAATGTAAGGTCGTTTGCTGAGAGGGAGGGGAGAACATAAAATGGAGACTTGGGAGACATAGCAGGCACTTGGTAAGTATTTATAAATGGATGGATGGAAGGACAATGGACAGATGGTCAGAGAACAGCAAAGAGAACTGACTTGGGGAACATACTAATATTATGAGGTCACACTGGAGATGAACTCTGCATGTCCTTGGCTGTCTCACAGTGTCTTTAACTTACACAGTCTGCTACAAGATTTGGAGGAGAGAGAGGCATGAGTAAAAGATGGTAGAGGAGAAAGGGGACAGCAAGGACAGTTCTCTGCTAGGGTTTTGAATGTATTACATTGCATTAGCCTGGGCCATAAAACCTTAGAGAAGGAAGAAGGCTTGGGGATCATTTAGTAAAACCCTCTCATTTTATAGGGGAGGGAACAGAGAACAAAGACGTCATTAACTTGCTTAAGATCACAAAGATGGCCCCTCTTAGAGTGTGCTTGGAACCCTGGTCTTGTCCACTTTCTAAAAAGGTGAGAGGAAGGTGCCGGAATCCAGAACAGATGCTTGGCAGAAGAGGATTTTCAGGGATGGCAAGATGGTGAAAGAGAAGGGAGTGGATGGTAGAAGGAGCAGACAAGCCTGGCTTGGCTTCCTGTATCAAGCTCTTCTGAGTCCTAAGAAGATGTTAACCTCAGCACATTCAATTTATCTGTGAACTGAGGGTGGGAGCACCTGAAACCCAGCGGCTTTAGTGATAAGGGGTGGGACACATCTGCTGCATGGTCCATAAATGGAAACACGAGCTTCCTAATTTACTGTTTCTAAACAAGTCTCAGAGCTCCCCACCCCAACGACTCAAAATGGTTCTAAAGGTACATCCAGGGTGAGCCACGGTGGCTGAGCAGGCACAGTTCTTGCCTGTCATTCTGGAGACCCACCTGGGTTCAGTTCGTGGTGCCTGCCCATGCAAAAAAAAAAAAAAAAAAAAAAGTCAAAGGAACAGAGAGGCATGTTAACTCTTTTTTCTGTGGTTTTGTTCAAAACTTGATAGGTTTTCCAGAGAGTTTCCGAGAAGATGCTAGCCTACGAAAGTGTGCCCAGCCCCAGGCACGGTGAGCTAGTCTTTGCACGCAGCACCACTAGCTGCCTTCTACTTCTGAAAAGAAACAAAAAGGTAAGCCTGCAGGCAAATACACCCACATGAGCAGATCCCCAAGAAAGCCTGTCAAAAAAGAAAAAGATGTGGGGAAGTTGAGCTACTGCTGTACCCCTCAGTGAACTCCAATGTAAAGCAATAAAGGGAAGGCAAGGGGGAGCTCGGGGTGCCAAGGCTAGCTCCAAAAAGTGTCCTCCGTGGGTTCCTCCCTCCCCCTCATTCCCACTGCCCCCGCAACGTCCTTCCTTGTCACTATTGCTGGGCTATTCCAACTGCGTCCTAACTGATCTTCCTGCCTTTAGTCTCCCCATTTACAACGGATCCAGCTGTACTCCCTCATGGGATTGGCTGCCGTATATACCTCCCCAATCTCTCCTAGGTCTCTTCTTGGACAGGAGATGAACCAGGGCTGCCCAGAGAGGCTGGGGCGGCACCCTGGGCCCAGCTACGGACCACAGAGGTCTGTATTATTGGGAGAGCCTCCCCTAAAGTCTTCTAAGTCCTTACCAGAGACCAGGACTTCCCAGTGCCCAACAGGGAGGCAAAATAAATAAATAAAATATAAATTAGCTGTTTAAAGCAAAGCACTCAAAGCAAAGTTTCAGTGGTAATAATCTAGTCGAATCATTTCAAATTTTCTTTTGCATTTTGCATATATGGGACATGTATTATTAAAATCTGTTTGAATTAATTGTGTTGCAGGAGGAAATACAGCCAGCGAACTTGAGATCCTTTGCTTTGTTGGGTATTTACAAGTAGTCGACAAAATGAGAAAGGTAAACTATACTACCTTATCCTAAAAGGAAAAATGTTGTCAAACATTAGAGAATGATCGAATTGGTGTTTAGCATGTGACAGACTTATGAGACCCAAAGTTTTAAATACCAGAGATCGTTTAGACATTTTGGCCAAGGCAAATTAAACAAACAAAAGTATGTTTAATTTATTTTTTGAAGAGGCCAATTTACAAGGCCCCAAATTCAAAGGGCACCAAAACATATACAGTGAGAAATCTCCTTCCCTACTCCTGTCTGCCAGCTGCAATATCCCTTTTTTTTGGAGGCTGCCATTGTGCTGGTTTCTTATGTATCCTTGCAGAGATGCTTTATGCATACGTAGATGCTGTTTCTTGCCTTTTTATACCCCAATAATCATCCTATTTCTTGCCCTTTTGTAACCTAACAAAACATGTTACAAATTGTTCCCTAACAATTTTCTTACTCTCTTTTACGTCTACACAGTATTGCACTGCGTGTGTACCCCATAAACTGCCCGTGCTGTTCCCCGGGGATGGACATGAGGTTATTTCCAATATTCACCTCCACAAACAACGACAAACATAGAGTAACCTTGTGTACACATCATCACATACATGTAAGGGCAGGAATGGCCAGGCGTGGGCTTCTACCTAAGAGGTCATGTGCTTTGGTGATTTTGATAGATATTGTTAAATTGTCCTCCTCCACAGAAGTTTTATCAATTCACTTTACCTCTAGCGAGAGCTAAAGCAGAGTCTGGGTCTGAGAAATAGGACAAAGCAAATGAAATTTAACTTAATCTTTAAGAAACAGTACTGTTCACTCTGTATGACTCCAACAAAGTGCTGGAATTCTTTCAGATGAAAAGAAGCTAACATCAAAAAGCTGCCAGCTGCCCAAACAGTAATTTTTCCTTGCTGAAACTGATACCAGTTTTTCAATCACTTTGGCTAAAGGTCTGCCATAATGGTAAGATATGCATGTGATTTTTGGATACATTATGATAACCCAGATGTGGTCTCCACTATTATTTCATCTGTAGAGGAATAACCTCCCAAGAGGAGTTCTTTGGGGAAAAAGAGGAAGAGAATGATGAGCTTAGGTGTGATAAGTTATGCCTTTACAGTGACACTGCTTTCGGCCTTTACGTTTTCCTCAGTGCTGTGTAATTTCTTCTGTAACTTGGAGATTAGGAAGGTGGTCCTTCAATGCTGCTGTGCTACTGATAGAATGATTTATATCTGAATATGCTACTGGAACAGTTTATCTCACACAAACCTATATATAATCTTGCCTTTTCTGATGTGCCTACACTGCAACCAGATTGTTAAAGAAAGTTTCATTTTAAGTTGAATCGTCGCATTTTATTCTACTTGAATTCTTTGCAAGTATAATTGAGTTTGGTAATGATGTCTTACTGATTGTTTAATAGGTTCTATTTAAATGTTCACCTCCCATGCACTGCTCCATAAAATATATCGGTTCCATCGAATTGATTTTGTCCTTCTGACTCCTTCATTTGTTCTGCCTCTCTAATATTTGACCCCAGCAGTGCTGGTCTGCCAGCATTTGCTGAGATGAGGGGAATGCAAAGTGCACAAATTCCTTGATTGTCCACAAGATGGCACCGATGGCACTTAGGGAGGCCCACTGAACTAAGACCTCTGGATTCTAGGGCGGCCAATCTCTTGGTAAGATCCAGGTACAGTGGGTTCCAGTTGGATTTGGGTTTAAGGATTCAATGACCTGCTACATCAGGTCTCAGACCTACAAGGTACACTACAGTTCAAGCTTCGTATCTCTGGACTAAACCATCGGCCCAAACAAGCCAAATCCTACCCAATCAGATTTTGGGAAAATTTAAGCACATTTAAGCATTTACCTATGCTGGTAGAGACTTTTTTTTTTAACAAAAAGTGAAAAGTTAACATAAACAAGGTTATACTAGAGACACTTATTCTAAGAGAGTAAGCCTAAGTCCTTTCAAGTCATTTGGAAGCTCTCTTTATATAGAAACAATTGGTGTGCAAAGAGCAAGTGGCTACACACAGACTAAAGCACGCAGATGGGCTTCTGAGGGCTTTATCCAATTCCACTCTGTGGCATTTTAATCTGGCAGGTGTGATGAATCTGACTACTAGAAGCAGCAGTCTGTGTGAAGGCAGGAAATAAAGGAGACTGTGTTGATATTTGTGTATTGTGAAGAGCTAGGCACATATAGAAATAGGCAAGAGAATGAGTTTGTATCTGGATGTAGAGATGTAAAAACATGTATATGGTAGAAAGAAAGGGATGTGAGAAAAGTTGAGTCTGCGAGAAATGGAAATATGGGTGCAAAGAAGATGCATGTACCGAAGGGAGAAATGTTTGTGTAAGAAGGTGCATGTGTGTGTGTGTGTAGGTGTGCTTGTGTGTGTGAGAGAGGGGGGCAGAAAGAGAAGGTAGAGGGAGGGGAGAGAGAGAAGGGAGAGAGTGTGTGTCTGTGAGAGGGAGAAAGAAAGAGAAAAAGAGACAGAGAGAGGAGAGAGGGAGGGAAGGGGGAGGGAAATATTTGGTGTGTGTGGAAAGAAATGCCTCTGAGAGAGACACGTATATGTGTGAAAAACAGCAATGTGTGTGTATGAAGTTTGTGTACTGTATGCGTTTAGGATGTGGCTATGCGTGTAAGGAATAAATGTGCTTGGTGTGTGTATGGACACATAAGGGGGGAAAATGTATGAGGAGATGTGAGTGTCAAAGGAGAAAAGAATGTGTGCAGGTGTGTGTGGGGAAGACATGCATGTTTGCGATTTTGAGGATAATGCTGGGAAAAGAAACGAACCCAGAAGCTGCGTCTAATCCTGACCCTCTGGCCTCTTGGATAGTGCCTGTTCTTACTAACTGAGCTTGGAGATTGACAGTTTATTTTTAAGTTTCAGGTTGGCTGCCAGAGTTTTTGGTTTGGCCCTATTCTTGCCAACAGTATTTTTTTTAAAGCAGTTTTATTGAGATATCATTCACATATCATACAATCCATCCAAAGTGTACTATCAATGGCTTTTAGTATAAGCCCAGATGTGTGCATTGCTAACATAATTTAAACGAGCTTGAATCTGCTCATTTAAGAAGATGTCTTGAAATGATTTTTAAAGTTTTGGTTCAAGTTCAATAAAGACATAAAATAAGTAGTTCAGGTTCAGTTCCAGGAAAAACAAATTTAACCATTCATGTGTAAATTGATTAGTAGCAGAGAGATGATTTATCAAGCAAGAAAATCATGTATAACTTTTTCATTGACTCACATTTGTTTTCTAATTAATTGGTAGGAGTCTATGCATTTCTCAACTTCATTATAGATCTTCAAAAACAGGATTTAATAGTTTTCCCCAAAGTTATTGTACTAACTATCTGACGTATGGATGCCTTACTAGGAATTTTTCCCTAGCAGTGACATAATATCTTTTATCTTTCTGTTGAGCCAAATTATATTTTTCTGTCTTGATTGAAAGTGATTGCATTTTTAATATTGGGCCAGCTACCGTTATTTTATGGCTCATGAATAAACTGAGTGGTTTTTATATTTTTAAAAGGTGACACTTAAAATGGTTATATAAGTACTTAATAGCTTGATTTTACCTATTGCCTGAGACAGCCTAAGATATTCACTTTTAGCCCTTCAAGAAAAAGTTTTCTGGTCCCTATTCTCCAGGATTTCATTTGCTTGATAAAATGTAAGCTGTCAAATGTAAGGGAAAACTCCCATCAAGATAGCTGAATGGGGTGCTGCAGGGCTCTGTCCCCCACCAAAGCTTTCAACAACCAGCAGGAGCATCTTTGTCAAGGCTTCAGAAAACAGTTAAAGGACTGCAGTGACAGAGCGAGTGCCGAGTCAAGAAAAAGGGCTCCTTAAATGCCATGAATCTTTTGGCACCGTGGGTGTCCCCCATCCTGCCTGCATTCAGCACAGTGCCAACCTAACTCCCCTGGGCCCCAAGCTGCAGGCAGCACTGACCCCCGTGCACACACTGGGAGCATGCATGTCTGGCCCACTGTGTCTCATGGGTGCCCGAGGGCTTCGCCGTCCAGAACCTGCCCTGTGTCTAGAGGTAGCTCACCCAGCTCTCCTATAGGAAGCTGTTGGCAAGCAGTAAGGTCCTGCTGTCTGGGGCAGGGGATTGCAGGGTGTAGGACACACAGCAAAGGGCCCAGGACTGTGAGGAAGCTGTTCACTAGGGAAGAGGAGCCTTTCACATCTGAGTAAAGAAACTCCTAGGGTCACACACGCACACCCAAGACAAGATGCATGCCCAGAAAGGACCCAGGAGGCTCCTAGGAGATATCCTCCTAACTGATTGTTTAGATAAGCCCTGAAAAAGGACAGGTGAATCTGCAAAGTCTGGGACGGTGTTTTCTTTTTGTCCTCCTCCTCCTTTTTCTTTTATTTGGGTGGGGTGGGTGGCTAGCTCTTGTCAATCAAGGAAAGCTCTATCAAAACACTAGCTGGATACAAGTTTAAGGTATAGATGGCTCAATGACTAAATTCCAGTGTAAATGTGCTCAAAGAGCCAATGGGAAACTTGGCTAAGAACTAAAGGAAATCAAGGAAACAACAGATGAACACAAAGAGAAAATCAGCAGAGAGATGGAAATAATGAAAAGGAACCAAAGGGAGTTGGAGACCATAGAAACAAGTTAAAGGAGTTCCACAGCAGATTGGAGATGGCAGAAGAAAGAATCAATGAATTTGAAGACAAGACCATTGAAATCGTGGAGTTCTCAGTTATGGGGTTGGCATTATTTTAAAAAACTGTCCTATAAGAGAACTGGGCCAGCTGGTGTGGCTCCAGTGCTGTTGCCAATTCCAGAAAACACAATAGCCTGTCTTTTGCAAGAAAGGGAAGGGAAGGGAAGGGGGAGGGGAGGGGAGGGGAGGGGAGGGGAGGGGAGGGGAGGGAAGGGAAGGGAAGGGAAGGGAAGGGAAGGGAAGGGAAGGGAGCGGTAGGGGGCTAAAGGGAGGAGGAGAAGGGAAGGAGGGAGGGAGGGAGGGAGGGAGGGAGGGAGGGAGGGAGGAAGGAAGGAAGGAAGGAAGGAAGGAAGGAAGGAAGGAAGGAAGGAAGGAAGGAAGGAAGGAAGGAAGGAAGGAAGGAAGGAATCTTGAGTCCTCTATGTTCCTTGTTTCAAGTTTCTTTGGGTTTTACTCTTTCTGCCTTATGCTTACTGTTCCGGGCCATCTCTGCATCCCTGCGAGGTTTACACTTATTTGGGGTTTTCATTCATTCGTTCATCTGTCCATTCATTCATTCTTCTAATCGACGGGAAACGTAAACCAAGTCCCCCCGGCAGATGCCCCTCATTCAAAATCTTCCTCCTTCTCTCCCGGCCTCGGGCACGCTCCTTCTTGAGCCGCTGGCAGACTTCGGCCACAGTGTCCCATTTCTCTCCGCACCGGGCTCGGCCTCGAGCTCCGCGTCTCGCAGACCCGGGAGGACCTGCAGCGTCCTCTCGGCGCGCGCGCCCCGAGCTGTATCGCGATTAGGATTCTCAGGGGTCCTTTCCAACTTCTGTCCTGATCCCGCCCCCCGCAACGTCTCCCGTGGCCGGAGGGGGCCCCAAATTGTGTCCGCAGAGGAAAGTCGGGCGGCGCGCGGGCGGGGGCCGCCGCTGGTTACACTCTCCAGGGGACGGCGGGCTGCACTTGGAGCACTGGGCGCCGACTCGGGTGCTGCGGGCGCGAGGTGCGCAATTGCCCTTCCTTCTCCTGACGTTTGGGCGGCACGGCCGCAGGCGGCCTTCACCCGGGGTCCGCGGCCGGCCGGGAGGAGGGGAGGCTGGGCGCGGGGCGCAGGGCGGGCGGCGGCCTTCGACGGCTCGCAGGGAGGGAGGCAGGGTCTCCGGGCAGCGCTCCACTCCAGCGGGCCCCGCGCCTCGCCCTAGCTCGACGCCGCCAGGGCTTGGGCTCAGCGCCCCCGACACCGCCGCCGCTCCTCCCCGGCCGGGGACCCGCGCCACCGGGTCCGCCCCAGACCCTTCCCCAGCCCGGCCCCGCGGGCGCTCGGAAGACCCGGAGAGGTGGACTCCCGGGGCGGCCGGTGTCAGGGGTCGAGTCCGGCTGTGCTCCGGAGCCTCCGGGCTTTGCCGCGCTCCCCGGCTCGGCCCCAACCTGGGGGGTTTGCTGGTGCGACCCGCCGCCCGCCAGTAGGGCTGGCCAGGCCACGGCGGCTGTGGCCCTGCCGGCGCCGGAGAGGGGGCCTCCATCCGAGGACAAAGGGGGCCCGAGGTAAGAGCGACCCCGCGGGCCTGCCGCCGGCGGGCCGGCCCGGGTGACTCCGGCAGGGGCGGGCGTGGCAAGCCTGGGGTGCCCGCAGCGGCGGCGGCGCCCGGGTCCGCGCGGGGAGGAGAGGCCGGGGCTGGAGTCAGCGCGCGGCGGCCCGAGGCGAGCTCCGGGCGGGAGTTTCGGTGCTCCGCCCGGAAGGGCGCGCAGGGGTCCTGGGCGCTGCTGCCTCGGGTGTGCACGCGCGCGGGGTGAGTGTGCGGGAGCAGGAGCGCGGGGCGCGGCGCCGGGCTGGAAATGACAGCGGCGGTGGAGGCGGAACCGTGGCGAGCGCGTGTGTCGGTGTCTGCCGCCGCTCTCCCGACACGGGAGAAAATGGGGCTTCGACCTTAAAGCACCGTGGGCGGTCTTTGACGGGCTCCTACCTTTGGAGAGGCTGTTCAGAAAAGGTAGGAGTTTAGTAACTGGATTCCAGTTTGGGGTCCTGGGAACAAAGGCTGCTTCCCTGATGTCCGAGAAGGTGTGTGTGTGTGTGTGTGTGTGTGTGTGTGTGTGTGTGTGGCCGTCGCCGGGGCGCCATTCACGGAGAAAGATGCTGGGCCATTTTGCTGTCAACCACCTTTTAATCCTTGGTCAGGAGGCCCAGTGAAACAGAGGAACTGCTTAATTTGTACCCTGAAGCTTTTCTTTAATAAACTTTTATTGTAGAATTTAAGTGTTCCATCAGGGTTCGAAAGGTCTTCTTTCTTATTATTATCCCTTTAAGAAAGAAATATGTAAATTAACTTGAATAAAAAGTCTTTTCTTCCCAGGGACAGCATTTTAATCTCTTCCTTTAACAGAGGGTGTTAGACATGAAAAGGGATGGGGTATTTGTGTGGCATTTACATAAACACGGGCTACTGCCTTCTAGCCTGCGCCACTTTGAGCCTTAAAGGCCGATTAAAATTCTACTTCTCTCTTCTTAGGGGTTTCTGAAATCTCCCAGCAGATTTGAGGAATACCTTATTAACCGATCTGTCACATCAAGAGCAATGTTCCAGGGCAAGCTCAGGAAAGTAAAATTTCTAGGAAATAAAAGCCAAATTAAAAATGAGAAGCAATCACATTACACAGAGGTGAGGAGATGTTTCTGCGAGTGGCTCCATGTGGTGTCTGTGGCATTTTCAGCTCCCAGCAGTGCCGGATGGGGTCCTGTCGTTCTCCCCCCCCCGGGATGAGGGCTTTTTCTGGAGTGAAGAGTTGCTCAGGCTCAAACGGAAATTCCATCCTGACCTTTCTCGTTATTGGAAATAGCTTAAATGACTTATTTGTGGTTCAAGATGTTTTTAATCAGTGAAAGTAGCCAGTTTGTCCAAGCTCTAATTTAAGTGTCTGTATTTTTACTTTGTCATTTTTAAAAGGGGAGTTTTCAATCTTGTGCAGCCAATCTAAAGGGTTCGATGCTTAATAAGAAGTGGATAACTCTTTCCTTCACTTAGTGAGCAATTCATGGAACTCTTATGGTTGCAGATGTTCATTCTAGAACTACCATTTTACTTGCCGCTAGAAACTCCCTTTTTAGAATACGGCATCCAGTGTGGGGAATTATTTAGAGATTCTAGAGTGTTCTGAGGCAATGTGAAAGCTAAACTAATAAAACGGAATCGGAATAACAGAAAAGAGACTGGAACATAAGGAAAGGGGTAAGCCCCCGGCCCCTCTCAGGTGCAGGCCTGAGGGTGAGACACAGCGCTGGGATGCTGAGGCACCAGGACACAGCCAGTGAAGAGTTGGGAATATTTAAATGATGTGGCCTGGGGCTCTTTGCATGGTGGGAGCAGTGACAGGGGCTTACTTGGAATACCTCCCCTTTTTCCTGTCTAGCAGGCTTCGAAGTTCTGTACCAGACCTGGAAATGAAGCCTCTAAGAGGCTTTTGTGGGCAGAATTGACCAGCTTGGTTGACCACTGGGGGACCTGTGGCTCTCTAATCCCTTCCTAGAGATTCTAGGCAGTTAATTTTCAAGTGAGCCCGTGCACTGCCTAACGAATACTCTTGGTTTATCACTTGGGTTTCTGGATACACAGAGAAATTTATGCATTTCATGCTAATGGCACTTTAAAAAGCAGGGCAAGAGAAGGCTACTGCAGACGTAATATATATTTATGATGCAAACTTTAAGAGCATAAGGAAAGTCTGAGAAAAGAAAGCATGCAGAACTCCATGATCCAGATAAAATTACTACGAACATTTTGATGCTTTTTTCTCCTGGTGTAAAAATTAGTATATGTTTTCAGAATTGGTCAAAATTATATGTTATGACCTAAAATTTAGATCATTTTGTTTCTTTTTTCCTGTAATAATTGTTTGACTATTGCCTATTATTATTTCTTTGATAATGTTATTTTAAGTAATCTTTTGTATTCTACTGTATGAATGAAATGTGAGTTGTTTATTTCTCTAGCAGATATGTGGGCTTTTTCTACCATTTGTACTTTGGATGTTCTTTCCATTTTGATAAGACATCACTGACTGATGGTAATACAGATTCCTAAAACATTGAATGTCTTAGGGAATGATAAAAAAAAATGAATTTCAGGGTTATAAAATGAAGAAGGTGAAGTCTTGCCTTAGTCCTCTTAATTTCAGTAGGATATAATCTAGCTCACTCTTAATTATCTCTTATATCACTTATTCATCCCGGTAATATAAGTTACCATTTTATTTACCCATCCCAAATTCTGGGCTTCTTGGGACAGAAATTTATGTTGCCATTTTTTTCTGAATACTTCTAGTGCCCAGCAGGGATGTAGATGTTCAAAATACACTTTTTGGGGGCATGCATTTTAGGGCTGAGTGAAAACCCAAGGCCTCCCAGAGATGTGCAGCCACTAATCTTGACCCAGCTGACCCCCCCTTACTTTTTTATTATGCAAAATGTCAAACATGTGCAAAAATAGAGACCAGTCCCATGTAAAGAAGCCCTTTGTATCTCTCATCCAACTTCAACAGTTGTCAACATGTTGCCAGCCTTGTTTCTCCAACACTCCCCCCACCCCAGGTTACTTTGAAGTAAAGCCAAGTTGTTGCTCCATTTAACACTTCTGGTGTTTTGGAGGATATGTCCACTGCAGAATCCAGTGGGAAAGGAATGTCTTCAGTGGACCCAGCGGGAAAAGCTCCGAGGTCCCGGTGGTTGATATGGCCCTGGGACCAGGAGGCAAGGAAAGGGGGTGCCTGAGGGGGGCGGGGAGAGCACCCAGACTCCATCCTGAACAATTGGATTGCTCCAGACTTGTGTGTGACTGTAGTTTGTTTGAAGCTTTCTCTGGGGAAACAAATGCTAGTTATAGGATTTAAAACGCGGGTTTAAAAAAATGAATTTTTTTTTCTGACTGTAAAGGTAACACTTATTCAGGATGGACTGTTTGAAAAAATTTTTTCGAAAAAAAAAAACTATCCACAAATTCTACCACTGCTAGTCTTTATTTCCCTTAAAATGTCATTCTGTGCGTATACAACCAAACTAGGTTTATGCTGTACATAATGCATAAATACATATATATGTATGTATTTTGAGGGGTGGTGGTGGTGGTGCATGAACTGGAAATCCAACCTGGGTCTCCCACATGGAAGGCGAGCATTCTACCACTGAACCACCTGTGCACCCCTTGTACGTAATATTTTGTATACTTCTTTTCTTTCATTTGGTACAAGCATCTCCCTAAATTAATAAATATTATTCTAATCCTAGAGAGTAAATTTAAATAGCTGCATAATATTTCATTGCGTTAATGTATTACGTTTTATTTTGCTTGTTTTTCAAAACAAGAAATGAACAAATAGCCCGCAGCTATAGAAAATTTTTAAAGCCTTTTTTCCTTCATTAAGGCAGCACTATGTTTCTTGGAGAGTCAAGGACTCTGCCTGGCTTGTTTGGTTTTAACCAAGAGTCGTGTCTTCTCTCTGAGTTCAGGAGGTTGTCTCCTCCCTGACCCTGAGGAAGTGGCTGAAGGAATCTGTAAGGCTCTTGCTAACTCTGCTCAAACCTGAGGTGTGCCTTCTGCTGTGCTTGTCCCTGGCAGCTTGAGCAGCACCCGGGGACCTGTAAGGAGCAAACACCCTCAGCCCTGCCGCACCTGCCCAGAGGCACTTGGGGTGGAGCCAGCGAATGAGGTTTAACAAGCCAAGTGTTTCCAAGGGACAGTCAAGCTGGATGGAGAATGGCATGTGAAGGCAGCAGAGGTCAAATAAGCTCTTAAGGTTCAGAAACAAAAACGTGGATGTGGCATCACCTGTCTGCACTGCTGTTTCCAGCCCAGGGCCAGACACCTGCCTCCTGCGTAGATTGTATCCATCTGATTTCAAGCCTCCACATGTCTGACTTTGATGCTGTGTCCTTCCTTACCCTTGCTGCTTCTGGAGTCAGCAGTTCCTCCTCTCCGTCCATGCATCCTACGGTGGAGTTGCCACTCTGACTGTTCTCGGGAACCAATACACATGCCTTCTTGTTCGTTCCTCCCAGAACCTCTTACCATCCTCCTCTTGGTCTGTGCAGGCACCACCCCTGTGCAGCCCCTGGGTTGTGGCTCGGGGTCCAACAGGCTCTTTTTCAATGGTCTGCCCACCACAGAAGGGAACAAAAATGTCCTTCAATTTATATTTACCTGAGGTCACTTAAATGGGTTAAAAGAAACTGGCTCAGATTTGGCCCTGGGATGTCCTCCTCTAATCCCCATGAATATCATATAAAAATTGCAAATTCCTGGAGAGATTTCTCATAGAGAGATAATAGTAGAGAACACCAATTTATCTTCCCCATCCCTCACCACTACACTCAGATTTCAGATTAAAAAAGCAAGGAGTCCAGATGAAAGGCTTGAGGTAGGTACCACAACATTATGGAAAGCTTTTAACCAAGAAAATATTAAAAAACAGCCAACCAAAAACTGATCTATATTTATTTATTAAAATTGTTACCTTGAGATAGTCATGGATTCACTTGTAGTTTTAAGAAATAATGCAGACATTTTACATACTCATCATCCAGTTTCTCTCCATGGTAACATCTTGTAAAACTCTCTACAATATCACAACATTGATATATTCAAGATTAAAAATAGTTCCATCACCACAAGGATTTATAGCCACAGCCTCTCCTCTCCAGCCCTGCCCTCTTCAGCAGCCACTAAACTGTTCTCCATTTCTATTCTGTTGTTGATTCAAGAATGGCACATAAATGGAATCATGCAATATATGAACTTTTGGGATTGGCTTTTTTCACTTCACATAATTCCCTGGAGATTCATCTAGGTTCTTCCACTTCATGGCTGACCTGTTCTCCATGGGGTGGATGTACCGTAGATTTGTCCAATCATTCATCTGTTGAAGGACATCTAGGGTTTCCGGTTTTAGACTATTGTGCATAAAGCTGGTATGAACAGATATGGGTTTTTATGCAAATCTACGTTTTCATTTCTCTGGGTTAGATGCCCAAGGGCACAATTGCTGAATCATGTGGTAGTTGCAAGTTTAGTTTCATAAGAAATTGAAAAACTGTTTTCTAGGGTGGCTGTGTCATTTTACACTCTCACCAGCTCTGTATGAGGATTCAGTTTCTCTACATCCCTGCCAGCATTTGCTATTGTAACAGTTTTTCATTTTAGCCATTTTGGTAGTTATGCAGTGACATCTTATTGTGATTTTAATTTGCAATTCCCTGTTGGCTACTGAGGCTAACAGCCTTTCATAATGCTATTTGACATTTATATGTCCTCTTTGGTGAAATATCTCTGTGTTTTTTTTGGTGTAGTTTCTAATTGGATTTTTTTTTTTTTACTGTTGAGTTTTGACAGTTCTTTATATATTTGCGATTTTAAAATATTTTCTCCCATTCCATAGTTTATCTTTTCATTTTCTTAATGTGGTCTTTTCCAGAACAAAAGATCTTAATTCTGATGAAGTCCAAGTTCATTAATTTTTCATTTTATGGATTGTACTTGTGGTGTCAAAAATAGGAACTCTGCTACAGCCCTAGATCCTATATATTTTCTCCTAATTATTTTGTAGTTTTGCATATAAGACTGGTTTCAATTTGAGCTAATTTTTGCATAAGGTATAAAGGTTTAGGTCAACATTCTTTTTTTTTTTTTTTTTTTTTTTTTTTGCCTCTGTGTATCCAGCTGCTCCAGCACCATTTGTTGAAAAGGCTTTCTTCCACTGAATTGCTTTTGCATTGATTCAAGAGTTTATGAACTAGTGCAAGTAAAATATGTTAGACCACAAAAGTCCTAAAGTTTGCACAATAAACTTGAGATGCTCATATAGCTAATTCTAGCTCTAGGAGATCAACAAGGATGGTTCAGCTCAGCTACCCTGTGAGTTGGGCTCCCTGTGGCAGGAGGTGAGGTGGGCAGTGGGGTCTCTGAGTTCCTGTGGAATTTTGCTGCTGAGTGGTGGGCAGCTTGCCTCTCCAGAGATGGGTGGTCGTGGTCAGTGTCCTGGGGCCAGTCAGGGACCCACTGGGCTGCAGGTGGAGCTGGCCTATGGTCAGCACATGTGGGCATGGCCAGATAGGAGGCCACCCTTGTCTCTGCTGTCAGCCTGATCTGTTGACTGATTGCTGGTGTCAGCTCCTCTGAGGCGCCCTTCCCCCAATTTGGCTTCCAGCAGCGGAGTATTTAAAACCTGTGCATAGAACTCATTTAACTGAAGTATAATGATTGAAGGATGGCTGCAATTTTCTAAATTATTATGTTAAAATTTATCACACACATGTAGATTGCAAAAAATAGCAGAAAATATCATTAAGCAAAATTCACCCATAATCCCCATGAACATAAATTTAATTTTTCATTCATTTCTTTCAAAAATTCCATTCTAACTCTAGCTGGTCCATGAAGACACAAAGCTGGTTCAGGAAAAAAAGGGGCAAGAAATTGGCCTCTCCTTGGCTGGCCTGGGGAGCATTTCTGACCTCGCTGACCCCCCTGCAGAGGCCTTTGTGTGTGAGTGCAGAGGTCAGGCAGAGAGACGCAGGAATATCAAAAGGCAGAGCGGTCGTGGCCGGCTGCGGCCAGCACCGGGAGAATGAGCTTTTGTTTCCACCAATGGGCTATCTGGGATGATGGCCAGGGACATCAAAGGCATGTCCAAGCTCTGGTCTCTGGCCCTGTCCTTTGCCCTGACTGTGCAAAGGCTCTCCCCACAGGGAGCCTGGGGAGCAGAGCCCTGAGCTGCAGGCTGACTGTTTCCTCTGGTCAGGAGCTGATCAATAACATTTGCCTTAGCCATTTAAATCTGTCTCTGTCTTGTTCTGAGGAAAATGCGTGAATTTTTTGATTAATAGTTGAAAAAGCATTTCTTTCTGATTTCAAGAATTATACATGCTGATTGCCGAAAACTTATAAAATGAAGAAAAGTACCAAAAAAAAAAAACAAAAAAAAACCTGAGTTCTCCACCTAGAAATCACCATTGCTAGCATTTTGGAATCTTTTTGCCTTTTTAATGTACATATGTAATATAGATTTCACAACAAAAGTATCATACTGTACATACAGTTTTCCTGTAGGTCTGTTAGGAGCAGTTATCCTTATAATTATTTTAAGTATTCTACAAGTTATTGTAATTACCGTAAGTATTCTACAAATTTTGATACCTGCAGAGGCTTCTGTCACATCCTTGTAACATCACTGCTTTGAAATATAGAGCCATTGCTTAGAACAAAAATGGTCATTGGTTTTAAAAATATTTTTATTATAAACAAACAGACATACAGCATTCTTGACATACAAACATTCTTGACATGGTTACAATCAATGGCTCGCAATATCATCATAGTTGTGTATTCAACACCATGATCATTTTTTTTTTGAACATTTGCATCTCTCCAGGAAAAGAAAGAAAAAAGAGAAACACTCATACATGCCATACCCCTTACCACTCCCTTTCATTGACCACTAGTGTTGCAACCTACTCAATTAAAAAAATGGTAATTGTTGCCTTTTCTGATTAGTTATTGTGGCAACCGAAACACTTTAAATCAAGTTGCTTTGCTCAGAGGTACTATTCGAAAGTATCATTCACCTAACAAACAATTCGAACAAATTGTTACTTTGTTAGGCAAAATAGTTCCAGCTGCTTGTGAAAGGGACCTCTGAGATTCAATTAGCTTTGACCAGCGCATAATGGGTACTTAACATCTTTACAGAAGGGAGTGGATATTGTGGGGCTTCTTATCACACTGTGGCACCTTTGTAGGAGAAAGTCCCAGTAGGAGCAGCAGCAGAAAGGTCACAGGTGCGTGTTCCCAAGCCAACTTTTGGCTAAAAAATCAAAGAGGCGAGACCTGGGAAACTCCAGTTTGATTTGAATGTTGACATGAGATGTAAGAAAATTTAGCAGCTTGTGAGATACCATTTCACTCCCCATCTTCAGCTGCGACATGACTGGGGGAAGTGGCTCAGGGCTCAGGTTAAGGGTCCCTTGAGGGTCCTGGATCCCTGGAGTGTAGTACTCCTGCGTGAATAGCAGACTTCATGCCTGTGTCACCCACATTGCGTTCTCATTGTTGTCTGCCTGTGTCTGACCTCACTGCTCGTGGACGTCCCCGAAGACGGAAACCAGAGCTCCGTCATGGGGGCACCCGTGGCCAAGGAAAACGGAAGCTCTCCCACCCCACATCTGATCATGCGTCCCTTTATGAAGAACTCTTCTAATGACTTCTGGTTGCCCATCAGGTAGCGAGTACCAGCTGGTCCCTCTCTTCAGTCACTTTCCCTCCCTCTGTCCTCCTGACTCCAGAGGGAGACTTTGCACACGTGGCCCCCCACTCTTCCTCGCCTCCTCTGAGAGCTTACCTCTCACCCTCAGGGGCTCCCCCTCTGACCCCTCACACGGGTCAGCTCCCTTGGTTTTCTATTTCTGTACTCTGTATTTTTCTTTCATAGCCTTTATCACAGTTTGTAATGACCTGTTTGCATGCTTATTGATTAATGCTTGTCTCCTTCTCTAGACAGGAGTTGCCTGAGAACAGGAGCTGTTTGGTTCACCTAGAGCCTATGCTTGAGTTATAATAGATGCTAAAGTGCATTGGCTGGCTATGTAATGATAGCATATATGCATGCGTATATATGTGCACATATGCACGCATGTACATCTGTACACACGTGTGTGTGATATCTTCCTGCCTATCTATCTGTATCTATATCTTGCTATTTTCCAGGCATTGTCTTAAGCCGGTATAAGAACAGTTCAAAATATTGGGAAACAGAGAAAAAAATCGCTGCTAATCCCACTATCCTAACAATCATCAATACTTTTGTTTATTTCCTTATAGTCTTTTTCCATATGCCTTTTATATAGTTTAAGTCCATTTAAAATCATTTGATTAACGTATTTCCAAGTGGTTGTGCAGTTTCTACACTTCTCCTTTTCAGGGGCAACGCAGCTCATCAGACAAATGAACCTTTATGTCCTTGGCCATTTTCTTGTTTTTAGATATCCTTGTCTCAAATTTACCACTATAACTTTATAATGTTGAAATAAACATCTTGATGGATATCCCATCCCCCTTTATAGATTTAAGCATAGGTCTAATCTTAATTTTGGTATCTCGGTTCCTCTTTTGTTCCTCACAGATCATTAGCAGAGGGAAAAAAATTGGACAAATGCATCCTATTGATAGTGAAAGAAAAACATTGTTCTTGGGATTTGCTAAGCTGGGATTTTAAAAAAAAATTCCCTTTTGCTTCATTTATATAACTAGAAAGTGAGCGAGAGGGAAGACTATTGCCTAAATGAAAAGGGTAGAGAGACCTTTTTATAATTAAAAATCTACCAGATGCCAAATGCTTTATAAATATTATATTATTTAGTGTTCAGAAAACCCCAGGGGAGCAGGTAGTGTTCTTCTTTTGTCTGTGGGGAAACTGAGGCTTGGCATTCTTTTTTTTTTTTTTTTTTTTACATGGGCAGGCATCGGAAACCGAACCCGGGACCCAGGTCCTTGGGCATGGGAGGCAAGCACTCTTACCTGCTGAGCCACCGTGGTCCACCCAGGCTTAGCATTCTTATTAGCACAGCTAGTGGGTGGCAGAGCTGGAACACAGGGCAGTTTTCTCTTTCTGCGAAGCAAGGCAGGAAAAGAAGCAGCTATTTTATATCTGCCCTTGTATCCTTAGGACAAAGGCTTGCGAGGAATGAGAGAGAGGGTGAGGAGGCCAGGCAGAGCCCTGTCGGGTTGGAGGGGAGAGGAGCCATTGCCACCACTCACAGATAACTGCAGATGACTGGCTTGTGTGCCTTAGGTCAGAGGCAATGTCACAACCCAGACACCTCGTGGTTTCAAAGTTCTGGAAGATTTCATTTGCTCTTTCATTGATTTCCCCAGAGATGTTAGTGGCCAACTTTTGTGGGCCATTTTGGGGAAAGAGCTCTTTCAGACCAGCCACAGGAGCTGCTTTCTAACCTCGTTAATTTGTGAGGAGGTACAAACAATCAGAGAATCATCAGCCAGCCAGGAAATGTCAGTCAGTTTAGCAGCAGCAGCCACTTCTTAAATTTTTCTCTAAATCTTGATATGCTTTAATGGAAATACTATTTTCTTCAACTTTGAATTTTGATACGATATTACTTTTGCAATTATTAACCAAAAACATTTCCAGTCTCTATTATGCAGTGAGTTTAGAGAAAGGTACACACATCATGATCATGATAAATAATAAAGCACTAGAAAATTGATTTTGTTCTTGAGGAAATCCAGTATCAACAAATGACGACAATGAAATGGTTCAAACTTACTTGTCAACAAAGTAAAGCAGTAGTATGGTACTCGCAACTATTACACTAGAATAAATGATAATATTTAGTGTTGGCAGAGTATCAGAGGCTATATGGACTCAGAGAGCCAGGATAATTGACTTACAGTTGTACAGTGAATAAGCCATAGCCTTGGGCATCAAAACCCATCACATTTATTATACAGTATGCTGGTTTGAAAGGATGTATGTCCCTTGGAAAAGCCATGTTCTGACCAAAATCCCATTTCATAAAGGCAGAATAATCCCTATGCAATACTGTATGCTTGACACTGTAATCAGATTATCTCCCTGAATGATGTGATTTAATCGAGTGGTTGTTAAACTGGATTAGGTGACGACATGTCTCCACCCATTTGGGTGGGTCTTAATAAGTTTCTGGAGTCCTATAAAAGAGGAAACAATTTGGAGAATGAAGGAGATTCAGAGAGAGCAGAGAATGCTGCAGCACCACGAAGCAGAGAGTCCATGAGCCAGCAACCTTTGAAGATGAAGAAGGAAAATGCCTCCCAGGGAGCTTCATGAAACTGGAAGCCAGGAGAAGAAGCTAGCAGATGATGCCGGGCTCGCCATGTGCCCTTCCAGATGAGAGAGGAACCCTGACTGTGTTCACCATGTGCCTTCTCACTTGAGAGAGAAACTGACTGTGCTCGCCCTGTGCCCTTCCACTTAAGAGAGAAACCCGGAACTTCATCAGCCTTCTTGAACCAAGGTCTCTTTCCCTGGATGCCTTAGATTGGACATTTCTATAAACTTCTTTTAATTGGGACATTTTCTCGGCCTTAGAACTGTAAACTAGCAACTTATTAAATTCCCCCTTTTAAAAGCTATTCTGTTTCTGGTATATTGCCTTCCGGCAGCTAGCAAACTAGAACATACAGCAAAGATTTATTGAGCACCTGTGGCTTGTCAATACTGCATGTCAGGCTGACAGGGGAGCCAACTGCACGTGCCCCTGTGCTTATAGGACATGTGGTCGAGTTGGGGAGACAGACTTTGTCTAACCATCACACTGTGAGTGCTCAAGGAGGCATATACTCTGATGGAAAGGAACAAATTTCCCCGAGAGTAGAGAGTAAAGGAAGCCAAGCTAGCCTGGAACTTGACTGCAGATGAGCTGGAATAGCAGAGGTGAGTGGAACCAGGCTCTCCTTCACTCCTAACAACAAAGCTTTCCTAGATCCACACCATTTCAAATCATCACATGCCAGAATTGACTCTCCCCTGTTAGCACCTTCTGCCTAGGATGTCCACTGAGGTTGTCTTCCAGGACAGAGAATCTCTGCTTCAAAGGTGGAGCCGGTGTTTTCCCTTTACTGCTGATTTGCCAGAAATGACCATTTCCCCCCCAAAAGGATCTAGGGTCATCTCTCTCTCTCTCTCTCTCTCTAAGCTGACACAGCAAGTGAACTCGTTGCCCCCCCCCTCCCCCCGCTATGTGGGACTTGACTCCCAGGGCTGTAAATCTCCCTGGCAACATGGGACAGAAATCCTGGGATGAGCCGTGATCTAGCATCAAGGGATTGAGAAAATTTTCTTGAGCAAAAGGGGGAAGAGAGAAATGAGACAAAATAAAGTGTCAGTGGCTGAGAGATTTCAAACAGAATCTAGAGGTTATCCTGGAGGTTATTATGCAGTATATAGATAGCCCATATATTTATATAATATATATATATATATACTAAATATTATATATACTAAATATTATATATATACTAAATATTATATATATAATAAATATATACATTTATATAATGTATATAATTCTACACATTATAAAAAGATCTATATATCTATGTAATTTTAGTTTGTGGTATACTGGAGCAGCTAGAGGGAAGTATCTGAAATTGTAGAGCTGTATTCCAGTAACCATGTTTCTTGAAGATGATTGTATAATGATAGCTTTTAGAGTGTGGCTGATTGTGAAAACCTCGTGTCTGATGCTCCTTTTATCTAGAGTCTGGACAGATAAGTAAAAAATATGGATAGAAATAAACAAATAATTGGGGAACAAAGGTTAAAATAAATTGAGGAGATTGAAATACTAGTGGTCAATGAGAGGGAGGGATAAGGGGTATGGTATGTATGAATTTTTTTCTTTTTTATTTCTTTTGCTGTAGTGATTCAAATGTTAAAAAAAATGGTCATGGTGATGAGTACACAATGATGTGATGATATTGTGAGCCATTGATTGTATACCATTTATAAAATGTATGTCAAGAATATTTGTATGCTTGTTAAGGTTTTACAATAAGAATATTAAAATATATATATATATATATTTTAAAAAGGTTCTAGGGCCAAATTGTCCTTTTTTTCCCCTTTTAATCTTCTATTATAAAAAATTTCAAATGTGCACAAAAGAGAAAAGAATATTATAATGATCTCCCGTCCATGCATTTCCCAGCTTGAAAAATTAGCAACACATGGACGATTTTATTTCATGTGTACCCTCCTCCCCACCAAATGTCTTTTCTTTTCTATACTGGATTATTGCCACATATATTGTTTCATTCAAAAATACTTTTGTATGTATCTGTGAAAGATACTCTCTTTCTAAAAACACACCGATAATGCCACAATCACATGTTAAATAGAAAATTAAGTCATTCTTTTTTATCCCAGATATCCAGCCAGGACCTGGTTTTCCCTGGTGGTTCTCTGATGTTTCAGATGGTTTGTTGGGTTCAGGATCCAGACAAGTGCTACACATTACCTTTTACTGATAAGGATTTTAGGTCTCTCTCTCTCTCTCTCTCTTTTTTAAATTTATTTAAAAAATTAACAACAAACAAACAAAAATATTAACATATCATTCCATTCTACATATATGATCAGTAATTTTTAATATCATCACATAGTTGCATATCATCATTTCTTAGAACATTTGCATTGATTTAGAAAAAAAAAATAAAAAGACAACAGAAAAAGAAATAAAACAACAACAGAAAAAAAAGATTATACATACCATACCCCTTACCCCTCACTTTCATTTATCCTAGCATTTCAAACTAAATTTATTTTAACCTTTGTTCCCCCTATTATTTATTTTTATTCCATATGTTCTACTTGTCTGTTGATATGGTAGATAAAAGGAGCATCAGACACAAGATTTTCACAATCACAGAGTCACATTGTGAAAGCTATATCATTGTTCAATCATCATCAAGAAACATGGCTACTGGAACACAGCTCTACATTTTCAGGCACTTCCCTCCAGCCTCTCCACTACATCTTGAACAACAAGGTGATATCTACTTAATGCATAAGAATAACCTCCAGGATAACCTCTCGACTCTGTTTGGAATCTCTCAGCCATTGACACTTAGTCTCATTTCCCTCTTCCCCCTTTTGGTCGAGAAGTTTCTCTCAATCCCTTGATGTTAAGTCTCAGCTCATTCTAGGGTTTTTCTCAATCCCTTGATGCTGCGTCTCAGTTCATTCCAGGATCTCTGTCCCACGTTGCCAGGAAGGTCCACACCCCTGGGAGTCATGTCCCACGTAGAGAGGGGTAGGGTGGTGAGACTGCTCGTTGTGTTGGCTGGAGAGAGAGGCCACATCTGAGCAACAAAAGAGGCTCTCTTGGGGGTGACTCTTAGGCCTAGATTTTAAGTAGACTTGACCTATCCTTTGTGGGGTTAACTTTCATATGAACAGACCCCAAGACTGGGGGCTCAGCTTATAGCTTTGGTTGTCCACACTGTTTGTGAGAATATCAAGAATTCAACTTGGGGAAGTTGAATTTCTCCCTGTTCTCACCATTCCCCGAAGGGGGCTTTGTAAATACTTTTCCACTCACTGATCGAATCACTCTGGGATTCATCGGGGCATCACTCTGGACAAACCAACAAAATCTCATGTCCTACCTAAGATTCCAAGTACTTATGGCATTCAATCAAACTATCTACATAAATTATATTAGGAAATGCACTAGTCAAAATATAAATTTTGTAACAAAAGACACTTTTTGCTTTAGTCTCACACATAAGGTGACATTTTAAAATATGAATTACCATCTATTTTCAGCACCCTGCAATAACGACATTCCTTTGTTCTTCCTCATGCAAAAACATTTTTAAAATTTGTACATTTCACTATTATTATACATTCTAGGCATTCTTAGATTATACCATCTCAATCTTTATCATCTATCTTTCTTTCTGATTTCATTTATGTCCCCAGCCCTCCTCCCTCTATCATTCTCACATGCAGCTTCATTCAGTGTTTTAACATAATTATATTACAGTTAGGTAGTATTGTGCTGTGCTTTTAGGTCTCTCTTGATCTCTAACAGTTTCTTCCCTCCTTCTACGTTTTTTCCTTTATTATTTATTGGAAACACCAGGTCCCTTGTCCTGTGTGACAATTTCCCACTTTCTGGATTCTGTTGATTGTACCACTGGGCTGTTGTTTAATCTGCACCTTTGTCCCCTGTGTATTCATTCAACTGATAGATTTAGAGGCTTTTGATAGATTTAGATCCAGGTTTAATATTTGCCAAGAAAGTGTCACAGGGCAATGGGTACTTTATGTGGCATCACATGTGGAGGTGCCTCATGCCTGTTTTTCCTCTTTCTGGAATGAGCTTGGTCAGTAGCTTCAGGTATTCCAGCCAGTCTCCTCATGCTAAAGCCCATCAATCACTGGATTCAGTACAGTTGACAGTCATGGCCAAGAGCCATTATTTTATATGGGGTTGACAAATTATGGCATCCTAATCCATACTTCCTTCTTCATTTATTTTCTGGAATTCTTTTATAAAGGACTTATCATCATCAACTGTTTGATTACCCTAAAATACAGTTCCTATATCTTACATCCTTTTCCTATATCTACCAGTTTTCAGAATAGTGAGTTGGGTCCCCAGCATCCTCCAAAGCTGACCAATAAGGTGTATTTGTTGGAAACACAAATCTACCTTTTGTTGTTGTTGTATAATATAACATATATACAAAGCAAAGGAAAGAAATAAGCAGTAGTTTTCAAAGCACTCTTCAACAGGTAGTTACAGGACAGATCCCAGAATTTGTCATGGGCTGTCATATGATCCTCTCAGATTTTTCCTTCTAGCTTCCCCAGAACATTGGAGTCTAGAAAGAATAAATAGTTTTCTCATTATTACAATTAACTTTTATTTTTGTGAAAAATAGCATATATACAAAAATAGCAATAAATTTCAAAGCACAGTGCAACAATTTGTTGTAGAACTTATTTCAGAGTTTGGTATGGGTTACAATTTCCACAATTTTTTTTTTTTTATTATTTCTACCTGCTCTAAGATACTGGAGACTCAAAGAAATATCAATTTAATGGTTCAGCAATAATACTCATTTACTAAACTCTACCTTCTCTGTATAACTTAACCGTCACCTTTGATCTTTCTCCCACTCCTTAGGGGCATTTGGGCTCTGCCCATTCTAACTTCACAAAACTACTCTAAAATTCTTTATTTCCATTTGTATTAGTTAGGGTTCTCTAGAGAAACAGAACCAACAGAGAAAACTGGCAGATATAAAATTTATAAAAGTGCCTCACGTGACTGCAGGAATGCAGATTCAAAATCTGCAGGGCAGGCTGTGAAGTGGATGATTCCGACTGAGGGTCCTGATGAACTCCACAGGAGAGGCTCACCAGCTGAAGCATGAAGATTATCTCTTCTGAATCCTCCTTAAAAGGCTTCCGTGATTAGATTAAGCATCACTCATGGCAGAAGACGCCCCTTAGCTGATTACAAATGGAATCAGCTGTGGATGCAGCTGACGTGATCATGATCTAATTCTATGAAATGTGCTATTGCAGCAGACAAGCCAGCACTTGCCCAACCAGACAAACAGGGACCACCACTTGGCCAAGTTGACACATGAACCTGACCATGACACCATTTAAAAAGTTTTAGGGGAACTCCACTACTAAATTTCTATGGGTTGGTGTTTAAAGCAGTGCCTCCCTGTTCTATATACTGTCTTCCCACTCTTCCCCATCGAAGGTGACTGCCACGCCCTGTCGTCCCGGCTCCAGCTGCACCCCAGGCTGTGAGACACAGACCCCCCCCTCCCCGCCCCAGCCCCCCCGAGACCACTGGCTGCTGCGGGACAGCTCATCTCCTGGGAACTATCAGTTAAGTTAGCAAAATAGTTGAAGAAGGGAATTATATTTTTTATGGGGCTGAAGTAGGAAAGAAGTCAAGGAAGTAACAAAAAATAATTCACTCACAAAATATTTATTGAGTGCTAAGAACTTGGTATGCCTTGGGCATTCAATAATAAGTTGAACAGAAGTGATCTCTGCCAGGATTTTCTTGGTGAAATTAGAGCAAGGGGAGATTTGCATTTCTCCTAAAGCGTTACAAAAAAATATACTGTTGAGTATTTAGGATGGAGGATGGTAGAGAATCCCTCTGTTTAGGACATTCTGGGAGCTTGGAGTTGGCCCCCTGGTCTGCTGCTGCCTATCACGGGAGCAGGGCGCTCAGCTACCCCGCGCTTGCCTTTCCCATGTGACAAGGGTGCCACCTCTGACCTCATAAGGTGGTTGGAAGCTCACTGAAAGGTAAAGCTTGTGCTTAGTGATGGTAGGTTCTCACCAATGCTTAGGCTGGATCTGAAGCATTCTCTTGAGAGTAAGAAATGCCCCTTCCCAACAGCTTGAGAGACATTTTACCCAGCTTAGGTAATTTAGTTTTACTTAAGAAAATAGGATGCAAGATTTACAGACAAAGATAGCCAGGTTGAAACAACCGTCTTTTGGTTGCTAACGCAGAGTGTAAAGAAATCCAGGCACCGAGGAAAGATTGTTTGGATTCTGTCCTCACGCAAGTTGATTGGGAATGGAGAATTTGATCAAGGTAGAGCTTCTCCGTGCTTGAGCTGAGATGAAAACCTTGACAGCACTAGAGTCGGGTGAGAGCATTGGTTTCCTGTTGTCCCTGGGGGGCTGTGAGTGAGCAGGACACGTTCCAGGTACACCCCCAGATTCATCAAATCTGCCCTCTTTCCTTTCCAGGGAAGGATAGTTTTCTACTGCCCCTGGGGCCTCTTAGGAGCCCATAGCTCGTGTCCCACCGAAGGGGGTCTCCAACCTACCTGGTCCTGGCCTTCTTTAAAGACGTCAGGCCTTCCCGGTCCTTCTTGGAAAGATGAGACGTGGACTCCACAGGGCGCGCTCCAGAGCTGGGCGTGTTCATCCATCCTCAGGCAGGAGCAGGCCAGGCCCTGCTGCAAACCGGACTCTTGGCCTCTGGCCCGGGATTGGGGGGCCCCCTGCAAGGGCCACTTCCTCCAGAAGCCTTCCCGGATCTCAGCCCCAGGCTTTTTTTCCCCTTTTCTCCACTTTTGGAGCCCTGAGGTTGGAGATTTATTTAGACTCACCAGGAACTCAGGTGAACAGGAACATTCCATTTCTTGATAATTCTAGTTAATTGAGGGGTTTTCAGTTTTGCTTAAAACAAACAAAAACAAAACAAAACAAAGTTAAAAAAATACAGCAGCTGTCCTTCTAACAGCTTGTGTTTATTTGGCACCCAGTGTGATGGAGTGCATGCCCAGTCCTGGTTCTCTTGGCATTGATGTTGAGGGGTGGATGGGGTGTCCCGGCATGGATTTCCAGCTCACCCGCTGGCCGTAGTGGTGTCAGAATCTGCAGCATACGTTGCAATTTCATTCAGCCAAGTGTAGGTCCTGGCACTGAGCTAGGCTCAGCTCAGTTAGGGTGGAAGCGTCCTGCCCTGCCCTTGGGAGATCCTGCTGACTCTCCTGCACTTGGCGGGGGATGGGAGCTGTGTGGAAACACAGGGATGGCTGAGGAGGGATGTATGTGACTGGAGGACTGGACCGGGTGGTATTGAGCTGACGATAAGGCAATGGGAAATAAATGGTGTCCCCTAATCCCAGTGAGCAGAGGCAGAGTCGTTGGGCACAATTCTTCCTCCAACATTTCAGACGCCTGAGGGGCAGAAGCCCTTGCCCATCATCTGCAGGCTTGTGATTGAGGCTCAGGGAGGTGGGTGCGGTCACGCAGGGGGCCACAGCCATGTGGACACGACCGAGCAGCCTCAGCGCTCGGGCTCAGATTTTCAGGGGTTCCGCAAAGTCCCTCGGCACCAAATGCCGTGGTGCATGTGTGTGTGTGTGTGTGTGCATGTATGTGAGTGTGCGTGTGCATATGTGTGTACGTTTGGTGTTAGCTCCTCTCTCCTTATCACCCTGGCTGTGTGTAGGGTCTCTCCCCCACCAATAACCCTGGCTGTGTTTGTGGGTCTCTCCCCGCCATAACCCTGGCTGTGTGTGGAGTCTCCCCCCCCATAACCCTGGCTGTGTGTGGGGTCTCTATCCCCCCCACCATAGCCCTGGCTGTGTCTAGGGTCTCTTCTCTTCTCCCCCCATGATGCCCTGGCACAAGCCCTGCCTGCGGCCCCTGGCCCGTCTCCACGTCCACCTATACACCCCCCGTGCTTTCTAAACACGGGTCTACCAGGTCCCTCCCAGCGTAGAGCCTGGCGTGGTTCTGGTGGGGCCGCAGGGCTCCCCTCACTCTCCACCTGCAGTAGATGCAGGCACCAGATGGGAGAGGCCAGACCCCCCCTGCCCTGGGAAGGCTGCCGGCCAGTGTGGCTGTCATGTGGTCCCGGTGCTTGTTCTGGAACTGCCCACCTAAGGAGGGTGTCACCCTAAGGCCCCCAGGATGGCAGGCCGAGAAACCAAGCCCAGGACCTGCAGCTTTGGGGGCGCATTTTCCTTTAAGGCAGCCCTTCCACCTGGAAAGGTGGAGAGCAGAGCAAAGAGTTTTTCCTAATATCACATGTGGGATCAGCTCCAAGCTCCTGAACCTGGGACTTGAATGAACTGACCCTGCTGGTTTTACAGCCTCTTTTTCTGCCCCTATGCCCAGAAGGTTCTCTGGTATGTGGTGGTAGATGTAGGACAGGGCAGTGTGTGCAGCCCTTCCCTGCCAGTCACCTAAGCTGTCCTCTTCTTTACGGTGCTGTGTCCCCAAAGGCTCCCTGGCTCGTGTCACCTGGTGGCCGCTTCCCCAACCCGCTGAGCTGGCTTACCTCCCTCCATGGGCTCAGGCACCTGTCCTGGCATGCTCACCAATGGGCAGCTGTGTGTGTCCCCACTGGGCATGGGTCTCTAGAGGCCAGTAAGAACATACTGATTCTTGGGCCCCTCCCTGTAGGGTCTCATAGAGTGCTTGCCCCCTGGGAGGCTCCAAGCACATCTGGTGAATAAAGGAACGAATGATCATAACTTTTAGGGTCCGAATTTTAAAAAGAGAAAAGGGCTTGGCTGGAAGGTGGGTCGAGGCCACCCATTAGCAGCAGGTCCTTAGCCAGGAGGTGGCAGTGGGAAGTGGCCGAGCCCTTCACGAGCTCTGCTTGCTGTCCTGTTAGCTCACGTGGTACCGAGTCAATTTCTCGCATCTTAAAATGATGCTGTCCCTCAAACTGCCAGCCTTGTCTCCTAGACACACCCGCAGTTTCTCAAGAGCACAGTCTGGGCGCCTTTTCGCTCCTGGCAGAGCTGAGCTTGACTTCAGGGGGTGCCAGTCTCCCCGCCAGACTCCGTGGAGAGGTGCTGGCTGTTAGGCCTGCTCTGCATCCCCCTGGGACGTGGGGAGACGTTCCAGGAGTGTCCTGGAAGCCCAGTAAGTGCGGTGAGAGTCCAAGCGGTTTAATTCTGGCTCGTTTGAAGTCAGGGAGTGGAGATGCCGTCCAGCAGTGCAAGGCCAGCATTTGCTGTGGGGAGGGAGGGCGCTGCACGAACTTCAGCACGCCCGCTGTGTGGCTGGTACGGGCCCCTGGCAGTGGGACTCGTGAGTTTTGGCCGGAGGGGTGACTCAGCCGCCAGCTGCGCCTGCTTCTTTCCGCCCGGCCCACTGTGCAGCTCTGGGCTTCAACCCCACAACAGCCGTCCCATGCCGCCACCCGCTCCCCGCCCTGCAGGGGACGCAGCTTCTCGGTCCAGAGGGGCATAACTCTGACAGCCAGTGACATAGAAGAAGGACAGTCCTGAGGTCGGGGTGGGGGGCCGATGGGCAGCAGGGACCAATGTGCAGAGGTGCAAGCGTTCGGGGGAAGTGGGTGCTGCTTACTGCTTCTCCCAGGACGCAGCTGTGCCCCCCAGCTTGGCTCTGTGGCTCACTTTCCCACAGGAGCAGCTCGGTTCCTGGGACAGAATGGTGCATTGGCATTGGGCTCTGCAAGGACTTCCTGGACTTGCAGGCCTGGGCAGCCCATGGGAGGCTGGCAGCGTGGTAACGGACAAACACCTTGACTGAGAAGAGAAGCTGGATTTAGGATTCTGCAGCGGCCCCTCACCTCTGAACAGACTCGGCTGTCCTCACTGACCCAGCCCAGGGGTGACTTCCTAAGGTCTTGCTCTCCACCCAGTGCACCTGGTCAGCCACACCCAGGGACTCCCCCCATTTTCTTGATTTTATTTCGGCTTGGAGACTTGGAGACTGGATGCTCATCTTTTGGGACTGTCCCTGTCTCGTGGCTGGAGCTCAGGGCCCAGACAAACCTGGGTTCTAGTGTTCAGCCACTGTGTGGGAAGTTTCTGAGCCTCAGTTTCCTCAGGGGTGAGGCAGGGCAGAGCTAAGGAAGAGCCCACGCAGCAGCTGCATTGGGCAGCACCCTACTGCCCCCCAAGGCTATATGTGCAGGGCTAGCAAGGAGCCCTGGGCCGCAGATATGTGAGCAATCACAGACAATTTGCTCATTCCTTTCTTTTTTTTTGGCATGGGCAGGCACCGGGAATCAAACCCGGGTCTCCAGCATGGCAGGCGAGAATTCTGCTACTGAGCCACCGTTGCACCGCCCAATTTCCTCATTCATTTTTAAAAGTCTGTTCTTTCCCCCTGGAAATTGTCCCAGTAATACAAATCTGCACTTTGATGATTTTTTTCTGGCATATATTAGAACTCAGTTTGTTCAGTACGTGAGCAGCTTTTCTAACACTTCTTTATCACATCTGCAAATATTTTTTCACTTGCTTCTTACCTGGAAATCCTCAAAAGGTCATCATAGCTCCCCGATAACTTACAAAATTCCTGTCATAACATTTTTTTAAAAGTTTTTAAAAATTTTTTTACTGTATAGTATAGCATATATACAAAGCAAAGAAATAAAAAGGCAATAGTTTTCAAAACACTCTTCAACAAGTAGTTACAGGACAGATCCAAGAGTTGTCATGGGCTACCATATGATCCTCCCATATTTTTCCTTCTAGCTGCTCCAGAATATAGGAGGCTAGAAGGAACAAGTATTTTTATATCATCACAATCAACTTTTTTTCTTTTTTATGAAAAATAACATATATACAAAAAAGTAATACATTTCAAAGCACAGCACCACAATTAGTTGTACAATGTCTTTCAGAGTTTGGCATGGATTACAATTCCACAATTTTAGGTTTTTACTTCTAGCTGCTCTAAAATGTCATTACATTTTATTAGAAACTTTTGGGCATTTGGAAAATGTGTTATTTTGGATTACTATCCCTTGACATTCCTATTTTGTGAATTGATTCCATATTTTGATTTGGCGGTGCATACCAAGGTTTGGAGGCAATTAAACCTTGATTTTCCTCATTTCTTGCCTGTGGCCCTGGGGCAAGGCCTGTGACTTAATCTGTAAAAGTGACTGTGATAGTTGCTCTAACCTGCTCGACTATTGAATACTGACATAAATGGCGGAAGTGGAGTCGCCTGTTTGGTGGTACAGTGCGGACAGGAAGTAATTGCCCAATTCTTCTTGGTTTCCTGCTGCTGGAGTCACTGCTCAAGGGTGTCTTCCCACGCACACTGCATCTCGTTTCACGTGTTAGTTCTGACCCCTGTGCAGGCTGATGGCACTGCTCAAGGGTGTCTTCCCACGCACACTACATCTCGTTTCACGTGTTAGTTCTGACCCCTGTGCAGGCTGATGGCACTGCTCAAGGGTGTCTTCCCACGCACACTACATCTCGTTTCACGTATTAGTTCTGACCCCTGTGCAGGCTGATGGTCCTCTCTGCTTTAGGTCTTGTTTCTCTCCTGTTTATTAGCAACCGGTAGTGAAATACTTAGGAGTAACGAAAAGGTACCATGACTTTACAGGAGCCAGAGAGTTTTCCAAGGAGTGCTTGTTTCTTTCTTTTTTTTCTGCCTGTGGGCATTTTGTTAGAAATAGTGATTGAGTGTGTTTCTTCAGGAGGATAAAAGGAACCGGGCACTCTAACAAAACGGCACATGTACACTTAACTACTGGCAGCAGGTCTCTTTCATTCCTGCAAACTGGAAAGGCTGACCTGCTGAGAAATCCTCTTTCCAGATAGGTGGCTGATGTCCAGGTCGCGGGGAGCATAAAAATCAGTTCAGGTGGGAATTTATGACAAGTTGAAAATGAACACACGCAAAAAAACGTATTATAAAGGAGAAAGCTCTCTCAAAGTTACCTGGGTTGACTGGGTTATGTGACTGTTTCCCTTTCTTTTCAGTAAGAAGAAAGTCACTTTCCTCCAGGGCTTCTCATTTGTGCCTTGAGTGCTGAGCCCAGAGCCCAGAGCTCCAGGGTCAGGGGTCGTCCCAGGGAGTCTGTGTGCCAGAGACGCTGCTGTCACAGTTGGGGAGGGGCGTGTGTGGCCACAGCGTTAGTTCACGCCGATCTTTATGTCCAGTCCTGGGCGCTGGAGCCCTTAGCAGTGGGTGCTTGGCCAAGCCTACCACCTGCTGAACAAGTTACATCATACTCTGATGACAACTTGGTGGCAAGTAGAATGGGACTAGGGCAACTCATTCCCATCTAACAGGTTAATTCGGAAAAATGTATATGCACGAAATATAAGCATGTAATTTTTTTTTAGATGAAAAAACACCCGACAAGCCTTATCCTTCTCATTACCTGAGCTCTTCCAAAAAGTTTTG
The DNA here is from genome assembly GCF_023851605.1 of Tamandua tetradactyla. NCBI lineage: Eukaryota > Metazoa > Chordata > Mammalia > Pilosa > Myrmecophagidae > Tamandua > Tamandua tetradactyla. The sequence goes on from NC_135329.1 coordinate 65,793,180, forward strand.
ACAGAAGGGACTCAGAGCATAGTTTAATCAAGTCTGGGGCAGTGTGGCTGGACATGGTCACCTCTGTTGTTGCTAATAAGGCCATTTTGACGCTATTGTTTGCAGGATTATTAAGGGAAGGATTTTGTGAATGAAGCGTCTTTGTTAGGTCTGCGGGGGAGGGCCGGCTCAGTGGCAGAATTATCGCCTGCCATGCTGGAGATCCCGGGTTCGATTCCCGGTGCCTGCCCATGCAAGAGAAACAAAAACAAAAACAGCAACGTCTGCTGCAAAAACCCCTGCTTTACTTGTCATCATTGGACTCATTCATATTCAGGACTAATGTTGGTGTGTAAAGCTATTTGAAAATCTTATATGATGCAACTAAAATGTGCTGCTTCTTGTTTTCTATCTTGTGCCATATCTAGCTTTCCATGCCAGTTTTTACCACACTATAGCTACAGACACATAAAAACATGCTGCAGGTGGCACTGGTGCCACCAGTGGGATAGACCCCTTGGCACCATGTTCGCACAGGAGCCCAAAGTCTCTCTGTTCTATTCTGAGCATTGTGACTTCCGTTTTCTCTCTCCAGGAATCATCAATCTCCTTGGCCCTTTAAACTTAAAGGGTGGGTTCTGTGCAGTGCGCCCCTCCTTTGTGCTGGGGAGAGGAGGGGCCGCCTGGTGCTATGGGCCGGCATGGCTGAAGGTGGCCGCCAAGTGTGCACTTGTGTTTGTGCCAGGCCCTGCGCCTGCCTGCAGCAGAGGTCTGTGCAGAGCTGCTGGCCTTCAGGGGGCTGCTGCTGGCCTCTGTTCTCAACCTTGACAGGTAGTGGTCCAACTTCTGCCTGCGGAGGCTGGGGTCCACCAGCTCGAGTCCCCAGGCTGATAACAATGGCTCTTCTGATGCAGCAAGAATCATGGGGGCAGACAGACTGGGAAGAGGTATTGCTCTGGAGCCATCAGTGGTTTGGACTTGGGCAAATGACTTTGTCCGCATTAGTTTAGCTCCTTGTAAGGGGGGGATAAGGCTTTCTTACTTCGGTCAAGTTACTGTGGAGATTGGATGTTCTCGGTGCTGCCACCTACTGGCTGCTCGGCAGTCTGTGTGGCTCAGGATCTTGGGGAGTCTGCCGGTCATGCCCGTTTTCCATCTAGGTTGGCTTGACATGCCTAGCACAGAGTCTCTACCCTCTGATGGAATGTGTGCTCCTAAGGGCATCCATGAGCCATCTCTGTCAGGGGATGACACATACTTGAGAGAAACCTTGAGGGTTATGAAGGATTTTTACACTTGCCTTGTGGCCCCATGTCCTGTCTGAACATCCTCTTCTCCCCAAAGGTATCAGCGTGGCCTCAGCATTGGGGGCAAACTTGGCCTTGGTCTGTGTTGGTCTTATCATACTTTCCGTGCTTGCTTCTAAAACACATCGCTAATCTTCTCATTGCTAGGTTCTGTGCAGATGCTGGCAGACACCAGATGTCTGTCCCATCCCGCTGCCCCAAGTTCCTGAGGGGTTGCAATGTGAAATGCAACCAGCTGAAAATGTAATTTTCCGAGCTCCTTTGGAACTTAGGCGACCATCAGACAAAGCTCCCAGCAGAGTTTTGTAAGCAGAAGTCTGCGGGGTGGGGCTTTTGGGAAAGTCATTGTTTTCCTAGTGAAGAAGGCATGTTCCTTTTATTCTCTGCCTTCCCCTCTTTTCTGGCCTGGAATGTGGAATGCAGTAGCCCCATTCCAAAGGGAGGAGTTTTTGTCTTGAATGTCACTGTCAGGATGCTGCACCAGCCCTGGGGATTCCACCTGCAGACTTGTTACTTGGAGAGAAGAGGCCCCAGTGGGCTGCTGTGGTTGTGCAGTTGGTTCCCTGTCCCACATCCCACGACATGTGTCCTCTTTCTTGTGCTTCCCTCCTAGCTCCTTCGAGAATGGCTCACTCTGGATTACCCTAGCCTATTTCATTAGCTGTTTGTTCAAGACACAGGAGAACAGGTCCATGCAGAAATGCTGCCTCGAGCGATGAGGGAGGCCTCTGCTCGTGAGTGGGGCTGTAGAGACGCCTGCCCTCAGCCACACTTCATAGCCCTGGTTCTGAGCCCCTTTCCTAGGTGTCCTCACCCCCAAGTCCATCTTGCTCCTCATCTTCCCTTCTGTCTTTACTCACCATCCTTGGAGATCCCCTAACCCACCCTTGGCTGTGAGGATGACATGGCTGGGGAAGTTCTCGGCTTGACCCTATCCTGGGACTCTTGATTCTGCTCCATTGTGGCAGGTGATGCTTCCCAAGGTGAGCCCCAGCTTTCCAGGGAGGGATCACACACTTGCAGGGTTTTATCAGAGGCTTACGTTTATGAATGTTTGTTCTAGTTGTTCTAGTTTGCTAGCTGCCGGAATGCAATATACCAGAAACGGAATGGCTTTTAAAAAGGGGAATTTTGGGGGGCGGGCCATGGTGGCTCAGCAGCCAAGAATGCTTGCCTGCCATGCCAGAGGACCTGGGTTTGATTTCCGGTGCCTGCCCATGTAAAAATAAAAAAAATTAAAAAAAGGGGAATTTAATAAGTTGTTAGTTTACAGTTCTAAGGTCGAGAAAATGTCCAATTAGAACAAGTCTATAGAAATGTCCAATCAAGGGCATCCAGGGAAAGATACCTTGGTTCAGGAAGGCCGATGGTGTTCAGGGTTTCTCTCTCATCTGGAAAGGCACATGGCAAACACAGTCATGGTTTCTCTCTCGGCTGGAAGGGCACATGGTGAACACGGCGTCATCTGCTAGCTTTCTCTCCTGGCTTCCTGTTTCATGAAGCTCCCTGGGAGGCATTTTCCTTCTTTATCTCCAAAGGTCACTGGCTTGTGGGCTCTCTGCTCTCGTGGCTGTATCATTCTTCTCTGCTCTCTCGGAATCTCTTTATTCTCCAAAATGTTCCTCTTTTGTAGGACTCCAGTAAACCAATCAAGACCCACCAAAATGGGTGGAGACATGTTGTCACCTAATCCAGTTTAACAACCACTCTGGACTAAATCACATCATCCAGGGAGATGATCTGATTACAGTTTCAAGCATACAATATTGAATAGGGATTATTCTACCATTATGAAATGGAATTTTGATTAAAACATGGCTTTTCTAGGGGGCATACATCCCTTCAAACCAACACACTAGTGAAAGAAAGTTGTACCGAGGCCTGTGTTCGTGCTGATTCATTCCTGATGTGACTCTACTTTTGGGAATGGCCTTAAATGTTGTCCTTAATTCCTCTTGAATATTCTTTGCCACTTTTCTTTCTCACGTCATATGGCGCTTTATGAGACCATACGGCTATACGTTTTCTCACTAGTTGCCTTACTACAGGAGAATAAGCGAGGAACATGATGTGTTGGAGAAATCATAAGGTTTGGATTTGAGTGCACCTGGATTGAAATCTTAGCCCAATAACTTGCTGATTATGTGATCTCAGTTGTTTAATGCTTATGAGCCCCATTTTCTCCTTAGTAAAATAAAGATTTTCAGGATGATTAAATAATATAATTTCTATTAAATACTAATTGCAGTCTTCTTCTCTGAAGCTACTCCTCACTTCCTCATTTCTTGTCCTCCAGATACAATTACTTTCAACCCTTTCCACAGATTCTTTTGGTAATTACTTCCATGTTTCTAAATAATGTGTTTTTGGGCTTCTTGGTGTTTGAATTTGTCTTGAGGAATCTGATTCCATTTATTGATGTTTGATCTATGACAGCTTTTAAGCTTCGTGCCTTTCTCTTCCCCTTGGGCTGCACATCTGAGTAGGCTGATGAGGAAGTCCGGGGCTCTCTCCTTTGGCACTGGTGGGAATTCATGCCCATGAGCCCTGCTCACGTGTAGACTCTCACCCTGCCCTACTCCCCAGCCACGGTAAAGGCCCAGGCTCCTTTCCTACTCTCTCTCGTCATTTAGGACCTGTGTGAGGAATTATGTAAGGAATAAATCTTCTCAGCCCTTGTTGACAGGCGTGTGGTATAGTCCATCTCAACATTTGCACCAAAACTTTGGATGTGGGTCCATCCAAAACAGAATTGTAACAGAATTTTAAGTAATATTTATTGACTTCCTAACATGGAAGAGAAGGATTTTGCTTTCTTTCACACATACCCCATTCTTTCCATACAGACAAATTCATCCTGCCTTCCACCCTCCTACTATAGTTATTTGTAGTTTTTGATAGCTCAATTGAATGCATCAATCATTATGACCATGTAAACTCTTTGATAGCTGAGCTGTGGGGTGAATGGTTACTGTGATGGTTGGTTTCAGGTGTCGGCCTGGCCAGGTGATGGTGCCCAGTTGTCTGGTCTGACAAGCACTGGGCTAACTATTACTGCAAGGATACTTCATGGCTGGTTGATAAACTGAAGTCTGGTTTATTAAATAATCAGTCAGTTGATTGCATCTCTGACTAATCACATCAATGGTCAACTAAGTGTATGTCTCCCACAAATGGGATAATCCAGTCAGCTGAAGAATTTTAAGGGAGAAGAGAGAATTTTCGTTGCTTCATCAGCCAGCCAGCCTCTCCCATAGATTTTGTAGAGCCCTTCATTGGAGTTCCCAGCTTCACGTCCTGCCCTATGGATTTGAGACTCTTGCATCCGCACAGGTGCATGAGACAATTTTATAAATCTTAAATTTACACATATCTCCTGCTCTTTTTCTCTAGAGAACCCTCGCTAATACATTTTTCTTTTTCGCTGCATAGCTTTTTGTTTTACCTGAAATTAGCAATTGTTTATTTTTGAAATGTATTTATCTGGTGGCCAGATAAATACATTTGTTTTTATCTCTTTGTTTTTCAGAACAAAGTGGAGAAGTGAGGAGTTCTAATAATCTTCTTAGAAAGGAAGAGGCATGCCCATCTTCAGGGAAAAAGAATATTTTCTCCTGGCATTAAATTCTCAAAGTAATTTCTGTTGTGGGACCTCATATAAGTATCATGACATTGTGGGCTTAATTTGTTAGCAAATGCCAAAGCCAATTCCATATGGTTATTTCCCATCATGGCTTCAGGAAACAGCCAAGACTGGCACTCAAGCAGCTGTGAAATAGAATAAACATGCAAGATCTCAGAATCTGCCTTTGTCAGGTTGTAGAGTCAAATTTCATCAAATATGAACATGTCCAGGGAAGCAATACACCAGAGATTAAGTTGCATAAAATGCTCCCAGCTGTCTACCCTGGCAAGACCCTAAATTTATGTCTTTACCCCTGTGTCTGAGCAATGGGACAGAAGGATGACGGCCTTTTAAGCATGAAGTCCTATCACTTCGCCTCTACTTTAAATTTACGTTCATATCAAAGTTATTAGTGGCAGAAATCTCTTTCAAATCTATGCATAAAAGTCAAGAATTTATAAAGGGTAAATGCTTTAGTTGCGAGTAGCAGAACTAAGTACTTGGATTAAATAGTCTAATCCCTTGTCTGTAAAATGATAAAACGATTCATCATTATAAGGCAGATGACTGGACTGGGTGATAGTTTTAAGTCTCCTTCCAGGTGTTGAACCTTTGGTTATGGAATATTTTGTAAAGCCCTTTGTCATGCCCTGTGTGTAAGCACTGTGTAGCATCAAAGTGTGTATTTTCTGGGAGAAGTCCTCAAATTGTATATACTTATGAAATGCTGTGCATTTGTCAAATTTTACTTTTCTTTGTTGCTAGCTATAAACAGTTCTAAAAGAACGGCCAATTTTTTTAGATGAGAAGTCATTCAGTAATTAATGTGAACAAAAAATTAGCCCTTGCCAATTCTTTGCTCACTGGCCTTAACAATTCTTACCTTATTACTGCAATGTGATTTTGGTCACACAAGTACAGAATTATATTGCAGCATACCTATTACCTTTGGGAAAAAAAAGCCAGAAGACCCTACTTTTATTTTCTCCTAGTTTAAATATTTTTTTTTGCCCCAAATGATGTTGAAAGTTCCGCTTCTCCCAGATTTACAGGATTTTTTTATTTGAAAATAACGGAAAGAAATTATTAAAATATTGAAAATAATGACATTGACAAATTGTATGAAATGTATCAAGACAGAGGAATGCCTCTCACCCCTATCGGGGGAAAAACTATAAAACAGTAAAAAGAGATCAGAATATGCTATAGGGGATAAAAATACAAAGTAAAAATGAGATAATCATGTCCTCAGAAGCCTCCCTCCCACCCTGTTTGGTAAAATAAATCGAAGGGATAGTTTAGGAATTTGGAAAGGAAAAATATTCTTTTGTATCTGCTCACATTTAATAGCGCAATTAAAAAAAAAAAGGAATGAGGTTAGAGGACAACCTGGACCAATGTGGGAAAGCTTCCTAGAAGATGCAGGAAATAGTTTAGGAATTTGGAAAGGAACATATGAAAAGGGCTCAAAATCACTAGTAAAGAGGGGAAAGCAAAGTAACACCACCGCGAGGCACCATTTTATCCCTGCCAGAGTGGACAAGGACGTGGTACAGCCAGGACACTCCCTGATGGCAGAGCTCAGCCTGCCTGCCTCTCCAGTCTAGGGGCACCGTTCGTGCATACTGCAGGTGAGTGGAGCCCCCTGGAGTTGTGCCGCAATCTTGAAACCTGTCTACGTAACAGGAGATACATACGGTGAGGTCCAAAGTAGTGTTATTTGTAATTTTAAGAAAGCTAGAATTAGGGTGCATGGGTAGTTCAGTGGTAGAATGCCTGCCTTCCAGGCAGGAGACTCAGGGTCCCATTCCCAGACCCCATACACCCAAGGAAAAAAAAAAGCTAGAATTAGTGTGAATAGCCATCAGCCATGGATTGGAAAGGTGAATCACAGGCCATTCGTACCACAAAAATACTCGACAGCTGTGAGAGCAACTGACTTGGCTTTTGGCAACATTCTGGATAAATCTCAGGGAAAAACCAAGCCACAGAAAAGCATGAGTCCATGGAGAGAAAGTTTAAAAGTGTAAAACTGAGCAATCTATTGCTCAGGTTGAAATCCAGGTTAAAATGAAGTTGAATGAGGCTCTTGTGCAAATCTACTGAAACAGAATCTGCATTTTAACAAGACCCCGTGTGATTCATATGTCCGTTGAAGTTCATCTTTGCCAAATGGGAAAAAATTTAGTTAAACATAGGCTTAATTTTAGATTCAAGTTAAGTTAAATTTACGGTCATGTTAAATTTATAAAGAAAAGAAAGGGAATGATAAGCAAACATTCAGGATAACATTTATGGGACAGGTGGGAGTTGGGGAGGGGAGAGAAAGTGCACAGCGGACGTCACAGGTGGTCAATGCCTATGGGTAGCTGTATTGTGAGTCTTCCAACATATATATTTTAGTAAATATTCTTTTGTATCTGCTCACATTTAATAGCGCAATTAAAAAAAAAAAAAGGAATGAGGTTAGAGGACAACCTGGACCAATGTGGGAAAGCTTCCTAGAAGATGCAGGGCCTGTGCTTGGGCTAGGACAGGGAGTCTTGACATTTGGGGAAAGGAGACCATCCCAGCTGCCCCTTGGGTCAGAGAAGCTGTGAACAGTTTCACCCATTCACCCACAACCCTGTAGCAGCTAAGGTTCACCCACTCGCCCATATCCCTGTAGCCACCAAGGCCAGCTTTGTCCAGGGAGAGCAAGTCACGCAGGTAGATCGGCTGGGGCTTAGGCAGGGCCATGCCCCTGGCTGCCTCCCAGCTCGGAGGCAGCTCCCAGGCCTGGAATGGAGGGAATGGAAGACAGCTCTGACTGCTGGGTCCTTGGGAGATTTTGCTTCCCATCCAGCTCCCAGGAGGGCTCCGGTGTATACTGGGAGTGCTGTCACCTGAAGCATACAAGTAGATGCTGAGCTGTGTCTGTGGGCTGCTACCCAGATCATCTTGCTAAAGTGGCTCAATTGACTTGAGCCTGCGGGACGTGCACTCAGGGCTGGTCCCCCATTGTGTTGCTAGGAAATAGGCTCCTGTTCTAATAGTCTACTTTCAGAAATAAAGTCTGGTGGAATTTCACGGGTCAAGTTTCCCCTGAAAAAAGTGATTTACAAAAATTGCATGTGATCGTTGGTAAAAAAAAATTAGAAAATACAGAAAATTCGGGAGACAAGAAGTTTGTACGTGAGTGTGTTTTCCCAAACGTCCACTGTTAGCATTTTAGTGTATTTCATTCCAGTCATTTTTCTATGCATTTTAAAAAATTACAATTATTTTGGTGCTGAGGGTCTGAGCAGTTTAATTTTCTATCCCCACATATACTTTCTGTGCTTTTTATTTTTTTTTTCCTGCCATTTACGTGTCATTGAATATGTGGAAAATGTGTTTGTTAATGGGTCAACATCAGTGCTAAAAAAGTGGGAAATGTCAATTTATACTTGGAGAATTGAACCAAGAGGAGATATTTTGGGTCATTAATTATCTTTTTTTCTTACTCTTTGATAATTAACCTGTGAAAAAGAGCATTGTTAATATACTCTCATGGCACTTATTCTGTGCAAGGTGTTGGGAAGCAGAAATGGGTTCGACGTGATGCTAGGAGCTCAGTCTGGTCAGGGCGGGGGATCTGTGAAGGTCACAGTCGCGTCCAATAAAAGGAAAGCCCAAGTGGCAACAGCTTCCTTGAGCAGCTGGAAGGGCAGAGCTGATAACGTCCTCGCTTTGGGCAAAAGCCACAGCTCGCTATCTTTTGCTTAGCCTCTAGTTTCTGTTTTAGGGTCACCACCAACGGTAGCGTGAAATCGTGCAGACAGGAGGTCACTGACCAGAGGTGCCAGCCTGCCTCTGATCACCGCGCAGAAAAGGGTGCCTTGCTCTCCTGCTGAGCTGGTGCCTTTCCTGTCCTGGGTGTGGCCATGAGACTCAGGTTTTGTAGGTGGTCAGCCAATTGCTCGGGGATTTGGGTCTGGGGAGGGCAGAGGCTGGCAGGGGTCGCCCTGCCACGGATGCGGGCACGGGGGCTTCTCAGGTGGGCTCTGAGCGGGTGCCGCAGGGGCGGCACCTTCACTGTTGTTTTCCTGACTCTGGTAAATGCGAATCATGAGCAACGGGCGCATGGAGGGTGCTGGGTGGCCCTCCAGCCCTCCTGCGTCTTGGGGCTGGGTCTCCTGGTGCTCGTTCCCCTGAGACCACTGAGGCCCTGGGCGGTTGTCAGTGACACACCTGTGTCGACTCGGCCCCAGTAAAAGTCTGTGGATTGAATGAATGAGCGAGTGAGTGAATTGCAACTCCAAGCAGATGGAAGAGAAAGGCAAAAGGAGAGACTAGCCAAGAGGAGCCCAAGGGGTTGGGTTTCAAACATTAGGAGGGCTTTTTACTCCCAATGGTTAATTTCAGGAATTTTTAAGCTCCAAATTCGAGTGGAAGTGGAGGAGAGGGGGAGATTTCAATCTAGGATGAGAACATAAAGGCATGGATGAGGAAATATGTTTGTGACCACAAGAGCTCATCCTGACCTTGAGTGCCAGCCACCGTGATACATTCTTCGCCTACATTATCTTATTTCATCCCTATGAAGTCAACATTGTTATCTCCATTTATGGCTGAGGAAACTGGAGCCCAGAGAAGTGATGTCACCCACCCAAGGTCACACAGCTGACAGGTCCCAGGGGTGGGACTGGGACCCAGGCATGTCTAGCTCCACAGTTTCCCTGATACTCCACTATTTTGCAGGAAACAAAAGCCAGGAAAGGATATTTCACTATTTATGCTTAAATTTTATTTTGTATTTGTAGAGGAAAATAAAGGATGACATACAGATTTACTGTATAAAACAAAACCCAACAACTGGCCCTACTCCAGGAAAAGTTTCCAGCTCCTTCAGTGCAGTGAGAGAAAGATTTGGCATAGCTAGAAGTAATGGATCAGAAGGGATTGGTGTGAAATTTAGAGGTGGTGACCATATTTTCTGAATCCAAATCAGCATGCTAAGCTGTCTGTATTTTTGGGGATCAGAGGAGCTCCTGAAAACATAGTTTACATGCAGAAATATAAGCATGTAGTTCTGCTGTAATGCAACGTATGTGTTCTAAAAATGCAAAACAGCATAATTAAAATCCACAGGATTTAAAGAAGTAGGATTAGGTGCTTATCCCTCAAATATTTCTTCATCAATGACACATTAAAAACAAAACAAAACAAAACAAAACAAAACAAAACAAAACATAAGACCCTAGTGAAAAGGGTAACTCTGTTAACACATGTTAAATGGAAAAGAAATACTATGCGTTCCAGTGTCTGGTACCTAATATGGCACTTCATTTGTAAATTGAAATGCAGTGAATTGAGTGAGTTACTTGGCTTGTTTTTGCTCTGATAGTCTAGACTCAGTGACTGAAGACAACCTTTAAATAGTTGGGAAACTTTGCGGCCCCTGTGTTTTCACTGGCATACAAAGAGGGTATGTTGATGAGCTCAGCCTACAGAATTTGTTCTAGTTTCCCAACTTCTTGGCTATACCCAACTAAATCTGTGGGCTTTTTCTATTTTCCTGGAGGTAGGTGTCAGAAGTGTTTTTGTCCTCTCTCCTTTTGCCTTGAACTCTTTACTTTTTATTTTCACTCTGTAAAATGGAAAAGCTAACTTAAATGCACTCTTATGGAATATCTCTTGCATGGCAGGCATTGTGACCGGTGTATGCATATGTGATCTCTGTCCCCTGGAGAGTCCCCTGTTGTAGGGGAGACAGGCAAATGCACAGAGTGATGTGTTGGGAGGTCACTGCAAATACAGTAGGGTCCAAGAGGAATGCAGGAATACAGCTGTACTTAGAGGACAGGACTGCCACCCAGTGGCGTTGATGATTCAGCTGAGTCTTGATGGATGAGGAGTTCATGTCATAATTGGGGGCCAGGGCTCTTCAGCTCGAGGGAATGCAGTGTGTACAGTTGGAGGTGTGGCAGGACACGGAGATCACAGAAGCCCTGAGCGGCCAGCTGTCCCGCCAGCAGCGTGCGCTGTCAGCATCCAGTGGCAGTGGCTATCCCAGCCTCTTAGTCTGTACAAGTAAAGCTGCATCTCCTAGAGTGATCTGAAAATAATTGCAGAGAAATACTTTGTAAATGCCAAGTCATGTTTAGCTGTTAGTGGTGGTGTTATGATCTCCAAGACATATTGTTGGATATGAACACGTTCCTGCTGTTTGTAATGCGTCACTTCTAGCCGGTGTAGTCAGAAAGGAAAGTGAAATCAACAACCCACGGTGTCAAACCCTAGGGTCAGCCACGGGCACAGTGACCTGAGTGTGGGAGTGCGAGTAGCTCAGGGTGGCCAGGGGAGGGCAGTGCCCTGCTATGGAGTATGTGCCTGCTAGAAAGGATTCACACACCCCAGAAAAACCACCACTTAATCCTAATCCAATCTTGTGGGAGCAACCAATTCTTTTAATCCACATTTACTGCTGTAGGTTGGAATCTCTTGATTAGTTTATGTCCATGAATCTGTGACGCGCCCAATTGTGGGTTTTAGTTTTTGATTAGATGGAAATGTGACTCCACCCATCCCAGGTGGAATTAGTTTACTGGAATCCTATAAAAGAGGAAACATTTTGGAGAAAATGACAAGAGCCACGAGGAGAACCCATGCAGCCAGAGACCTTTGGAGATGAAGAAGGAAAACACCCCTAGGTGAGCCTCATGAAGCGAGAGGCACGGAGAGAAAGCTAGCAGAGGTCGCCATGTTCGCCATGTGCCTTTCCAGTTGAGAGAGAAACCTTGAACTCCATTGGCCTTTCTTGAGTGAAGGTCACCTCTTGTTGGTGCCTTCATTTGGGCATTTTTATAGATTTGCTTTAATTGGGACATTTTCATGGCCTTAGAACTGTTAACTAGCAACTTAATAAATCCCCCCTTTTAAAAGCTGTTCCATTTCTGATATATTGCATTCTGGCAGCAAGCAAACTAGGACAGAGTAGAAGAGGTATTGCATTCTGGCAGCTAGGAACTGGGACAGAGTAGAAGAGGGTTTTATGGCAAGGCTGAGTGACCCGCAAGCTTCGGTTTAGGAGGACTCACCACAAACCAGCCGTGCAGGGCTCAGCGGTGAGCCTTCTGCCCAGCCCAGGCCTCTGCGACAGCAGTGGGCACTGCCCTCAATTCACATTATTGAAGGGGCACTGCTCCTTGCTATTTTTTTCCTCATTAGAATGGTAACTTGGGCCAATTTATTTCCACGGGGATTTTAAATCTTTTTCTTGCCCAATGTCGTGTCGGTGGCGGGAGGACTCCGGGTCCTTAGAGAGGGCCTCGTTACAGCAGCCCACGAGGAGGGCACGGCGGCGTCCCTCTGCCCATTGGCCGCGCGTCCGGGCGTCCGTCTCCCCGCGGTTCAGCAGCGCCTGGCCCCCGGGGAGACCTCGAGGGACCGCCGCTCACCTGGCCCTTCTCCCCCGGGGGCAGCCCCGGATCCAAACCCGCGCGGGCTCCGTGCCGGCGCCGGCCGCGTGGGGTGCTACCGAACAGGTGGGGTCCCCACCGCGCTTTCCTGGGGCAGGAGGGCGGGTCTTCCTCAGAGCCCCTGGCGCCTGGTGTTTTTGGGGAAAGGGCGCAAAGATACCCGGCACCCCATTTCCTGGAATAATCCTGTCCTTTAGCTCTTGCCGTGTGGGGGTGGCGGGGGTGGTGGGGGGGTGGCGGGGCCCCGGCGCAGGGTGTGGACCCCGCGGGCGCTTCGCCCGTTGCTCCGCTGGGGCTGCACGGAGCGTCTCGGGGCTGCTTTGTGGGGTCCCTGAGCCCATTTGTAAGGTCGGGGATGTTTGACTTTGGGCGAGGAGCGCCCTTCAAGAAGGCGCTGGCCTTTGTGAAGGGGGGCTGCGGGGGGGGGGGCGGTGCTCCAGGGAAGCCCCTCTCATGAATTAGTTTCCTTGTTTATGTTGTTGAAATGGTGTCTAAGAGGAGCTAAATAATTAGTTCATGCAGGAGGTGGACCCTAAGGCAGTCGTAGTTATGGTAATAAATGATATTCCAAGGTGATCGCTAACACTTTTTGGGCACTGGTGGCTCTGGAGTGTTTTTCCACCCCTGAAAATGTTCTTTGGCTTTTGTTGTGGATATTTTTCTGTCTTTCAGTTCTTGCTGCAGGGGGAGGGCTCAGGGCAGTCGCCTCGAGGTCCAGCTGTCAGGGTTTAGGGACCTCGGAGGACAGATGTGGAGCTGTGTCTGGGGCTGTTGCTCCAGGGTCGAGGCTGGCGCAGCTGGAGACACAAGCAGATGAGACTGTAGTGGGACTTCTCAGCTTCCTTTTCTTTAAACCACGCCTATGAAGTTTATGAGTTCCTCTAAGGGGAAATCAGAGAAATCTACATTAGAATGCCTTGCTTCCTGCAAACAGGACTGTCAAAGAGTCAGTGGGATGCCATTCCGCAGCCCTAATACATTTATTAGGGGATCATATACTCAGGGTTGACTGTTCCTACCTTGCTAGAGCACCACCAATTCCATTCCTCATCCAGGGAGGGCCACCTCTGCCTGCTGTTGGAAATTGAAGGTCGAAAATGCAATCCTGAGGATATCGCTGGTTTGTTTTTTGTGTTTTAATTTCGGACTCACCAGTGATGTCACCTGTGTGTTGGCTGAAGGATTCTTATGGTTAGAAGTTTGTCACTGGGGATTGGAAGAGGGAGGAACTGGGGTCAGATTTGAGCTGGGGTCTGGGGGAGTCTGGTGAGATTTGGGGGTGGGGCTGTGTCACCCTGGCTGGGCCTGGTGCCTCCCACACCTTCATGGAAGGCCCCAGAGGTTGCCTCCCCACACAGATCAAGTCCCGGGATCGCTGATGTCTGTGCCCATAAGCGGGTTTTGAATGAGGTTCAGAACAGAGTAAGGTAGGCTAATGGGAAAGAAGAGAGCAGACTGCGTGCTAGGAAGCCATCGAAAGTTTTCCTTCCTTGTGGCTGGAATCCCTGCCTTGGACTTCAAAGCCCTCTCCTTCTTCCCTGCCACGCTTGCTTCTTGAGGCGAAGAGACAAGGGAACAGAGGATGAAGAAACTGCAAGCAAAGATAAATGGGCACCAGACTAAATAAAGCTTTGTAGACAGGGCTCCATGGCAGGCAAAGGGCATAGGGGCTGGGTACAGCAGTCTGCTCCTCGTATTGCCTTTACCACCGACTTCCTTCTCATTCCCAAGCCAGAAATCAGCCAGACTCCTCCCTCTTCCTCCTCTTCCACGTAGAAACCGTCCGTCTTTACGTCCACTGCAGTGCTCTTCGGTCGGCCTTCCTTAGGGAGTTCTCCCGTGCAATCTAATCAGACCTGCTTTAGTCTCTACAAGCTCAGTTCTAAACGCTTCATCAGGCCTGCGAGGCTCTCCACATCCAACTGCCCCCAGACCCTCTGTGCCCGTCCATACAGTGGTCACGGGGCCATACATCGCTGGGTCAAGCCTCGGTGCACTGAACACCTTCTACCCAGAATACCCCTCTCCTCTGTCTATCTGGGAAGCCTTTACTCCTTCAAGGCTTAGCATTCCTTTGAAATTGATTCTATTCTGAGATAGAATTTTTGCTCCCTTTATTTCTTAGAAGCTACCTTCTTGAAAATACTCTCAACAAAGCCATCATCACACCCTGTTTTGCATTGCATTGTGTACCCGAGCTTCCATCACAACTCTGAGATTCTCTGGGGTGGGGACCACACCTATTTTATTTTTGTCCTAGGTCCTGGCATCAAACAGGGATGTATCCAACTTAGGTTTTTTTTTCATAGTCCATTATTCTGAAAGAGGAAAGTCCTCTATTTCCCCAGAGGATGCATGGAACAGGTCATAAGCTGCTGGTTTGTGGCTTGGGACAGACCCAGGTATCTTAATTTGGGTCCTGCAACCCTGAACGCCCTGTGTTGCATCTTCTGGAGCTAGGATGACCTGGGATCCTGGCAGCTGGGGATGATTATCAGCATCCATAGCCATGCCCCTGCCAGACCTGCTTTCTGCAGGACTGTTCCAGGCTCCAGCGGGATGGACAGTGTGTGAGCTTGGCTGCCACATCCAGCAGCTCCGACTCCGGGGAAACTGGTAGACACAGCACACTCAAGGGCAGCCTTGGGTGGTACGAAACTGTCGTGCATTTGCTTAATGTAAACTGCAGGGAGACTTGGCGCAGCTGGGGGCTGCTTGCACAGCGTGTGCGCCCCAGGAAAATAAGAAAGTCTGCGTCTTGTACTTGGACATCTGTAAGAATGGCTTCCCTCTGACTTTGGTTGGAACAGAAAAACTAAGATGAGTTCCAGTTGCACCTGAGGTAGGGGGGACATTAGCTAATAAGCTTTCCGAATTGGGTGCAGCAGTGGCGTCTGGTGGAATCCTGGTGGCTACTGAGCATAAATTCAAACCTCAGTTTCTTTGTTTGGTGTGCCTAGGAGTTTTATTCTGAATCTGAGTGTTTTCAGACACAGTCCCCACTGTCCTTACACCTGGAATAGGCAGCTTCTCGCCCTCCCTGTCTCTGTCTCTCCCCTGCTCTCCCTTCAGGAGTTATTTCCCAAGGGCTCACAGTGTACCAGACACCCTGGGAAATAGAGAGGTGACTAGAATATGCCAGCTGTCAAGGAGATTCAAGTTGAGTTGGGGAGTGAGTGGAAGGGGCGTTGGTTTAAGATATTCAGAAATGTCTACCTGGATTATTTTCACTGGAGTATAGGGAATCAAAATAAATCAAGGTCTGCAGTTAGCAGCTGGAAATTAGAATTAAGAGCAGTTAATCCCCATTTTAGAGAGGAAACTAGAATTTATTAATTTCTACTATATGCCAACCACCCTACATATGTTAGTACATTTAGTCCTGATTACAACCCCATAAAATCGTTCTTACTATCTCTATTTTTCTACCTACCAGGAACCAGAGACTCAGAGAGGTTAGGTAGCTTGCCTAAAGTCACACGGCCATGATTCAGGTTCCTGGTGGTCTGATTCCAAAGTACATGCCTTTACCACCACGCAGGCAGGTTTGGAATGTTTGGGGCCCAGTTTTGATAACAATTTGTGAAGTCTTACAACGCTGAGAGTTTTGTTATCTTGTAACCTGCGGGAATCTGCAGGTTGTGGCTTCCTCTTCTTGAGTAAAAGGGCGGGTGCTGGGCCCGGGGTGCTGGAGACCAAGCTTTCCCTTGGGAGGTGTGCTCAGCAGCTACTGACAGGCCGGAGCTCTGAGTTTAGCTGGACATGCCCCATTCCTTGGCTGCTGAACACGGAGAGGTGTGGGAAATAACCGTGTGCCATAGGCTTTGGGGGGATACACATGTCTCTGGGTCTCCCCTTAAAGCGTTGGTGAGCTTTGTAAGAGAAATGGGGTTTCTGCTTCTTGAGCTGACCTCTTGATATTCTCTTCCTAAAGAAAAGGTTGTGGGGAGAAGAAGTCACTTTAGGGAGGCCAGGGCTCCGCCGTTTCTCTTTGAGTGGACTGAAGTCGGAGTCTCCTGCTTTCACTCGGGAAGGGCCATGCAGGGCAGGGGCCAGGCTGCTCCAGGGTCACCTTCTGATACCCCAGCTCCCCACAGGGGGTCTTCAGGTAGCATCCTTGGAATGTTCCCCCTTCTTTGTCTGGTTAGAAAAGTGTCTTTTTTTTTGGTGCATGGTCTGGAAATCGAACCCGGGTCTCCCGCATGGGAGGCGGGCATTCTACAACTGAACTGCCCATGCACTCTAGAAAAGTGTCTTTTAAACTGGGTGTTTTTTTCTTATCATGGTAGCACCCTCTCGTTAAACACCAGTAAGAAAGAATCTAAGGCAATCCTTTCTCTTAATCAAGTTGTTGCCAGGGCCAGACAGGTGCATATCACTTTGAAAAGGACAACAACCTCAAGAGACTTGTCCTTTCTTGAAGTCACCAGCTTTGTTGAAAGCAATGATTCCTGTGCTGTGGGCCGTGGTGGGAAATGCTGAAATTATACAGAATATGTGAGTTTGGACAAGTCACCTCATCTTGCCCAGCCTGTTTCCTAATATGTAAAGTGAGAACACACCACCTCTGTCTTTGGGCTGTGATGAGGATGAAATAAAATTATAAGTGTAAACCCCTTCGACAAGTACCTGCTCAGAGAGGGTACCCAATCAATGATAGCTATTCATTTACTTATTGCTCAAAAAGTTCTTGGAGTTTATGTTGCTGAAGAAAATAAAAAGCAATGAAGACAATAAATGGCTTTAAATTCCAGACTCAGTTTCTTCACATGCAATGAAGACAATTACACTTTGCCACAGGGCTGTGGGAGACAGTTTCTTGGCACAAATTAGATGCTAAACAAAAATTGTTTTTCTTATTCATCTGTGGAACTCAAACTCAGGTCTTCTCTCTCTGTCTCTTTTGCTCTTTCACACATGCAAATGCACCTGTGCATGTATTTATTGATTTATAAATTATACGTGTGGACCGTGGTATGTACTATATGTTATTTACTTTATAGAATGTGTACTGAAAAGTTATGAATGTGACTTTTTTCATAAATTCATAGATATGAATTTGAGTGCTGACACTTTCTGTGCTCCCTTTGGGTGGAGTGTGCTGATGGGGGGGGGGGTGGCCCAGGTGCTGTCACTTGCTCCTGTGAGTGCAGGTAGAGCCTTCTTTGAAGGTTGGAGGATTTTATTGGCTCCTAGAGTAATGCAGAGAACACTGGCCTGGGGGAAAGCTGAGTCTGGTTTTCATGCCTGTGGATGCTGTGTCTCGCCAGGCCAGCTCCCCAGTTCTTCCTCCAGGCATCTGGAGGAACGCTGAAGCTCTCTCTGAAGTTGAAAGTGTCTCGCTAACAGAAAAGGCATAGAAGGTAAAGCTAATACAGAGGGATAACCCTTAAAATGAGGGTGTCAAAGACTTTCATATTTTGCTAGGTTAGACTTCTTAACACTACTTTTCATGGCAGGGGTTCTTTGGAGATTTATTTTCTCTTCCAGACCAGTCATCAGCTGTGCATACTTAGACAAACCTCCCAAACTTTCTGAGCATTGGCTTCTTCATTTGTAAAATAGGGATCAAAATAGGGGTGAAAGTAGGATAAGAGTAACCACCAGGGAGAGTTGCTGCCAGGATTGGAATTGATAATGAATATGAAAATGTTTTGCAGTGTGAAGTTCTTTGATATTACTCTATAGTCCATCATTATATTCACCAATTGCTATTCTACAAAGATTCTATAACATGCTCGTTTTTAGGTCTGCATTTCATTTATTCTTAAATGCAATGTTCACCTTGCAATAATATAAGTGTGCATGTAATCTGAAACATTAAATGATATTACAGGCTTTAAAAGGGCAGACACAGACTCCTCCCCAACTACTTCCACTCCAAATCCTGCCCCCTAGAGGCAACCATTTTTTAAATTTAGTTTTTCCTCCTGGAATTTATCTCTGTATTTCCAAATAATAATTTTGTGCTGCTGTTTCTTATCGCTGTTAATTTTTCCTAGACAGTTTACCTTTCTTATCCCTCTTTCCTCCCAAACGCACCCTCACATGCACACACATAAAGCACACGCACACTCAGCCTTGCCTTTCCCAGACTTCTGGTAGAATAATATAATAAAATTTGGCTGAATCAGAACTCCTGTAGACTTACAAGATGCTGTAATTAAATTTTCTATTTTTATACAACTTTTAATTTTCCTGGAGCTGCTGATGGTCTCATTTTTTAGTTGACTTACAATTTATCCACCTATCAGCAGTTCATCCCCATAGTCAGCTAGAACTTATTATAAAGCTGCTTTCTATGGCATCTAACACCTGAGGGGGCCCCTTGTTACTCTGTGGGTTCCTTGGAGACTTCCCCCCTGGAGCCCCCACCCCCTGTCCTGTGGATTGCCTGGCTCCTGTCACCATTACAGTGGGAAGTCCTCTCCTGTGTTGGGTCTCATGTCTTCAGGTTTTTTACTCCATTCTCTTGTAGTTTTTTGAGAAAGGGAACTTGAGAGATAATTGTTTTTGAGATTTTATGTTTCCAAAATGGTTTATTCTGCCTTCACTTTTTTAATCAAATAGTTTTTTTTGCCTTTACTTAAAAAAAATATTTTTATTTGGAAATCTTTACACACATGCAGTCCATACATGGTGTACAATCAGTGGCTCACCATATCATCACATAGCTGTATTCATCATTATGATCATTTTTAGAACATTTACATCACTCCAGAAATAAAAAGAAAAAAGAAAAAACTTGTCCATCCCATACTCCTTAACCCTCCCTCTCATTGACCACCAGTATCTCAATCTACCCAATTTTTTACTTCTTATCCCCTCCCCCCATTATTTATGTATTTTTATCCTTATCTTTGTACTCATCTGTCCATAGCCTGGATAAAAGGAGCATCAGACACAAGGTTTTCACCATCACACAGTCACTTTGTAAAAGCTATATCGCTATACGATCATTTTCAAGAACTAGGATACTGGAACACAGCCTGACAGTTTCAGGTGCTTCCCTCAAGCCACTCTAATACTACCCCATAAACTAAAAAGGGTTATCTATATAATGCCTAAGAATAACCTCTTGACCCTTTGAAATCTCTCAGCCACTGAAACTTTATTTTGTCTCATTTCTCTCTTTCCCCTTTTGGTCAAGTAGGCTTTCTCAATCCCTTGATAATGGGTCTCGGCTCATCCCGGGAGTTCTGTCCCACGTTGCCAGGGAGATTTATATATCCTACTTATATTTATTTTTATATGTCGGGGGGAGGGCAGTGAGTTCACCTGCCGAATTGGCTTAGAGAGAGAGGCCACATCTGAGCAACATAAAAAAGTTCTCTAGGGCGGGCCATGGTGTCTCAGCAGGCAGAGTTCTCACTGGCCATGCAGGAGACCCGGGTTCGATTCCTGGCGCCTGCCCATGCTACCACCACCACCACAACAGCAAAATTCTGTAGGAGTGACCCTAGGCATAATTTTAAGTAGGCTTAGCTTCTCCTAAGTCATAGGGGCAAACCCCGAGATTGAGTTGCCCTGACTTATTAACAGCATTTATATACACTCTTATCTGAAAATTGGTAAATAAATGAAACAAGTAAGTACTTACCCTGCCTTTTCAGGAGGAACTATGGTTAATCTCCAGTGGATGAGGGAAAGTTTTTCTTTACAGGGAAATATTGGCTAATAAATGTAAAAGGATTAATGGAATTAAGAAGTCATCTCTCCTCCCACTCCTCATAACCGATTAAGGCAAGAAAAATCACTGGCTGCTAAAACCGTTGGGTGAAAGGTTTTGGGGAACACAATAGTCACGCAGTGACAAAGCAACACTCACAGGTCATTTATTTTGGTTGGGTATAGAATTCTAGGTAGGAGACGGGAGGGCCACCCCGGTGTCATAGCACCGCGGCCGAGGCACTTGTTGCACTCCTCATTTACTGTCTGAAATTTTTATCTTTTCTTGTGAATATTCAGATTAAGCTAAAAATTGTTGCCTGTGCATCTTCAGCCAGGCGCCGTGCTAGGCTCCTCCACACGCTGCCTCCTTTTCTCCCCGTAAGGACCGCACAGACCCTCAGGGAGGGCATGTGCCCCCCTTCAGAGGGGTGTGGAGCCGGCGAGGGTCCTGCGTCCTCTGTGCAGCCCACACAGCCAGCCGTTTGGGCCTCGAGGCCAAGGCCACAGTCTGGCCGCTGTCCCTGCCCTGTGGGCTTCAGGCTGGTGGTGGTGGAAGAGCCCCAGCAGCCCCGGGCCAGGGCGGGGGTGGCAGGGGTGTCCAGGGCCAAGTCAGGCAGAGAGAGACCAGCCCAGGGGGAGCACTCCAGGGGCCGCCGTTGCCTCTTGGAGGAGTCAGGGTCCATGTCTGCCCCGGCCAGGCTCTCCTTTGTCTGTGGCATTGGCTGTCCGTCTGTCCGGGCATGCCCCAGCTCCCCAAGGAGCTTCCGGCCTGCTCTGGTCCTCTAGTCCCCAGTGCTCGTCGCCTTGGGGTAGCTTCTGTCATTCAGTCTTGTCTGTAAGGTGGGGCGCTGCCCTGTGGGTGGAGAAAAGCCCCCACACTATGTAACTGTGCTCCGAAAGGAATAACAAAAGGGCACGCAGCATTTTAATACTGTTCTGCATACGCCTACCCCTTCCTAATTTATCGGTGCATGTTTATTATTATGATTTCAAATGCATCATTAGATAGAGGGGTGAACATTTTCTATATTTGCTTATAGATTTTAAAACTTTGGTGTTTGCTTAAGCACTGTAAAGGAAACTGTGTACTTTTTGAGCATGAAAAAATTTTTTAAATGTCACTGCCCCTTTCTCTTCTCTTCCTCCCTTTCTCTCTCTCTCTCTCTCTCTCTCTCTCTCTCTGTCCTTCTCACCTTAAGCTTCTCTTTCTTTTCTTTCAACAAGGAGTCCTTCAGGTAACTTATCATCTCTAAGACTGAATTTGCTCTTTAAAGTGGGCTGCACCTCTGTCCGCTCACATGACTTCCACGTGTGTCAGCTGGGAACATGCTCAGCGCTGGACAATGACTCTTGGTTTTCTTTCTTCCCCGCTTTTGCCTCTAGCCGCGGTGGGCTTGACCTACCTTGCCAAGTGGCATCCTTGACCCGCCTTGCCAGGTACGTTGGACAGGGCCTTGGAAGGGTGGGGTCTCAGTGCCCCAGCCACTTTCTTTCCATCATTGGGCATGATTCAGGTTCCATGAAAAAACCTCTTTCTGTCTTCAAGCTCTTGAGACAAAAGGGCTCTAGAAAGGGGTTTGGAGATGATATTAATTGGTGGCAGCTGTAGATGGCCCTCCTGAGCTGAGATCGTGCAGGTGTGTATCCATGGAGGTGGGTACCCCTATTCCTGTGCTGAGGTGGGCGAGGGCGGGCCGGTGCCTGCTGTGTCTCGGCTGTTCGGTGCCCCTGCAGCCGGCCTCTGTCTTTCAAGAGCTGGCTCGTTCTGCTGGAGGCCGATTCCTGAAGTAATCCTCCCCACAGCTCATTTCCCCAGGCTGTAAGCAGAGGCTGGCCAGGGGGCCCTGGGGCCAGCAGTTATTGCCACAAGCAGGAAGTGTTTAATGGTTTCCAATTACTTGTAGTGGGAAAAGGAAAGGCTGAACCTTCCTTACAACAAAGGCAGAAAAGCAAAACCTGACTCCATCGTTCATTCTGCTCTTGGGAGGGAAACCAGAGCTCCTTAAGGACTCCAAGGGTCATCTTGAAATTGCTCTGCCACCAAGAGAGCAGGGACAAGGGGAATTTATTACAGAAGTCTACAGCCAAAGTGGTGGGTGAGTCCCTGCCTGGTGTTTTAGGCGTCTTGTAACTGGAGTTTGCACATCATCGTAAAGGAAGGCCATCTCCAGCTATTCCTGTGCAGACATCTTGGTGCTATTTTTAAAATCAAATGCTGCTTTACAAATTAACAGTATGGCAGATAAGAAATAGACAAGGATGTGGGCCCATTGAAAAATTTAATCTTTCAAGCTGTATCTGTTCATCCCTTGAACAGAGTGCCAACATCTCTTTTCTTAAATCTACTTGTAAAAATCCATCAGGTATCTAGTCACAAAGAAACCTTTAACACATTTAAAAAGTAGAATTTTTACAGGCCACAGTCTCAATTATAATCCAATAAAAATAGAAATAAATAATATAAAGCTCACCACCAATTCATGGTGATCATGTTGCACGATCCCATTTATATGAAATATCCAGAATAGGCAAATCCACAGAGACAGACAGATCAGTGATTGCCTAGGGCTGGGGAGGAGGGGATGAGTGGAGAATTTCTGCTAAAGGATAGGGGGTTTCTTTCTGGGGTGATGAAAAACAATTCCGGAATTGTGGCGATGGTTGTCTTGTATGCTTTGGGTGAATTGCATGGAGTGTGAACAAATAGCTCAACGAAGCTGCTACAAATTAAGGGGTTGTTCTGGGGATCAGGAACATTGGTGATTTTCTCTTATTTTCCCACCCTCTTCTGTAATTTCCAGAATTTCTGTGTAAAAATATGCATTGCTTTTATAAAGGAAAACTAAATTAGGAAGCGCTTTAAAAGAAAGATGTTCACAGTTGGCCTTTAACAGAAAAGGCAATGAAAAAAAATTGTCAACCTACGTTCTGGGAGGATGAGGGGAGGCAGCCTCCCGTGATCATAAAGTTTGAAGACTGGTTGTAATGAGTGAGTTTTCAGCGGCTGTGACATCCAGAAAGAGCTTCCTGCCGGTCATTTGGCTGGGGACTGTCCCGGGCAGAACTGCGTCTCTGGGAAATGCGGGGGCTCTGAGAACCCCGGGACGCTCAACACCAAACTCCTATGTAGTGTTCTGAAAGGGCCACACCCCGCCAGCGCAGCCTTGAGCTGGGGAAAGGCTGGTCTG
The DNA here is from genome assembly GCF_023851605.1 of Tamandua tetradactyla. NCBI lineage: Eukaryota > Metazoa > Chordata > Mammalia > Pilosa > Myrmecophagidae > Tamandua > Tamandua tetradactyla. Next base: position 65,816,392 of record NC_135329.1, read on the forward strand.
CTTCTCAGGCCGTGGGCTGGGAGGCTCCCATCTCTAGCCGAGGACGCGGCCCTGCCCTCCTTGCAGCAGGCAGCTTTCTGCTTTCAGCTCGATGTGTGGTGTCAGTTGTTTTTTTTAATTGAAAGTGAAATGCCATTTTAAACAGCAGAATCCACCCATTTTTTTGAAGATGGGAAATTCTTACGCTGGACAGCTGAAGACAACCCGTTTTGAAGAAGTCTTGCACAGCTCCATCGAGGCATCCCTGCGCTCCGATGCCCTGACGCCCAGGCCCGTCTTCTCCCAGCTGTACCTGGAGACTGAGCAGCAGCTCTCCTCTCCGGAAGGTAGGAGGTGTTACCTGACCATTCCTGGGTGCAGCCAGCGTTCACAGCAGGGCTTGCGGTGGTTTCCTCTTCTGCTCTGGGTAGAAAGAATTATTAGAAAAAGGAAATTGCACGCGAGTTCTCACTTGGCTAAAATTAAAATAAGTTGCAAGAATGCAAAGAGCCATAAAGTTGCAAGGGAGAGAATTAGTCATGAAAGGATAGCAAGACAGGAAGAGGGTCATTCGGCTGTTCTGGACTGCCTACAAGTGTAATGGTTACTTGCTCTCTCACTGCAAGCTTAGATACCTGGGCACCGTCCACGTGCGTTTGCACCTCAGCTCTACTTTTTATCTTCTGCTCAGGTTTCGGGGCCAAATCTTGGCAAAATAGTCTTGGTAATTTCTCTTTGTGATACAGATACAAGAACTCTCTGGACACGATTAAAAACCAAGAACAAATCCTTAGGATTGTAACCTGTGCCAAGAATAAATTATCTGCAAGCAGGGGTACAATTTTAGGACTTAATTGTCCAAGAAATAAAGTGGTTATTTAAAAATTTTTAGTTTATATTTTTTATAGCCATGTATTTTCAGGTCAAAAGCAATTCCATGGCAATCCATGGTCTGAGAGAGTTACTGCCATTGCAATTTTTTTCTTTTTGGTGTTCTTTTGTTTGCAGTTACCTGCAGAGTTCACTTAGCTATTAAAATAAAAGAAGGCTCTGGTTTAAAACCAGCTAATTAAAAAATTAAAAAAGAAAGCATGCAGTGTGTCAGGTTCTGTGCTGGGGCAGTCATGATGTATGTTTGAGTTTGTGTATGTGTGTGTACATGTGTGTTTGTGTGCATGAGTGTGTGAGTGTGTATTGTTTGTGTATGAGTGTATGTGAGTGTTTATGTGTGCATATTGTGAGTGTATGCATGTGCACGTGCGTGTCTGTGCATGAGTGTATGTGTGTATGTGTGTGTATATATGGGTGGATGTGTTTGCATGCATGAGTGTGAGTGCGTCTGTGTTTGCATGTATGACTGTATATGTGTTCCTGTACATGTGTGTCTGTGCATGAGTGTGTGAGTGTATCTGTGTTTGCATATGTGAATGTATGTGTGTGAGTGTGCATGTCTGTGTCAGAGTGTCTGAGTGTATGTGTGAGTGCATCTGTGTTTGTGTATAACTATGTGTGAGTGTGCATGTATGTGTGCATGAGTGTGTGTATGTGTGTGTGTATGGTTGTGTGTGTACAAGCAGGAACAGCTGACTATGGGTCTGGGAAGTTGCACTTGGAGAGGAGTGAGCAAGTGAGCAAGGAGGTGCTGGCAGGCCCTGTCACAAGTGTGTGTACTTTCAGTCCCTGACCCTGTAGGAAGCACCTGTGTCAGCTCTGACCTTACCAATGGCACAGAGAGGGACAGAAAGGAATTGGATCCAGGTCTGAGAGAAGCAAGGTTGCAGACAAAACCCTAAGCTGGGAAAAGCAGGCTTTCCGTGGTGTTCACCTGGGAAGCTTCCTGGGAAGTGTGGTGGTGGCCTTGAGTGACTGCAGACTGAGTTGTTGGCCAGCTCAGCTTTGTGGGATGAACACACTTGACTCCTCGTGGAAATCTTTGTGGCCAGTGATAGACTAGTAGTGGTTACGAGGCTGACCACAGTGAAGAGGGTCTGAATGCACTTTAAAACCCGCAGGGTGCTTTCACCTCCCTGAGCCAGACCACTTGGATCTCCAGATTTGGAAAGAGTGGGAATAGGGGAGCTCGGTGGCCCTGGTGTCGGGTTGGGGGACAGATGTGAAGATGCCACACGGGGGGCTGGCAGAGAGCCCTTTGGCCCCTAAGGGACTTTTCTTCACGTTGAAGGCCTCGGGGAGGCTGCCCTGCTCCATCTGGGGTCAGGCAGGCTGCCCTGCTCCTGGGGCAGGCAGGGCTCTCCAGGCCCAGCCTGTAGGCTCCGACTTTTTACTCCCCCAGCACTGAACGCTGGCACTTGCCTGCTGGCTGTCAGCATTTGTCCAGCAAGCAAAAGAGTGTGAGGGGCCTGGGGCAGGACTAAGGGGGCCAGAGGCAGGGTGTGGGGGCTGGGAGACTCTTTTCTGTTTGCTAAATGCCACAATAAACCAAGCCCTGCTCCTGCATCATAAAATTTGGGGCAGGCTGGTTTGTATAAGTGGCATCCTGTTTTGTCTGTCTGTCTTTCTGGCAGGCCTCTTATCTTAGTCGCCTCCCAGACAATAGTATTAAAGGTGATTTTAATCACTGGCCAGGCTGCTGATAGGGGAAAAAGCCCTTGTCTTTAGCATTTTATGTATTGTCAGGGCACTTGAGTGCTGATTTAGGGGTCTTACACCCTCCTTCTACAGTTAAAAAACAAAACAAAACAAAACAAAGCCTTTCACAGTTTATTTATTTATTAAAAAAAATAAAGACCCAAAAGGGAACACAAGTACTGGCCCAGTATTTTGGAACAGATATTCACGAACCACCCTGCCCGCCTGGAATGTCCTAGGAACATTAAATCAGGTGCTCTCCTCTCCCCCCTCCTGTGGGGTGCAGTGGTGCTTTGGAATCTCGGGGTTCCCAGGCCCCTAACCCAGCTGGTTCTGTTTGTGCCACAGGAGCCCCAGGGTCCAGGCGCCCAAGTCTGCTCTGGTCTGCTCAGCCGCAGGTGGTCATGTCACCCACCTCAAGGGCCCTGGAATGTCCAGTGTAGACCTTTGACCTTCACCCCCGCTTTCTCCTGACTGGGATTTGAGCTCTTTTTTTAGGAGCTGAGGGTTGAGAGCCTCTTCTGTAATGCCTTCCAGGAGTCAGGTTCCTGTGCCTTTACCTTGTGCCCACCCGCGTGCCCTAGCGTCCTGCGTGGGGGGCTGCTTCTAGTTCCCCAGATTTGCTTTCCCTTTTTCACTGGTTCTCCATCCCTCTGAGCTTTGGGTTTCTGGCTCAGGGACAAGTCTAGATTTTGCAAAGCACTGGCTGTTGCCTCCTGCCTGCCCCCACTGTTGGCGCCGGGGGCCCTGGAGGGGATCCTTACACCCCCTTGAAGCCACGCCCCCAGTACTGGGAAGACAGCTGCTGAGCAAGGCGCAGGCCTGGATTCCCTCCCCTTCCTCTCTCTGCTCTTCCCCGGGCTGTCTTTTCAGTCCTCCCGCAGTCTCTGCCATCCAGACCCAGAAACACGGCGACACCAGCTTCCTGCGTCCGCTCTTGCTGGGCCACCTGGAAATCTCAGTTCCTCTCTCTTGTCCCAGGGTTCCTTTGTCCTGGAGGTGGCAGCCAAAAAAAGCCATGGGGAAGTGGTGTCGCCTGTATGGGCAAAGCACACCTGGAACAGTCTGTGTAATTCTGAGCATCTATATTTTCCCATGATGTCACATCCCGAAGTGGATTAACTGGCTCACTTTTTTTTTTTCATGCTGTATGGCGGGGGTCACATTTCATTCATTTTCCATGTAAGTTTCCCCTTATTGCAGCACCATTTGCTGAATTTTTGTTTGATTTTTCATTTGTTTGCTTGTTTGGGAAGTGCACGGATCAGAAATAGAACCAGGGTCTCCCATACGGCAGGCAAGAATTCTACCACTGAACTACCCTTGCACCCTACAACCAGCTCACTTTAAAGATGCAGGCTGAGACGCACAGAAGTTAAATAACTTTTCTGTGGCTGCACAGACAATGGCAGGTCCAGACACTAGGACTTGAGTTCCCTGATTCCCAGGCTGAGCTGTTTCCACTGCACAGGAGTTCATCGTTAACCCACTGGGTGGAGGGTGGTAGAGCCCAGTAAGAGGAGGGTAGGAGAAGGGGCAGCTGAGAAATCAGCTCTAACAGAGAAGACAGAGAAACAGAAAAAGAAGAAACCACCATACCCTAGATGGATTTTAAGGATGTCCGTAATTACCCTGTTTCTTGAGGAGAGTTGGTTATAATGCTGTTCACTAAATGAGATTTAAAGATGGGTGAGTGAAGAATGTCCAAATTAAAAGACATTAGAAGCCCTGAAAATTCACTTACATGAAATGCCTCCTTGTGCTACGTGACTAAGGAGTGACTGCACATTGGGATCAGTTGGGCAGGTATTTCCTGAGTGCTGCCTCTGTGAGAGGCATTTTGCTGAGTGCCAGGATTACAGACACGAGTGAGGACAGTGGTCCTGCCACGCAGGATCTAAGAGTGGGCGTGGGGACAAGAAGCCGGTTTTGCTGCAGTGGCCACATGCAGGGAGCAGAGGGGTTTCCACGGCCAATTCCTGGCTGTCCAGGAGAGGTCAACGTCTGCCCTCATTCCTGCAGTCCCATTTCACTTTCAAACACGTCTCCTAAGGCTGGAGTGGTCTGGCCCTGCCTTAGAGTCCTTTGGCATGGCTCTTGGCGTGTGTGACCGGTTTGGTTGGCTTGTGTTTTTAGCAGTGTTCACACACAGCCTTCCCTGGAGGGACGATGGGTTAGTATCGCTTGGCAGCGCTTTCCTGCTGTTCTCCTCCCAGGCCTGGCAGTCCAGCTCTGCCCTTGAGTAGCCGTGGGCCAGCCTCTGGGCCCCCGAAGCCACGTTCCTTACCTGTACAATACTCTTCTGGGTAGACCCTGCCTCTTCCGACACGGGTGCCTTTTGGATGCCTCGGCTTTGACTTTTCCAAAGTGGCCATTCCCTGCCGTGTCGTGAGGGGCCACAAAGCCAGGGAGGGACCTCGGGTGCACCTTCGAGCCGGTGAGCCTCAGTTTCCCCTCTAGTCAAGGAGGCTGGCCATGCCTTTGAAAGGGTTAAGTCTTGATTAAGTGGTTAAGATCTGTGGGCTAAAAGATGAGAGGAACTAATTCTGCATTTGCCCCTGGGTCTCATTCCTTTGTTGAGCAGGTGGAAGGGAAGGCTGGAGTGGCCCCTGCCTCACTCAGTGCTTTTCTTTCCCACTCCCAGCTGGTGGCCGAGTGGACAATGAGGAGGAGGAAGAAGAGGGAGAGGGGGGGCTGGAATCAAGCAGTCCCCCAGATCCCTACCAGATGCACCCTACCCCTGATGGAAGCTGCACTACTGACGGTGAGACCTGGGCCCAAGGGGAGGTGTGCGGACGCTGAGGAGGGCTTGCGGGGCAGCTCTGGGAGCCAGTGAGGAAATGAGGCAGGGTCGTGGCCCCTCAGTGCAGCTTTTCAAGTGGATTGGGAGCAAAAATTCATGTTTATATGTTAGTTGTCTGAAAATTAGCAACTCCTGGCCGCTTACACAGTGGATTTACTCAGAGTGGATTATTAGGAATAAGCTTTCACAAGTAGGCGTACTCCACTATTGACAGAAATGCCTCACCTCAGTCACCCTGGGCGGTCAGGAGCCGAGGCTCCAAGGTCCAAGTGGGGGACAGTTTAGCCTCTTTACAAGCGCTTGTGCTCTGCACTCAGGGACGCTTGGCTCTGCCACTCACTAGCCAGACGACCTCTCTGTGGGTTATTGAGTTAATCTGGCCTGTCACATGCCAGTCAAGAGGTGTGTGATTAGTTATTTAGCTAGTTAATTAATTGAAATAACTATTGAGCCCCAAGAGCTCCCAGTGTAACGGAGGAGACTCAGAGGGAAGCAGGCACTTGGCTTACGATGTGCCAAGTGGGAGGGAGGGTGGGTCAGCAGAGGTGCATCGGAGTCGGTGCAAGTAGAGGCTTCAGGGAAGGCTTCCTGGAGGAGGTGGTCCTTTATCTGGGTTTCAGAGGATTAATAGGAGTTGGCCGGAGAGTGTGAGGAGTTTGGAGGAAGCTGAGAAATTCCAGACAGAGAAAATAACATGTGTGAAGGCTTATGCGGGGTGAGAAAAATGGTCCACTTGGGGGCCTGCTAACAGCTTTTTAAGGTGGAAGTGTGGCAGGGAGAAGTGGTCAGCTTGGTTGTGCAGTCAGGCTCTGGCCTTGTGTGCTGTGGCCGGCAGAGGAGGGGCTCAGCCCTGCTGGGGTGGCCGTTCCGGTAGAGGGAGAGGGATGCAGGGGCTCCTGTGAGGGGCTTCTAGTGTGGAGTGCAGGCAGGGAGTTTTGCCACAGCCTTTCTAACCAAACGCAGTAACTGTGGACTGCACACGGACTGCCCTCTTCTGGCACCTGGACACCCAGGGAGCGTGGGCCACAGGGGCCCAGGGCGTGGAGTCAGAAGACCCACAGGGAATTTGCTTGACTTCCCCGGATAGCCCCTCTCCCTGGGAGTCATACCGCAGTCCTGTCCTGGCACAGCTGTCAGCACTCTGAGCACATCATTTAACCTCTCTGAGCCTCAGTTTCCTTCTCTTTTGGCTGGGCGCAGTACTGCTTTCACAGGGGTCGGAGCTTTGCAGGGCCTGCTGTGGGCACCTGGCCACGGGGAGGCTGGCTTCTCCTGCCTCCTCCAGGGATGAGGGGGTGGACAGGAGGCTGTGCGCCCAGGAAGAGGCTCTTTCCAGGACTGCGGGGTCCTGCAGGGGGCCTCTGGGCCTGGGGTCTGTGTCGCACCCCTGTCTCCCTTGTAGCTGAGGATGGACGAGGCGTAGGGGCCCGGCCAAGCCTCCGGGGAGAGCATGGTCTGGAATGGGGCCCCCCAAATAAACCTCAGTCCTCCACTGCCTCCTTTGGTTCAGATGCTTTTGAAAACAGGCTTTGAATAGGAAATGTGTCAAAAAGATCTGAAATGCAAACAGTTCAGAAGGGTATAGAGTGCACCTTCTCTGCTTGGGCCCCTCCCCTCTCCTAGACACTTTCGAGCCCCTCATTCTTGGCATTTGCCTATTTCTCCTACATGAACAAGCAGGTTGCGAAAATAAATTGCTTTCAGTTTCTTAAGGATTTATCTGATGGACGCCCCGATTTCCTGTGTACAGTTTGTTTCCTGCTGAGCTTCTCTCGTGTGTTAACAAGGGTGGTGTGGAGAACCCCGTGGTCACAAAGTAAGGACCGTGCCAGTGTCTCGGGCATCTTGACTGTAATTTTACATGTCAGAGGCCAGCTGGGCTCCGGCCCTTCCCGGAGTTTCCATCCACTGCTCTGCCCATGTCCCCGGAGCCCACTGAGTCCTGTGCCCTCCTCCAGGGTTCTGCCAGGCAGGGAAGGACCTGCGTCTGGCCACGCTCTCCAGCCAGCAGCTCGATGTCCCCGCCGGCTTCCTCCTCGTGGGTGCCAAGGCCCCCGGCCTGCCGGACCAGCTCCTGGTGTGCGCTGTTGACGGAAGGTTCTTGCCAGATGACCATGGCCACAGCGCCCTTCTCGGTGAGCCCCTCCCCCACCCTTCTTGCTGGGCCCCCCCCAACCTTCTTGGTGAGACCATCCCCAACCCTTCTCGGTGAGTCCCTCCCCCACCCGTCTTGCTGGGCCCCCCACCTTCTTGGTGAGCCCCTCCCACACCCTTCTCTGTGGGCCCCTCCCCCACCCTTCTCAGTGAGACCCCCCCCTCTTGGTGGGCCCCTTGCCCAGCCCTCTCCCTGAGTTCCTTCCCCACCCTTCTCAGGGAACCCCTCCTCTGCTATTCTCCATGGGCCCCTCCCCACCCTTTTTTGGGGAGCCCCCTTCCCTCCCCTGTGGCTTGGTTTGCATTTCGGGGGAACAGGGATGAGGGAGGCCTTTGTTAGTGGCAGCGATAGCAGCCAGGGGGCCTTTGGTGTCCGCTCATGAGCATGCCATACAAGCCTGTTTCTCTTTTCCAGATGAGACGATTTTCTTTGTGGAAAGCATGCAAATGAGATTTATTTTAAAATGTGACCGCCTTCCTGCATAATGTCCATTATTTAGTATTAAAGTGCCTACCTGTGTCAAGAATGGGAAGCAATTCTTATCCTAGAAAGTTCTAGAGACTATTAGACACCATTAGACATGGGGCTGGGGGTTTGCAGCTGCCTGCAGGGGTGCCCTGATGTCTCCGGGCAGCTCCCTCCCCTCTGCTTGCTCAGCCGCTGCTGCCCCACCTGTTGGCATGCCTGTGGCTGCAAGGAGCTTTGTGGCAGGGCCCGAGCTAGGGCTCAACCCAGGACTTCCTTTGGCCCTAAAGTCTACATTTTGACCACCACCCCACATGGGTGCCTGCCACAAACGACTGGGGCTCTGGTGGGGAAAGCTGGGGGGCCCTTGCCGGCTGCCTGCATCATTAACCTTTGCCCTTCCAATGCCACCACAGCAGAGTCAGGCCGTCCCACGCCTGGGTGATGTTTGTGCAGAGTGAGGGGCCAAGAGACCAGACGTGTGGGTGCTGTCCTGGGACTGACTACAGGTGCCAGTGTCACCTGAGGCCTCGGGACCCTGTCTGTAAAGTGGGGGTGGGCATGTCTGGGGACTTTGGCTCTGCCCCCTCCCCACCCTGCCTGGCCTGGTGCTGGAGGGCTGGGTGATGATGAACTATTTCAGACAGCATCAGAGCAGTCTTCCCTGCAAGGTGAGTTTTCCATAGTTTCCATGCTTGCAAACACCTAAGCTTCCGGTCCGATGTCCAATGTGGCCACAGCTGGCCAGGCCAGTTCATGGCAGCAGATTTTATACCCGAGGCACTGTCAGAGCGCCCAGGAAAAAAGGGGATGAGAGGAGCGAGGATGGGGGTTGACCCAGAGAAGGAAAAGGGCTCCTGGCAAGGGGGCCATGGGTAGACCTGCCCTCCGGTAACCCTGAAACGAGGCAGAGGCACACGGACTAGAGGTACAGGTGCAGCTCTGGGAGTGAGGAAGGGACGTGAAAAGAAAAAGTTTTAGGCAACCCTCCCTTTAGGGAGGTCCCTGGACTTCTTGCAACTAATTTTTTAAGACAGGAACAATCCCAGAAAGTTCACTCTGTGATGGAAGCTTGTGGGTCACTCACTCTCAAGCTTCGTCAGCTGTTCAGGGCAGCTGGAGCTAAGCCATGTGGGGGCCGCCGGGCCCGGGTTTGTGTGGACGCTCCGCTGTCACTGTGGGGGGGGAGGCCACGCAGGCGCCCTGAGCTGGGCTGAGAGGCCGGAATCTCCAGCCCCGCGGACAGGAAGGAGCACCTTTGTTAATTGCTCTCCAAAAAGCTGACTGGAATGGGTCACAAGGGCGGTCATGCTTTCTTCTTTGCAAATGACTGCAGGCGCTCCGTCTGGGCACTTAACGGGCCTTAGCCTTCCTGCAATAACCCTGCGGGCTGCCCCGGGCAAGGCGGGCCCCAACCCCAGCCCTTCAGTGGCCTTTAGTGGCCTATAAAATGATAAAATGGAGCTGTGGAATATCTTGGGGAAGTAAAGGCCTTCAGCCCCTGCCCCTACCAACCCCCACAACGTATCATCTACGGAGCCTTCTTTGAGTGATTTAGCTGAGAGCGATTTTATCTATGAAAGCTGAAAGCTGAAACATCTCCGTGTGTGTTTCAGGTTTTAAGTCGTTCATCTGAACTGGCCGATAGCTAAGACAAGGGGGGAAAAGCGTTTAGTTAGAACGGTCACGTTGAAATGGAGGGCGGCCCTCCAGCTTTCCCGGTGCAGTGAGGGGCTCCCTGCTTGAAGGGAGCGCAGAGGTAGGAACCTGTCCAGGCTGAGTTCAAATCCCACCTCCCCAGGAAGTCTTCCTGGAGTCCCCATCCTCACTCACTCCTCTCCCTTCCCGTAGCACATTGCACCCCAAAAGCAAGTCCATGCCCGGTAGATACGTGCTCTGGTGTTTCAGGTTCTCCCCCTGTGTCCTGCCTCACTGCTGCCGGGGTGGCCTCTCCCATGCCACCAAGCTGAGGAAATGTGTGGTCACTGCTGGTGCTTCTGCCTGACCATTATCCCCGCTGGATCCTTCCTCCTAAGAGTCAGGGGCCAAAGGTCTTTACCTCTGTCTTCCTCAGAGCACCAGCTCAATTCACAGCAAATACACTGCGAGTGAGTGCTCGAAACATGCTTTTGCTCAAAGCGTATTGGTCAAATTTGGGTTTTTCCGTGGAGGATTGGTGCTGTGGGCTGTGGGACGGCCTGCTGAGTGGCATCACAGGGCCTGGCCTCGAGGGCAGCAGGCACCTGGCAGGAGGCCCCCCATCTTCCCGGAAAGGTGCGCAGTGGAGGGTGAGGTCGCTGGAGGACACGGAGGACATTCACACATGCCTCGGGCCAGGTGCTGTGGGCTTCCAGAGCCATCCTTTGAGGATGCCTGCAGGGAGAGCCCCCTCCCCACAAAGGAAGGGATCCGAACATACACCCACCGAGTGCAAAGGAAGCCACTTGTAGGCACTTTGAAGAAGCATCATGTAATTCTGGTTCTGGAAGGAAACTTAGGGTCGTAACTCTTTCAGGGTTAGGGAACGGAAGCCCTGATAGGTTGAGCCACTCCCCTGATATCACAGGTGATGCAGCTGAGGCTGCTTTGAGCGGGAACAGTGAGTGGTACTGGCCAGGCCCATTGGTCCACATTCCTTTGGACCTGACTTTGTGAGGGGTGGCATGGCAGGGGGCTCTCGCCCTCACTCCCCCCCGTGCTGCACCCAGACAGATTACTTCATCTCTGTGCCAGATTCCTTCAGCTGTGCTGTTTGCAGGATTTGGTGAGGTCTCCATGGGGATGTTTCTGCAAAGTGCCGGGCCTGGCTCATGGTACCTGCGGCATCAGCTGTCAGCTCAGAGGTGCCAGCACACCTGCTCGAAGTCCCACGTCGCCATCGGAGCGCGAACTGCAGGCTGTGCCCTCGTGGCTGCGTGGAGGGGTGGGGCACAGCACGAGAGCCAGTGCCCAGCGTGCAAATCTCCTGCATGTGACCGTACAAGTGCACCTGCCATGTACACGCTACCTCTGCCTCCTTCAGGCTGTGGAGCTGTTGGCGCAGCTGTGCATGTGCACGAGGATGAGTTCACAGGATGTCTTCTGTGGTGTAGTGCATTGGAGAAACCCCGCATATTTTTGCCTGGCAGGAATTTGAGGGTTCAGTCTGGATCCCATGCTTTCTAGACCTGACTTTTAGAGAAATCATGTCCTCCAGCTTCTTAAGGTCAATTTCCAAAAAGAAAAGCTCATTATTTTATTCTTTGTTTTGAAAACTGGTATTAACTTTAGAGTAATTTCTTGACAGTGGGGTGACTCATGTTTAGTGGAGATGCTTGGGGCCATCTGTACAGTCACGTGGTTTTCTTGGTGGGTCCCGTGGACTTTGTCTCCAGATCCACTGTTCAGAAGAACAGCCCGTTTTCCTGACCAGAAAGCTCATGCTGAAGCAGAACAGCTTGCTGGCTCCCTATACATTTCCCATTCCAGGAACATGTAGGGTTTCCACTTTGATTTCTGAACTCCAAAGAGGAGACTCTTTGCAGCCTGCTTGCGTCCCTGCTTCTGAAACAGAGCTCTGGGTCCTTGGCCATGTTTCTCTTGTGACAAACACCTGCAGTCTGTTCAGCTCTTTCTAGAAGCGGAAGGCAGCACCAGCCTTTGCAAATTACTCTTAGCATCCTTGATCTTGCAATTCTGTCTCTCATTCATCCATGTTTTACCTGCCAGGGCCAGAATCCCTTCCAGAGAGGTCACAGGTTTCTAAGTCTATGTCAAGATTCCCAAGTTGGAGATGAAGGAAGAAATAAAACATTAGATTGTTATTTCAAAGTGACTACCTCAAAGTGAATGCAAGATCTTAGAACGCTGACCTCTGTGGTTACTTGTTTCCTCCTCCTCTTCTCGCCTCTCGGTCCTTGCTCATCTCTCCATGTGCCAGATCCTGGTCTACACATGGAGATTTAGATGCACGACACAACCACTGCAACTCTCACCTGGGGACTGGGATTTTGATAACTGACACTGAGGAGGAAGATTCCAGGGTCAGCTGAGTGAAGAAGAGAGGGAGACCCAGGCGCCTTGGGTTGAGGACGTCTCTCTGGGGGAGCCAGCCTTGGAGTTGGGTGTTGAGTGGTGGACAAGAGCCCCTTGAAGGAGCTGGAGGTGGGGGAGGGACAGGAGCCTTGCCAGTTCGTGGTTGAGACCTCAGCTGATGCCAGAGCTGAAGGTCGGCCTTTCCATGTCCACGACTCTGGACAAAGACGTGGCTTCTCTGGTTCTCAGAGCTCCCCAAAGAGAGTTCTGCTCTCCTGCTCGAGTGAGCTGTGGGCACAGGGAGCGTTGCCATCCTCTGTACTCATCAACTCCCTTCCTGTCTTTCAAACATGAGTGAGAAGACGGCGCAGGGTTTTATGTCCCTCTGGTAGCTTGCCTGCTTGCTCTGATACCAAGGAGATAAGATTCTGGAAAGTTAAATTATCCTGTACCTGTCCTGTGGCGGGGCCAAAAGATTTGCCTTCGCTTCTGAGGCCTTCTGAGCAAGGTTAGATTTGCTTAAAATAAAATAGATTTTGGAAAATCCAGTAGGTTTCTGGGGTGGAAGGTTTTATTTCTCGGTGGAGGGGTTGTTAGGGTTCCTAACTGATGTCAGTGTGAACACCAGTCAGAGACCTCAGGGAGTCTCCAAAAGCAGAGCTCGTGTGGGTCACATGGCCCCATGGCCAAGTCGTGGTGACCCCTGCAGACCTGAGAACATGGCAGAGTCTGCTCGTCTCAGCACCTTTACCTCCAGGGTCTCCCTCACCTGTGCCTTGTATCCACAGACATGCCAGCAGGCCAGGCAAGGCCCTGAGATCGTGAGTCTATGCAACAGCGAAAAGCAGAATGGAAAAGCACATTCCCTGCTGGGAAACACTAATGCTAACGAGTACATTTTGGATGGGCTGAAGGTCTTCTCAAGCCTATTCTCTGAATTGTACCAGCCCACATGATGTGGGTTTTGCCTTCCCACTGTGCAGACAGTGGGCCCCCGGCAGCTCCCAGAAAGACCCCCCAACCCTGAACAGGAGGTGGTGAGCCCCAAGACATAGCCAGCCTCTGAGTGAGTGTCTGCAGGGGCTGTTCAGCCACGAAGTCACTGGCCAACGACCGCCCTTGCCCTCTGCAGCTCTCCTGGATTCTCTTCAGCAACTCACGGGATCAATGTATTTGATGCTAGAGTGGAATTTAGGATTCTCAGGAGGATTCCTGATGTATCCAGCACCCCCCCCGGGCTAACTCCTTCAAGATCTGTCCCTGAAGGAAACAGGGACATAGGAAATTATTCCAGGCATTTCATAAGTGTAGATGGTTGGGTGAGATAGTTCTTGCCCTAAAAAAGTTTGCCCTTTATATGGGATTTTACACATGCCCCGAACAGAGCTAAACTTCTCAAGCTTCCTGGGCCCATGGGTATTTTTAAATCTTATCCCTTCTGGTGAAGTCAGGACCCTCAACCCTGGAACAGTACAAGTTGAAGGGTCTTGCCCAAGGCGAGTTACATGCTGTTTGCACAGACCTGGAGGTGAGGTGGCGGAATCGCCCCCCTTTTAGCCAGTTGTAGCTGAAAAAGTCACACTTTGTTTCCCCATCCAGGTTTCTCTGGGAATTGTGTGGGCTGTGGAAAGAAAGGCTTCTGCTACTTTACAGAATTTTCCAATCATATCAACCTGAAACTGACCACCCAACCCAAGAAGCAAAAGCACTTGAAGTATTACCTGGTCCGTAATGCACAAGGGACTCTAACTAAAGGACCTTTAATTTGTTGGAGGGGCTCAGGTGAGTTGCTGTGCTGGCGTGGTGGGTGTGTAACATGTGTCCTCCAGTGAGGACTCACACTGTTAGGGTGAGTTTGGGGAGAAACCTCTCCAGAATGGGTCTGGATGGAAAAATGTTAGGACCGTGAAATTTAAAATGCTATTTTCCATTAGGGATGTTTAACTTAATTTATTGTGACAGGCAGATTGGATGGGGCATGTTATGGTCTACAGAGGCCCACATTTTAAGTGCTTCAAGGTGCAGATAAGTGCCAGAAAAAGAGAAATAACGAGACGAGAATCTCTTTGCTGGGAATGGAGCCACACTGCTGTGCCTCCCGGAGGCAGTGCTCAGAGCAGTGCCCTCCAGCGGGGTGACCGGGTCTGGGGACATTTGGCAGCACCTGGAGAGGGTCCTGCTTCCCGATTGGCAGTCGTGGGCTTACTGCCGGCAGCTAGTGGAGGCTGCCAGGGTCCTGCAAGGCACGGGTGAGTCCCCCAGCAGTCATCCAGGCCAGGCAGGTGGTGCCGGGGTGAAAACCTTGGTGAAAACCTTGGTGAAGACTTGGCTTGCAGGATGGCAGGTGTCACCTTGCTGGCTCCTCAGGAAGCAACAGGCTAAGCCTGTAGGGAGCTTTGGGAAAGGTTCCACTTCTCCCCTGGACCTGTCAGGGCTGCAATCAGCTGTGAGGGGGGACCCTTGGGTGTTGGTGAGCACTGGACTCAGCTGGAGCAGCTGTGCAGGGGGGTGTCCTTGGAAAGGTTCTCAGTGAGAGACCAGCCAAACCCCTCCTGTCCCCAGCTGTCTGCTTTTGTTGATTTCTGGCCACGCAGAGTCTGCCTGGTTAGGTGCCATGAGTGCAAGGAAGAGGCTTTTTGAGGCGGGCCTGGGCATTCTCAGCTTCCCCTTTCCTACCCGCATCCTACCTGCCTCCTCTTCTCCTTCTCTCCTTTCCTTACTTTATTCAGCAGATGCTTCTTAAGCTGACATTCTCTAGGTTCCAGGGACGCAATGGCTCGTCCACTCAGGACCAGCTGTCAGTGTCAGGAGCCTGCCGGGTTAGCCCTGCCTGGAGTTGGAGGTCCTGGCAGAGGACAGCTGAGGACAGCTGTGGCTTCTCCTTTACTTGGTGCAATCCTTTTCCTTCCTTGGACCGAGTACCTGGCTCGTGCGGCCTGTTTCTTTCCTTCAGGTGCTCACTAGTGCTCCCAGACTTGGCTGTCAGAGCCTGGGGTGGCAGGCTGGCCCTTGGCTGGCCCCCACCCCCCTGGCCCGTGGTGTGGCATCGCAGGAAGGGAGCCCCCCTTTCTCCCCCGGCCACCAGGAACCCAAGAGTAGGCTGGGGCCGGCCCCTTCTGTGTTACCCACACCCCACTGTCCCATGGAAGGGATTCCAGGTGAGCAGCTCATCCATGGCTGCCGGGGAGCTATGGACTGGCTCTCAGGTCTGTGTCTTGTCCCCTCAGAGTGCAGAAGCCGGCAGCCCCCCGCCAGCACGTGCTCCAGCTCTCTCTTCCAGCCCCTGGAGAGCGCAGGGCCTCCTGCCTTCGCCAGCGAGCCCATCCCTGAAGCAAAGGCGAGCACCCCGATGGGGACGCAGCAGGCAGGTGAGGGCGCCGGAGCCCTTGGCTTGTCATGGGACCCAGTCTTCTTCCGTGTAAGAGGGGCCGTGCCTATGGGACACCTCTTTCTCCAGTGCCTTTACCTCTCACCTGGAATTGTTTCCAGTGAGCACGTTATATTATGAATCTGGAAGTTTTCTCTCCGCTCTTCTTTAGTGTCCTTGAAAGCGGGGTCACACCCCAGCCCCTCTGCACCCCAGCTCTGGGCAGAGCCCCCAGGATGGTGGACGGCATGTGTGCTCCCCTCCCAGGAGCTTCCCAGCCACCTACAAGAGTGTTTGGTTCCCTCCTTTCACCGATGGGGAAGCTGAGGCTGTCAAGTCTGAATGTGAGCACAGGCTCGCATGGGATGTAAGAGGTGGCACTGAGATTTGCCATCAGGCGCTTCTGATCCCAGTAACACTCTTGGCCATTTGCTGGTGCTTGGAACTGGCAGGGGGACTTGTCACAGGAGCTGCCGGCCTTCCCCAGCCTCTGCCCAGAGGGTCTGCACGGGTTCGTTGGCCCCAGGAGAGCCGATGCTGGGCTGTGAGAGGCAGTGTCGCGCATGCTGGGAACCGGCTCCCTCCGGAACGCCCCTGTCCCCAGGGCATGTGCCGTGGTCCTCCCTGCCTGGGGCCGTGCTCAGGCCACCTGGGACCTCTGCCAGCACGATGGCCACTGAGACCCCTGTACTGTGGTCAGAGGAAGTGGGCGAAAAGTTCCCCGTGCTGCCGCCTTCCAGCCAGCTGACTTGGGATGCCTCTTTTAAACTATTTGAACCTCTGTTTCCTCATCTGTAAAGTTGGGGAAGAAACATTTTCTGCCTAATTTGCAGGGTGATTATAAGACTTAAATGAGATGATAATAGCACCATGCCTGCTTAGTTCCTGCTATATACCGTGCATGTTCCATGCACTTTATTTATATTAACTCATATAAACTCTGTGATGGCTCGATGAGTTGGTATTATTATTAAATCCATTTGGTGGATGGGAAAGTTACAGCACAGGGAGGTTACAAGATAGTAAGTGGCAGAACTGGGACCAGATGTAGGCAGCGTGGTTTGGAGCCGTACCTCCCCTAGGGAACGCGCTGTGCTGCCTGCAGCTCAGAGCCTTCGCCACCTTCTGGATACCCAGCCTCAGGAGACCAGAACCTGTGGTTGCCCCAGGCCCTGTGAGCAGCTCAGGCCTGGGTGCTGCCACTCCCCTGGGCACACTGTGCTCTGAGAGGTAACAGGAAGGGAAGAGGCAGGCAGGGCCATTTTGGGGAACCCACTGGCCACTCTTGTGCCCAGGCCTGTCCTTTGCCCAGCCTGTGCTCGCCATGTAGGCACGCGTGTGTTGTGTGCATGCTCTGTGGGGAAGGAAGAGTCATTTGGTGAGAATCGCTGCGCCCGCTGCAGGAATTACAATCCCCCAGTGCGGATGGTCAGCAAAAAGTTTATTAGTGAGAAGGGAAGGAAAGCCATGTCCCACTGTCCTGGCTGCGGAAACTGCTGTGGGCTCACCCTACCCTTTCTCTCTCCTCTGTGCTTTCAGGGCCAGCCTCTGAGCACCCCCCACCGGCTGCAGGGAGCCCAGCAGTTTTCAATGGCAAAGACGCCCCGAAACACCCGCAGCTGACCAAGAAGAACCTGCTGGCTCTTGCAAGGCCCTCGGCTCTCGGTAGCTTCACCAACTCTGGGTGACCTGCCCGGGCCCTGCTGCTGGCTGGGCTGAAAGCAGCAGAGGGGACCCTGGAGCCTGGTGTCGCTCAGGAGAGTTGGGCCCGGCCGGCGGGGCCTCCAGCCTGGCGTCTCTGCCTGGGCCTGGGCTGGGGCCGGGTGGAAAGGGCCCCCTCAGGGAAGCCCGGGGACCAGCTCATCACAAGACGTGCATGGGGGCCCCAGGGCTTTGGAAAAAGGGGGGCAGAGTGGTGTAGTGGGGAGAGGCTTTGGAGCAGATGATGACGAATTCGCATGCAGCGCTGTGTCTTCTTCGTGGGGGTCTGGGACAAGTCTCTGGTAACAGTTTCCTCGTCTGGAGATAAAAGCTGCGCTCGAGGGTTGAGAGGGTCAGAGGCTGCTGTGCGGGAAGCCAGGCACGAGGTTGGCAGCTGCCTACGTGAGTCTGGTCAGCAGCGCCAGCAGCCAGACAGCTGTGTTTGGGGAAGGCATCTGGCAGGAGGGAGCTACAGCTGCAACGTAGAAGATGGAGGCGGCATGGGGTGGGGGCAGTGAAGGGCCTGGGAAGGTGAGCGGTTGCTGAGAGGGAGGCAAGTGCAGGTGCTAAGTGACTTTTGTTGGGAGCAGGAGGCCAGGTCAGTGGACAAAGTGTTGGCCGGGTGGAGGTCCTCTGGCCCTCCTGCACTGTCCCCTTGCATCCAGTGGCACCCACTCAATGCACGAGGCTGGCTTCTCTCACCCTCCCTGCCACACAGCTCAGCTGAGGTTAGGACCAAAGATGGTTCAAACTGAAACCTTTAGAGTCCTGTAGTCCAAGGCCCTGTTTTCCAGAGAGGAGAACCAGGCCTGGAGTTGACCTTCCTCCATCCATTGTACCGTGCCACTGGGGGATGGAACCTCATTTCAGCTGCAGGAGTGCGCAGTTTCTTGAGCTGAGACTCAGGCTTCAGGACCTGAGCAGGGCGGCACACCCACTCTGGAGTCTGGAGTTCAGCCCTGTCTCCCACAGCCTGGGAGCTGTTGGCAGCCATCCATTTATCTTTTGGTGGCTATTTCTTCTCCCCAAGGTTTTACATTTAGGGGGAGGCCTGGGGGCCGTGCGTCTGAGAGCTGGGCCTCTGGGGATGGCAGTGGTGGGGGGGGGCCTGTCCCTGCCCTGACGGTGTTTTGTGGATACCCGCCCTTCACCCCAAACTGCAGGGAGATGAGGGATCTTGAGCAGGTGCCCTAGGAAGACACGTGTGGGGTCTCCTGGGTGACTGGTTCCATGGAAGGGTGTTGCATCCAGCCCTAGGGGCCTGTTGGGTCTCACTCTGCTAATTGTGCTGAGATCTCTGGGCCACTGCTGCACAGGACAGTCCAGCACCCCGCCTGCCCCTGCCTCCTGTCTCCTCCCCTGGAGGTGCTTTTCTAGGTACTTGAATTGCTATCTTCCCCCACCTGTCAGATGTACCATCAGGACTCAGCTTGGGTGTCACCTGCACAGAGTGGGTCCCTTCCCTGGACTCACAGGTGGCCTGGACTTGCTCCCGGGTCCTCTGCATCTGCAGGTGTTGTCACACTCGTCTTGGGACTGCCAGCACTTGGGTGGCACAGAGTGTGGCAAGCAGGGCTCCTGGCTGCCGGTTAAACTGGTAGGGCTTTGCCTTCTCCCATGCTCTGCAGATGGTTCAAGATCAAGTTTTAGGAAGCTGCTACAGACACTACAAGGAGTGTCTAATTAAGATTCAAAGTCTGAGGCTCAGTGGTCCTCGGAGGAGAAGTGGTGCTTCCTGCGGTAGACGGATCGGGGAGATACCTAGGCTCCTTCCTGCTGTCCCAGACAAGAACCCTGACCCGCTTCTCGTGCTGGGCGCACTGTGCAGGGATGCCACGCGTCCTGCCGTGAGTGGGCTCTATAAGGAAGGCTTGGCTCAGCCGCGGGGCCGAACGTTGCCCACCCTCCACGAGACAGCTCGAAGTAAACTGGCCACCTTGGTGCACAGGAACAGCTCCTGGTGATGCTGTTTTGGGGATCGTGGACTCAAAAGTCCACGTAGAGGCAAAGCAAAAAGGTATCTGTGCGCCTCCCACTCCTCGAGCTGAGATCCGGGGGTCAGGCTGCTCTCTAGAGGGGTGGCAGCTCGTGGGGATCTTCTTTATGGGTCTCAAATGGGAGTAGCTGTCTCGGCGGGAGCCCCAAGGGCTGAAGGAGCCCACCTGGTTGAAAACCCTTTGTAAGAGGTGAAGGTACTCTTAGGGGCTTCTCAAAGCAGCAACTCCCAAGCTGCAGAGTGCCCAGGAGAGGGTCGAGACGCTGCTTCTCAGCAGGTTTTCTGACTCTCATTCCCAGAGAGTGGGCTCTGGCTGCGGCAGCCTCCGCAGAGCCCATGGAGAGAAACTGCAAACCAGCCATCAGGGAAGCTTCCCAAATGATTGGGGTGCCTGGACCCACCCAGAGGCCGAGATTCTGATGGGTGTGGGTGGGGTTAGGTGCACTGGAAGCAGTTTTCGGTTTTCTAGGTGAGCTTAGAGATCAGCCAGGGTTGAGATGCGCAGCTCCGAAGGGAGGGGACTTGGGCATCAGATTGGCCGCAGACGTCCACACCAGCCACCGCTGCTGCTCTGACAGGCCACGCACCCCTGAGCCTGTGACCTGGGCCCTGGGTGGCCCCGGACATGGGCTTGGCACCAGCACCACGCTCGGGTTTTGAGGCTGCGGTCAGCGGTCAGCCGGGCGGCTCAGTGCTGCCCTCGGGTGGTGAGACCCCTGGTGCGCCTTCTCCCTTTGAGCTTGCAGAAAGTGTGTCGGAATTTACAGAGAACGATGGCGAGGATGACGTGGACGTGGGTAATGGTGGCGGCTGCACGAAGCACCGGTGTGCACGCCCTCTCGTCCCGGTGGCAGAGTAGGACCTATTATCCCATTTTAAAGATGAAGGAGCTCAGGCTCCTGGAACTACAGCTTTGCTGGAGGCTTGCACACCTTTAGAATGAAATACCTAAAAGATGGAAAGGATGTTTCCTTATGCCTGGATGCTTCTCTAGATGCCTACAGCCCATTGCAAAGTGTGATTTGAGAAAAAATACCCAAATGTTCTCGAATGTGGGGGAAGTTTTGTGGACACTCGTTCCTAGCGACAGCTTATCTGTGTGTTGTCCAGGTGTCTTGTCAAACTCCGGGCCCCCCAAAAAACGCCACAAAGGGTGGTCTCCGGGATCTCCATCGGCTGCGGATGGTGGCTTCCTCCAGGGTGGTGGGAACAGCGCTAAGTACGGTAAGTGACACAGTGGTGTCCAGAATTCAGGGGGGCTGGCGGTGTGGTGGGGTGTGTGCGTGCTGATGAGGGAGGTGCCAGGAGGCAGATGCTGGTCAACAATCTCCTTCTCGTATGTTAAAGCTTCTTAGTAAGGGCTGCACAGGGGTCAGTTCCCTGACCCAAGAGGGGCCTCCGCAGACAGCAAATGCCGCTTGGCACACATGATGGGACTGAGTGACCCCAGAGTATTTGTGATGCCAAGACTTGGGCGCTCCCCAAAAGCTGACTGGGGCTGGAGGTGGAGGATTGCCTGACGTATTTTACTCATCCCTCGGTGTGTTTCTAGAAAGTGCAGGCGTGTCCTCCTACGCACCCCAGCTCGGCCTGGGGGGACTCGCTGCAGGCACCTTTCCTGTGGTGGCTTCAGGAGAACCAGTGTCTGTTCCTGACAACTTGCTGAAAATCTGCAAGGCCAAGCCAGTGATATTTAAAGGCAAGTACAGCAGCACAGCAACTCGCAGAGACAGGCGGGACAAAAGGAAAATGTGAGACGCTGTCAGAACTGAGGCCCTGCCCTGGCCTGACCCTAAGGGTGACCTCCTGAGATAACTCTGCTAGAACTCTCTCCAGGGCAGTGAGAGAGCAAGGCAGAACCTGTGAGCAGTGCAGCCCGGGAACTCGGGGGCCCGGCACAGCTTCCCGCCACAACCCAGAGGAAAGCAATTGCACTCCGTTGTGTGTTTGCTGTTTCATTTGTTCATTCATTCATTCGTTCCTTCAGCCCCAGTGAGCCCTGCATGGGGACAGCCTCAGGGCTTGGCACCAGGGATGGGAGGTGGGGAAACTGCAGTGCTTGTCTTTGAGGAGCCCAGGTCTGGGGTGAGCACATATCTTCGAACTGTGGAATCTGACTTTGGTTGGGCAAAAATATCTATGCTTGTCATTGTAGAGGCAGGAAATGGCATTGTATCTGATCTGTTTTGTGTCTAAAATAAGCTACGTGGGGGTCGATTTTGGCTCAACTAAAGAAGTCTTTCTAATGAAATGGGATACTTTGAAATAGGGATACTGTGTGAGAATTGCTTCATGATGGCACTTGCCATTACGGTGTGCTGGTGTAATCTCACACACACTCGCACTCTCACACAATTGACACACACACATATTCACATGCACACATACACCTGGCACACATTAATGCACACACTCATGCTTACACATTCACATGCACACACTCACACTCGTACCTGACACACTCACACCTGATGGACACATTCGCATGCACATATGCATTCACACTTATACACACTCACTGGCACTCTCATACTCACTCCAACTCCCACTCTTGCCCTTGGTATCGTCATACGAAGTCATCGGGAAGGGAGGGTAGTTGGAAAGTGGGAGATGCATCTTACTGTTGATTTAGAAATAACATGGGCGCTTACTGGTTTTTATAGAGGGGATTCTGAAGTAGGGCAGGAGTCTAGTTCTGAAGTGACTCGAGGCCGGGGGCTGTTGTGATGAAGGCTGCATGTGCACATTTATGGTCATGTGGGCAGGCTGTCATGCCTGGCCCCCCGGGTGTGTGGGGAATGCGAACACGGTGCTGGGAAAGCAGTGATGCGAGAGGACATGGGGTGTCCAGGGCACCCCTGTGCCTGCTCCGGCCGGAAGGGTGGTGACGTCCAGGGGGAGCCCAGCAGCCTGGAGTCGAAGCCTTCATGGTCTCGGAATACGGACGCTCTGCTTCCAGCCCCCTCTCCGTGTAACCCGCGTACCCCTCTGTAGAGCACTTGCTTCGCTGACCCCTGTGCCACCGCCCGTGCCCAACCCCCCTGCACGTCCAGACAACCAAATGCTCTCTCTCGGAAGCCTTCTCTTTTCCTCTTCTTCTGGTCCTGCTTTAAGGCAGACACCACATCCTCCTTTTTATGGTGACCTTGTGCATTGCCTCTTTTGGAAAGACTGTCCATGAGCAATGTTCCCCAAATCCTGGCCCCTGGGCCCGCAGACCCATATGACCTGGGAGCGCGTTAGACATGGGGGTCAGAACCAGGCTCCATGCTGCCCCACCAGCCCAGGGTGGCCCAGGAACCTGCCATTTTCTCCAAGCCTCCCTCACTGAGGCATGCTCGAGTTAGAGGAGCACTTTCCTTGAAGATGTGAACTGTGTCTCCATTCCCAGATTTACCCCCAGGGCCTGGGCACAACACCTGCGCGGAGCACACAGCACTTGTCTGGCACCCAGGACATGCTTATTTAATGAACAAATGGGTGCCTTTTGCATAAGAAACCACACACACACATTTACCTCATCAGATCATCCCAGCAACCTCAGAAGGTTTCATACCTTCACTCGCATTTTACACATGTGGAGACCTAGGCGTAGAAGACTTAAGCTTCTTAGTTTAACATGGATCATGTAGCTGGAGAATGGTAGAGAAGGATTTGAGCTTGGCTCTGGTTCTTCCACCTCTGAGAATGAATTAATCTGACACATAGTTTGCTAAAGCATTTGTCAAGTTCTGCCAGTATTCTAATTTTTCTGGTCTGTACTTAGCGTGCCAGAGAGTCTTTGGAGGACGCAAGGCAGAATAAAGCATGAACCCTATGAGCAGGGAGTCAGGGAAGCTGGCAAATAATTCAGGACACATATCTAGAAGATGTCACATACATACAAGGCAGAATGTTGCACACTTAGTATCCGAGGAATAAAATCAGAAGGAGCCGTTTGGCTTTGGTTAAGTCACTTCTCTCTGCGAAAGTGGGGGGTTAGGCTAGATGAGCAAGCAAATGTGAAAGCTCCTTTCACTCACAACATGTTGCAATTCTGTAATCCTAAGGTAGCAGGAAGGCAGAGCAGGTGTACTAGGCTGGCAGCAGCTGGAAGTCAGAGATATTCTGGAACGGACACTCGAGCTCCCCTAGGTGTAACTGCCTGCACATTAGCTCCCAGTGCCCAGAGAATCTGCATACATGTGGCCGCAAGTCGTTGCTTCTTCTGCAGGCCACGGGACCTTCCCTTACCTCTGCGGGAACCTGAAGGACGTGGTTGTCAGCCCTCTGCTGTACACCTGCTACCAGAATTCCCAGTCCCTCTCTAGAGCGTATGAGCAATGTGGCGCTGCCACCGTGCAGCCCATCTCGGAGGAAATGCAGCTCTTGCTAACTGTCTACTATCTCGTCCAACTGGGTGAGTGTTGGCTCCACCTGGGGGGAAGCACTGGTGGGAGAATCACTGCAGGTGGTGACCGACAGGTGCCTCAACCACTGCCCGGCACAGAGCCCTTGTGAAGACCTGCCTGGGCTGTCGGGATGAGACACCAGGAACCCGCTTCTGAGACCTCCTTGGGGGACGCTGTGAGGTGACTGCAGCAGCCACTGCACTGAGGGGCCTGAGAGGGCTTGGGGGGGGCAGGTTTCTAAAGGCTGGTGCAGGAACGGTCCACCTGCCAGGCTGGGTGCATCGAGGAATAAGACGAACACGACTCTGCCCTCAAAGAGGTGATGACCCAGTGGGGATGGAAACAGTAAACAGAAGATAAAGCAGGGCAAAAGGCGTATGTATTTGTGTGCGTATGTGTAAGGTGGATTAGGGTCGTCACGGAAGGTCATGGTAGGAGGTGATGCTGGAGAGGAGACCTGCAGGAGGAGAAAGCCGCCGTGCGAGGGTCAGTGGGAGGCAGGGCTGGGTGGGGTAGCGGTCGTGAAATGAGGAGGAGCACAGGTAGAGGCCGTGAGGTGGGGAGAAGCACAGGTAGGGGCCGTGAGGTGGGAAAGAGCACAGGTAGGAGCCCTGAGGTGGGGGGGAGCCTGGCATGTCCCAGGATCAGTGGGGGGCCACATGGCTGTGGCAAGTGAGAGAGGGTTAGGGTGGGAGAAGCTACTTGTTAGAGAGCAGGCGGGGCCTCAGGCAATTGAAAAGACTTTGAGTGTTTTCGGACACATTGTGAAACTCTTGGAGTGTCTTTGGACAGGGGGAGCTGACATGCTGGTTTCCATTCTAAAACGGCCCCACTAGCTGCCGCATGGGGCCAGGTCGTGCAGGGCCATGTGGAGAGGAGGCCCAGGTGTGGTCCGCCCAGGTGCGGTTAGCCCAGGTGCGGTCAGCCCATGTGCGGTTAGCCCAGGTGCATCAGCCCAGGTGCGGTCAGCCCGGGTGTGGTCAGCTTAGGTATGATCAGCCCAAGTGCGGTCAGGCCAGGTGCGGTCAGCCCAGATGCATCAGCCCAGGTGCAGTCAGCCCAGGTGCGGTCAGCCCAGGTGTATCAGCCCAGGTATAGTCAGCCCAGGTGCAGTCAGCCCAGGTCTGGTCAGCCCAGGTGCAGTCAGCCCAGGTCTGGTCAGCCCAGGTCTGGTCAGCCCAGGTGCATCAGCCCAGGTGTGGTCAGCCCAGGTGCATCAGCCCAGGTACGTCAGCCCAGGTGTGGTCAGCCCAGGTGTGGTCAGCCCGTGTGCATCAGCCCAGGTGCAGTCAGCCCAGGTGCGGTCAGCCCAGGTGCATCAGCCCAGGTATAGTCAGCCCAGGTGCAATCAGCCCAGGTGTGGTTAGCCCAGGTGCATCAGCCCAGGTGTGATCAGCCTGGGTGCAGTCAGCCCAGGGAGAGGCTTGGCCACTTGCAGGATGTCTGTAGGTGAGAATGAAAGGACGCTTGCTCGAGGGAGGTGGGGAGAGAGGAGTCTAGGTTTTGGCCTGCACAGCCAGTGAACCGTGGGGCTGAAGGGCAAGCAAGCATTCCTCTGGTCGGAGGTGCCTGTGAGGCGGTCACATGGGAAGTTTCAAGGGTTTGGATGGACAAGTCTTGAGCCCAGGGGACAGGTGAGGCTGTGGGTCAAACCAACGGAGGGCAGAAGTTTAGAGGTGACACATACAAATATGAGACTGGGTGAGGTCACGGATGGAGGAAAGTGCGAAGGCACACTTAGAGTTCCAGAAGAGGAGGAGATGAGGCGGGGCAGCCAGGAGCAGGAAGGGAGCCATGAGAGCGTCTGCTTAGGATGTGGGGGCTCTGGGGACCCCTGGAGGCCACTCTCACTCACTCTCTCCATCTGCACCCAGTTCGTCTACAAGTCCCTTTGGTTCTCCCTTCAAAACGTCTCCAGAAGCCCGCCTCTCCCACCTCTCCAGGGTCTCGGGTTGGCCCTGTCCCCGCACCTGGTAAAAAGGTGAACCTGACCACAACACTGACCCACCCAGACCCCATCTCAGGCCCCAGGTGACTCAGGTCTGCCCCCGCTCTGCCCTCCAATTCCTGCCTCTGCTGGCTCTGCTCCAGCCCCACTGCCTGTCCTGTGTGCCTTGTCCCGGCTCCAGCCAGGAGTTCTGCACTAGCTGTCCCTTCTGTGCAATGTCCTCTTTCCCAGGACCTCTGTAGGCTCCACCCCCCATCACTGGAGTTTCCTTGCATATGCACCTCCTCTGAGGACCTCATCTCGCTCTGTCTAAGAGAGCAGTGCCCACCAGGCCCCTGTGGCTCTCTCTTAGCACCTTTCATCTTTCCTGAGAAGTTATATTACGCGCTTGTTCATTTACTGTAGGGGTGTCTACCCCTTTAGGACGTAACACCATGAAACCAGGAGGTTGTGCTTATCTTGTTCACACCTGTGTGTCCAATAGCATCTGTAGAGACACTCACTGAGTACATGCTGGGTGAATAGGTAGACATTGACCCAGAAACCAGTGGAGAAAGCTGTTTCAGGGAGAGTGCAGCTGAGTCCGTGCGACCGACAGGTTGAGTGGGATGAAGAAGGACTGCTGCCCGTTGAGTTGGGCCATTTGGAAGTGGCTGGTGATGAGTGAGTTGAGAGGTACGTGGGTTAGAGAAAATAGGTGTGAGAAAACAAGCGTGGCTAGAATAGACAGCTCTGTTGAGGAGCTTCGCTGGTGGAGGTGGTTCTGGAAGGAGATGTTGGGTCAAGGGGATGAATTTAATTCTGCAACCATCCAATGAGTAGGTGGTCTCACCCCTGGACACAGAGGTAGCTCAAGGTTACACTGCCAGTGCTGGGCAGAGAGGGAATGGAACACATCTAAATCTGAGTCTGGTGCTCACCTAAAAATAGAATTTGGACTTATAAACTAGGCAGTTCATAAAAGAGAAAATACCTGTAGGAAAGAAATGTAGAAAAGTATTCCAGCCCAGTCTTTGTCAAATAAATGCAAATAAACAGATCAATCAGGGTCATGTTTGTGACCATCAGAACCCAAATGATAGGTTTCCAGGCTGCTAACGGGACAGAAAAATCACATTGCCACATACCGTTAATATGCTAAAACTGACACAGCTAAGCCTTTTGGAAACAATCTAATTTTAGGCATTAATTGGCTCTGCAAACCCACTTTTGAGCTTTTAGGTTAAGTTCCATACATCAAGATGTGCGTTGCAGAAGTATTTATAAAGATGAGTATTTGGAAGCAAATGAAGGATGACCAGTAGAGAAATGGCTAAGTAAATTAGGATGGGATACTGTGCACCCAAGGATGGCGCTATTTATGAAGCGTTAAACAGCATGAAGATGTGACTGTGTTAAAATGATAAGGAAAAAGGTTCAATTCACAGAATTATTATAGCTATTTAAACTTGCAGATTCAGAAAACCTGAGAAATACACCAGGAATGGTTGTGGCACTGTTTGGATGGTGAGGTTAGGCTGGCTGCACGTCTTCCCTAGTTCTCTCACCCTGCGGTGCCCTGGCGCTGAGAGGTTAGAAATTGCTGTTTTCAAGCTGGGCTTGTCGTTGGCAGCGGCGGACCAGGTGCCCCTGATGGAGGACCTGGAGCGGATCTTCACGCGCTCGTGGCGCGAGGCGCACCTGGCCCAGAGCCGGCAACCGCAGCCCCTTCCCGCTGGCCTGGGGGCACCTGTGAGCCCCGCGCAGCTGCCCTGGCTGGCCGGCCTGGCCGCCAGCTCCTGCGACAACAGTGTGCATGTCATCGAGTGCTCCCACTCGCTGGCCGAGGGCCTGTCTGAGATGTTCAGGCTGCTCGTGGAGGGCCAGCTGGCCAAAACCAACTACGTGGTGATCCTTTGCGCCGGCAGGAACGCGGCCATGGACTCCTGCATCGCGGTGACAGGTGAGTCGCGCGGGCGCGCTCTTCTGCTGGCCGCTCTCCCCAGTACCGTCCTCCCTTTTTGCTGCTGCTGGCCAGAGGGTCACAGAATCGGCAGCAGCCTGCAGAAAGGTGCCTCAGGACCGCCAGCAGCCCGAACCGTGTGTACTGTGCTTGATTGAATTTCATATCTTCTGTAAATGGTAAAATAGCAGATCACATATCTTCCTTAGGAAGACCAAGAACTTGGAGTTTAAACAGCAGTGGTTTCGAGTCTGGTTCTACCATACACCTGGAAACATAACGAGCCACTTACTGAGTCTGACCCTCAGCTAAGAAGTGGTGATAAATAGTCACCATATTGTGTTGTATGAGTTAATAAGACAATCAGCTGATTAATTAATTATCCTAAGCCCTGCTGGGTTACAGCTGTGCGTCTAGGTGTGGAAGTGAACATAAAGTCCCTGCTTTCCAGGTGCTTACACATTCTCATGGGGAAGGTCAACAATAAACAAGGAAGCCTACAAAGTATGAGGTGACAGGTGCCGTGAGGATGCAGAGCTCAGGGGGGAGGGATGGGGAGTTAGCTAGAGGTGCTGGTATATTAGGGGGACCTGAAGACCCTGTAGGGGCACGCTGAAGGCACAGCAAGAAGGCTGGAGCAGAGGAAACGGCTGTGTAGGATCCTGAAGGCCAAGTGAGAGCTTGGGGTTTTTCTGAAAGTAAGAGGGGAAGCCATCAGCGGGGCGTGGGCAGAAAAGGGATATAATGTGGCTTTTGCTTTAGAAGGATCGCCCTGCCATGTACGGAGAGGCCAGTAAGGAAACTGACCAGAGATCCCCTCTGCAGCAAGCAGTTTGGAAGCCGTTGTCTTAGTCTAGGCACGATTGTGGCTTGGATTGGGAAGGCCGAGCTGCAGGTGGGGAGAGTGGGCTCAATCCTGAATGAATGGTGAAAGCACAGCCTTCAGCATTTGCTGGTGGATCAT
Source organism: Tamandua tetradactyla (assembly GCF_023851605.1). NCBI lineage: Eukaryota > Metazoa > Chordata > Mammalia > Pilosa > Myrmecophagidae > Tamandua > Tamandua tetradactyla. Next base: position 65,844,706 of record NC_135329.1, read on the forward strand.
AGGCAGAGGGAGGGAGAAAGAGAGAAGAGTTTTGGCCTGTGTCTTGGAACAGTGCAATTACGTCTATTGAGATGTGAAGAGCAGCGGAAGGAGCAATTTTTTATTTTTATTTTTAAATTATTTGCGTGTGATGGAATGGGCGGCAGTAGAGGTCATGGTGGAAGCAGAAATTCTACTTGAATGGCTTGGCCTAAGATTTAGATATCTGAGTGGTAACCATGTGTAGACATAAAAATCTGAAGTTTTAGGGCAGAGGTCAGGTATAAAGAATTTGGGAGTAATCAGCATTTGTGGGGTTTTTAAAGCCAAGAGATGACTAATAAAACCCATATGCCAAGGTCAGAGAGAAAGAAGAGGTCTGAGGACAAGTTCCAGGCATTCTAACATTTCAGCTCGGCAAGAGGAAGCCAGCAAAGGAGCTTTGAGGAGAGGCAAGCAATGAGACAGGAGGAGAATGAGAAAATGGTGTTTAGGAAGCTGAAGGGAGGGTGTGATTCAGGAACAAAGAGGAGATGGATGGCTCAGATGCTCCTGGTGGAATAAGTGAGCTGAGACGGAGGACTGGCTCCATCCGCCAACAGGACAGTAGGTGACACGGACAGAGCAGTTGAGTGGGTAGTGGGGACAGAGGCTTGACTGGACTGGATGCAAGAGAGAATGAGTAAAGGCAACAATTTTTAGGAGGTTTTCCATAAAGGGAAGATATAAAGGGAGACAGTAATTGCAAAGGGAAAGGACCAGGGGTTTTGTTTGTTTGTTTTTTAAGTTGGGGAAAGGAAGAGCACGTTGGATGCTGGGAACGGTGTCATAGAGAGAGAGCAATAGTGGATGCAGGAGAGAAGAGCAGGAGGTGGGCTGCAGTTTGCAGTTGGGAGGGTGGCCTTCCACAGGCACAGGGGTTCATCCATGTTAATAGCAGAAGTAGAGTCTGAGCCCAGATGCTGGGGGCTTGTAGGTTTGGTGGTGGGAGAAGACAGAAGTTCTTTTCTGACTGCCCTTTTTTCTATTGGTGAAATGAGAAGCAAAGTCATCAGCCAGGAGTGAGTAAGGTGACCAAGGTGTCGGAGGGTTCAAGAGCAAAGAGAACTATAAAATAATTATCTAAAAGCATGGGGAAGTAAGTTGACTAGAGATGTGTCACAGAGTCATTAGGAGACCCTGAGAGTTGATGAAGTTAGTAGTCATGAGTTTATGGACGGTGAGTTAATGCGGTGGGAAGTGTTTTTCTCCAGTCATGTGTGGCATCTTGGGCACAGCTGAGAGTAGAGTAGGGGACACGTTTGGCCATGAAAACAGATTATTCAGACAGATGCCAGGGGATGGTTATTCCTCCTCAACTTGCTCAGTAATAGTATGTAGAAACACTACTGGTTTTTACGTGTTGATCTTGTATCCTGCCATTTTGCTGAACTCCTTTATTAGCTCTAGTAGCTTTGTTATAGATTTTTTGGGACTTTCTCTATATAGGGCTTCTAGCATAATGTTGATAATGGTGCTGACAGTGGGCATCTATGTCTTGTTCCAGACCTTACAGGGAAAGTTTTCAGTCTCTCACACATTGAATATGATGTTAGCTGTGTTTTTTTCATATATAACTTTTATCATGTTAAGGAAGTTTCCTTCTATTTCTGTCTGTCAAAGTGTTTTTATCAAGAAAGAATGCTGGACTTTGCCAAATGCCTCTTCTGCCTCACTGGAGATGATCATGTGGTTTTTCCTTTTCGATTTGTTAAAATAGAGAACCTAAACAATGTGATAAATGAATTAGACCTAACAGACATATATAGATGGTTGTATCCCCAAACACCAGGACATACATTCCTCTCTAGTGCTCATGGAACAGAGAACTTGAACAATATGACAAATGAACTAGACCTAGCAGACATATACAAAACATTGCACCCCAAAACAGCAGGATACACATTCTTCTCAAGGGCTCTTGGAATACACTCCAGGATATGCCATATGCTGGGGCACAAAACAGGTCTTAATAAATTTAAAAAGACTGAAATTATACAAAGCACTTTCTCTGATCGTAATGGAATGAAGCTGGAAATGAACAACAAATGGAGAACAATTGCATTAATTGATTCTTTTGTGTTGAACCAGCCTTGCATACCTGGCATAAAACCCAATTGATCATGATGTATAATTCTTTTAATGTGCTGCTGGATTCAATTTACTGGCATGAATATTAGAGTGATGTTGGCTTTACAGAATGAGTTAGGGAGTGTTTCCTCTCCAATTTTTTGGAAGAGTTTGAGCAGGATTGGTATTCTTTTTGGAAAGACTGGTAGAATTCACATGTGAAGCCATCTAGTCCTGGGCTTTTCTTTGTTGGGAGTTTTTTGGTGACTGATCCAATCTCTACTCATAATGAGTCTGTTGAAGTCTTCTCTTTCTTTGACAGTCTAAGGGTTTGACAATTTTGTTGATGTTCTTGCAAAACCAACTTTTGATTTTTAAATTTCTCTATTGTTTTTTTGTCTCTCTCAATTTCATTTGTTTCTGGACTTTTCTGTTATTTCTTTCCTTTTCCTTGCTTTGGGATTAGTTTGCTGTTCTTTTTCTAGTTTCTCCATGTGTTTAGTGAGGTCTTTGATTTTAGCTCTTTCTTCCTTTTTTAATGTAGGCATTGAGGGCTATAAATTTCTCTCTAAGTACCACCTTCACTGCATTCCCTATGTTTTGATATGTTGTGCTTGTTTTCATTCCTAAATAGAGATTGCTCTAAGGACTAGAAGTGACTCAAGGTCTGAAGTTTTTTTTCCTTGTAGTGTCTTTATCAAGCTTTGATATTAGGGTGATACTGGCTTCATAGAATGAGTTAGGTAGTGTTCCCTGTTTTTCAACTTTTTGCAAGAGTTTTGGAGGAGTAATGATATTAATTTGGAATGGTGTTAATTTGGAATGTTTGACAAAATTTGCCTGTGAAGCCATCTGGTCCTGGGCTTTTCTTTGTTAGTAGGTTTTTGGTGACTTATTCAATTTCCTTACTTGTGATTGGTTTGTTGAGGTCTTCTATTTCTTCCTGAGTCAGTGTACACTGTTCATATGTTTCTAGGAAGTTGTCCCTTTCTTCTAAGTTGTGTAGTTTGTTGGCATACCGTTGTTCATAGTAATCTCTTATGACCTTTTTATTTCTTTGGGGTACATGGTAACACCTCTCCTCTCATTCATGATTTTATTTATTTGCATCTTCTCTCTTTTTGTCTTTGTCGATCCACCTAAGGGTTTGTCGATTTTAATGATCTCAAAGAACCAACTTTTGGTTTTATTGATTCTCTCAATTGTTTTTCTATTCTCCGTTTCATTAATTTCTGCTCTAATCTTTGTTATTTCTTTCCTTATGCTTGCTTTGGGGTTAGTTTGTTGTTCTTTCTCCAGTTTTTCCAGTTCTATTAGGTCATTGGTTTTAGCTCTTTCTTCCTTTTTAATGTAGCTGTTGAAGATTATCAATTTTCTATTCAGCACTGCCTTCACTGCATCCCATAACTTTTGATACATTGTGTTTCTTGTTTTCACTTGTCTCAAGATATTTACTGATTTTTTTGCAATGTCTTTTTTAGCCCACTGATTGTTTAAGAGCTTGTTGTTTAACCTTCATATGTGTGTGTATTTTTCGGTTCTGCATTTGTTGTTCATTTCCAGCTTCATTCCATTATGATCAAAGAAAGTGCTTTGTATAATTTCAGTCTTTTTAAACTTATTAAGACCTGTTTTGTGCCCCAGCATATGGCATATCCTGGAGTATATTCCAAGAGCTCTTGAGAAGAATGTGTATCCTGCTGTTTTGGGGTGCAATGTTTTGTATGTCTGCTAGGTCTATTTCATCGATCATATTGTTCAAGTTCTCTGTTCCATGAGCACTAGAGAGGAATGTATGTCTTGGTGTTTGGGGATGCAACCATCTACATATGTCTGTTAGGTCTAATTCATTTATCACATTGTTTAGGTTCTCTATTTCCTTGTTGATCCTCTGTCTGGTTGTTCTATCCATAGAAGAAAGTTTTGTGTTGAAGTCTCCCACTGTTATTGTAGAAACATCTATTGTTCCCTTCAGTTTTTCCAATGTTTGCCCCATATACTTTCGAGCTCCTTATATGGGTGCATAAACATTTATGATTGTTATTTATTCTCTGTGAATTGTCCCCTTTATTACTGTATAGTATACTTTCTTGTCTCATGACATCTTTGCATTTAAAGTCTATTTTATTTGTTACTAGTATAGCTTTCTTTTGTTTACAGCTTGTGTTGAATTTTTTTTCTATCCTTTCACTTTCAATCTATTTGTATCCTTGGATCTAAGATAAGTCTCTTGAAAACAGCAGATAGACGGATCATACTTTTTAATCCATTCTGATAATTGGTATCTTTTAATTGGGGAGTTTAATCATTCAAATTCCAAGTTATTACTGTAAAGGCAATACTTGAACCAATCATCTTATCTTTGGTTTTTAATTTGTCAAGTCTATTTTTTCCTCTCTCTTATCCTTAAAGGATAAGAGAGTAAAGTAACCCTTACTCATACTCTTCAGTTCTGTGCCTTTCTCCAAATCTTCCTCTCCTGTCTTTTTTTTTTTCAGCTAACAGAAGTTCCTTTAGTATTTCTTGCAGGGTGGGTCTCTTGTTAATATGTTCTCTCAGCATTTGTTTGTGTGTGAAGATTTTAAACTCTCCCTCACCTTTGAAGGACAGCTTTGTTGAAAAAGAATTTTCTGCTGAAAAATCTTTCTCTTTCAGAATCTTAAATATGTCATACCACTGCTTCCTCACTTCCATGGTGCTCATTGCATAGTCTGAACTTAGTCTTATGTGGCTTCTCTTGTATGTGCTGAATTGCTTTTCTCTTGCTGCTCTCAGAATTTTCTCATTCTCTTCAACATTTGACGGACTGATTACTGTGTGTCTTGGAGTAGGTCTATTTGGATTTATTTGGAATTGGTTGGACTCCTTTGACTTGTCTATTTATGTCTTTTACAAAGATTGGGAAATTTTCCCCATGTATCTTTTCAAATACTCTTCCTAGCCCTTTACTCTTCTCTTCTCCTTCTGGGACACCAATGCTTCTTATATCTGTGTACTTCATGTTGTCCATCATTTCCCTGAGATCCAATTCCATTTTATTCACCATTTGTTCTTTTGTACATTTGTATTCAATTGCCCTGTCATCTGGTATATTTTTAATTTGATCTCCAGTATCTTTCGTTCCCATAAGTTCTGTTATTTTTCTTTTGATACTTTCATATTTTTCTTTATGCTTATCTAGTGTCTTCTTAATATCCTTTTTGTCTTTGGTCAACCTATTGAAGTTATTTTGGAGATTTGTACATACTTCTTTGATTAGTTATTCCAGATTCTCTGTCTCCTCTGGCTTTTTAATTTGCTCATTTGGCTTGGCCATATCTTCTTGCATCTTCATGTGTTTTGTTATTTTCTTCTGATGTCGTCACATTTGATTATCTTGATAAGATTATTTTGAAAGTTGATTTCCCTCACTCACTTAAGATTTTATAGTTGCTTGGGTTTGTGTTGACGGTATCCTTTGGCACTTGGTTTATCAGTAGTTCCCACTGCATGCAAGGCCAAGGTCTCCTGTGAGAATGCCAGTCTCTGTGGACATCTGTAGGAGATATGGCAGGACAGGAGCTTTCCAGGTGCACTCTCCTTATCTTCCCAGCAGAAGTTCCATTCTCCTGCTACCTCTTTCCCTCAAGCCCACCTCTCCCCAACTGGGGCAGCTCACTGGGTCGGGTCCAGACCAAGTGGAAATCCACTGAAGGCCACAGGCCTCCATGTGTGCTGGAGATCGTCAGCCCTGGGGGTGGGGAGTGGGCACCGTGCACCTCGCTGAGAATCTTCTTGAGGGCACAGTGTGTCTGGTGATTTCCTGGCTTCTGCGTGGAGTAACCTTGGGCTGTGGGGCCTCAGCCAGCCTGGGAGTGCCCTGCTATTCATCAATCCATGAGATCCCTGCCTGCCAAGTACCCACGGCTCCTCCCTCTTCTCCCTGACCAGAGTGTAGCAGCCAGCCCCAGAGGCGGTCACAGTTAAGTAAACTCAGCCCATCCTTTCAGTCCTAATTTCTCTGCTTTTTTCATCCAAGTCTTCCCTATACAATGTAGATGTCCCTCTCTGGCTGCTTGTACCCTGGAACCACTCTCCTAGTCACTTTCTGCCTTACCTCTAGTTCCATGGTGGATTTCCAGTGCCCTTTAAATCTCTTCTGCTGTGCCATTTCATTCCCATAAGTTCTGTTATTTTTCTTTTGATACTTCCAAATTCTTCTTTATGCTCATTCAGTGTCTTCTTAATATTCTTTACCTCTTTATCCATATTTTCCTTCATTTTCTTGAATTAATTTAGCATATTTGCTGCAACATCTTTGATTAGTTCTAAATTCTGTGTCTTCTTGGAAGTTCTGGTTTGTTTCTTTGGCTGGGCCATATCTCCCATTTCTTAGTGTGGCTTATAATGTTTTGCTCACTTCTGGGTATCTGATTATCTTGATGAGTTTACTTTGAAGCTCAGTTTCTCTCTTGCCTAGGGTTTTACTGTTGACTGGCTTTGGGTTGAGGCTCTTTTGACAGTTGGTTTAGCATTGCTCATGTTTGACCGATTGGATTACTTAAGCTCTTCTTCATCTGATTATTGCCCTGGGTAACGGTATAGTTGTTAAGATTGCACTCTTTGTGAAATTGTTTCACCCCCAGGGGAAGCTACCTTTCCATGTTCCTTCTCTGGGAATCTTGATCTGTTGTGTTCATTTTTTATTTGCCTCTATAATTTTTTTTTTTTAACCTCTGCTTTCATTGCCTGTAGCTGCTTTTACCTGAAGGGCAAAGTCTGGGAAGAGGGTCACCTGGGAGAGGACTTTCCAAGTCAGTATTTTCCAGGCAAAACAGGTCCTAGGTTCCATGAAGGGGGCCCAGGCCAGTTCCAAAGAGCCCTGGGGAGAGGGTCAGGAAAGACCCCATAAAGCCTTTTTGATGACTCTCCAAAGCTGTGCTTTACTGGCCTGCCCAGCAGATGGTGCTTTTCAGCAAACCATTCTCCGCAGTCCTAGCTAGCCCTTGCATCTTTGAACTTTCATCACTCTCTGCTGCCGAATAGTGGGCCCAGCTATCACTGTCTGAAAGAGCTGTGATGAAGAGCTGTGATCAGTACTTCATTGTGCCCTGTCCCTCCCAGCCCCTGTTCTTGGGGATGAGGGCTTCTGTACCCACCTCCATCTGCAGCAGTCAGATAGGACTGCAGCTCAGGTGGCTGCCTCAAGGGTGGGAGCAGGAGCCAGCAGCCACTGCAGAGCAAGCCACTCAGAGCTCTTTACTGCAGTTCTCAGCCTCTTCCCTGCTGCACGGTGCTCCCAGAATGGTTGTTTCAGACAGTTCCTGCCTGTCCACTAGCTGATTTTGGAGGAGGAGTGAGCCCTGCAGCCCTGCATTCCACTATCTTCTGCAGCTCCAGTTGTCTTTTGGTATCTTTGATCCTAAACTCTTTCTATGTTTTTCTTTGTAATAAATTCATTCCCTTGATTTGAGTAGTACATTCAGTAGAGATGGTCATCCTGCCATGTTGCAGGCATTTTGTTAAGTGTTTGATAAAATTACCTTTACCTTATTTAATCATGGTAACCATCCTGTGGGGTCAACGCTATTGCTAGCCATGTATCCTGATGAGCTCAGAGAGGTTGAGTAAGCTGTCCAGAGTCACACAATCAGTAAGGGGGGAATAGGATCTGGGCTGATGCACGGTTTTTTCTGTAAGTGATATTGGCTTTTCTAAATCCTCTCCTGATTCTGACTGTTAAGTGGGGGCAGAATGGGTACATCACTTGTTCATTTTGCAAAAATCCCTGAACATCTGTTTTTGCCCCGCCTGGTGCCCGGCCTTGGGGGACAAGGACACAGAGCCCACCACCAAAAAGCTCACATATTAATTCTAAACAGAAGGGACTGATAAAAGTTGCTGTTTATTCCCCAGGGAAATACCAAGCCCGGATTCTTTCTGAGAGCCTCCTCACGCCCGCCGAGTACCAGAGAGAGGTCGATTATGAGCTGGGGTCTGGGAAAGTGGACTCACTGGGTGCCTTTCTCAGTACCCTCTGTCCAGGTGGGATGTGGTGAGACAGACTGACTCAAGTTCATAAATGCACCGGACAGCAATGTACGGGGCAAAGGGGCCCCCCTCAGAACCCCTCCCTGCTGAAGTGGGGTCCCTTCATTCTGTCTGGGGAGGGGCCCACCTCTGAGCCCCCTCCCTGCTGAAACGGGGTCCCTCCATTCTGTCTGGGGGTCATGTGCTTTCTTGTGCTGTCAGGAGGAGCTCTGCCTGCATACAGCCTCCCCTGCTCTGGCCATTGTGTCTTCCTGCAGGGGTTGTGTGGGCTCTGCCTTGGGGGCTCACGTGGCCTCTCCAGCCTTGGCAGCTTCCACTCCCCGCCTCCTCTCTGAACAGCTTGAAGCTTTGTCCTGGAGCGTTGTCTTCCAAGTGCTCAGTGCCCTTCCCCCTCCTTTGCCTGGCTAACTCACCCCACGAGATGTGGCTCATTTCCTTCTGAAACCTTCTCGGACCCTCTTTCTCCCCCACCACAGGCTTACAGCCCTTCTCTGCCCCTTAGCTTCTTGCTCTTCCTTCCATCGTGTTCCGCATCGCAGCATCCCTGACCTTGCCAGTGTGTCTGTCCCCTCACTGCGCTGTGCTGGCCATGTCTCCTTCAGCTCTGTGACCCCAGGTCTCCTGACAGGGCCTGGCACCTCATGGGTGTCCAGAGGTGTTTGCTGACCTGGGTCAGGATGGAAAACACATTTCTGCTTCTTCTGTCTGTTTTGGGTAGAGGGCGACCTTGACACTTTGCTGGACAGATTTTACCAGGAGAATCAAGGCCAGGCCCCTTCCTCGGTCCCTGCAGCAGCCTCTGTGGATGTCAATGCGGCCCCCGTGTGCACAGGTGAGTGACTGGAGGGACCCCCCAGGAGTGGCAGGGAGCGGCACTGGGGGCCCCTGCCCAGGGCGGCCTGTCCTGAGCATCAAAATCAAAGCCTGTGTGAGTTTAGTCTTAAAGATAATCTCTGTTTGCCCGGAAATGTGCATCTGTCTGCTTTCCCCGAGAGAGTACATGCCGATTTCGGGCTTGTAAATGCACTGTTGAAATGTCTTACCCTCACGAAGTCCCTGAAGAGGTGTGGGAATCTCCTCTCCTGTCTGAGAAGATGCTGTGCCCATGCAAAGCCCACCCTTGGCACCGCGGCCTCTGTGACGTGCCCCTGCCCGCAGGCAGAGTGGCTCACTGTACCCCTGCTCCCATGGGGGCTCAGCTTGAGCTTTTAGTAGCATGCGGAGAAAGACACATCTCAGGCACATGACAGATCTTTGGCTGCCGTCCCCTCCCCCTGGTCACCTCGGAGCTTGCCGCTTTGCTGTGGGTGGTCTCTCCTCCACTCCAGGGCCATCGAGGACTCCCTGGCTGAGTCTGTCCATGTTGAATGTGCAGCAGACCAGCCACCCTGGCCTGAACTCCCGGCTCACCCGCCTTCCCGCCTCTGCTTCCAGGCCACAGTCCGCAGCTGCACAGCCTCAGGCCCTTCCAGCTGGCGGTGGCCCAGAAGCTCCTCTCCCAGGTATGCTCAATTGCTGATTCCAGCACCCAGAACCTGGACCTCGGATCCTTCGAGAAAGTTGCCTTTCTGATTTGCATTCCGCCCTCGGAGGTGGCCTACCAGCAGACCGTGCTGCGTGTCCGGCATTCAGGTCTGTGGCCTTTGGGGGCAAAAGTGGTGATCCATCTAGAGTCATGTTGGCAGTTTAACTTTATTCTTTGCTTCTGTGGTAGGTAGGCAAGTACTACTGTCCCTGTTTTATGGCTTATGAAACTGATGCTCAGGGAAGATGGCTTGACCAAAATCTTACAGATGTAGGAGTTGAGTTTTCTCTATGACACACTCTGGCCAACCATCTAATTATGTGTTGATATCTGACTCCCACTTAATGTTCTTTCCCTGTACTTCCAAGGGGGATTGAGATTAAACCATGAAACACACAGAGCGTCAGCATCTGCAGAGGCTGTGTGCATTCAGGGTGGGAGCCAGTTTTGCAGAGTAGAGCATCCGCCCTCGGCCACGGCATGCCTGGGTCCCGCTGTCTCATGCAGTCGTTGCTGTGGTTTCCTGGCCTCTGCAGGGCCTTTACCTGGTGGCCCGTGGCTCTCCCCTGAGTGGACGAGTGCCTCTCCATGCACAGAGCAGAGGCACGCCCAGTGTCCATGGGGCAAGGAAAGAGCTGGAGGCACTAGCGTGTTTTTCCTTTGCTGCAGGGGTTTTACTGGAGCTTGGCTTGGAAAAGGAGAACCTGACCAAGCAGAGAGCAGAACAGTATGTCTTGAAGCTAGACACGGAGGCTCAGACAAAATTTAAGACCTTTCTGCAAAACTGCTTTCAGAACCCACACACGCTATTCGTCCTGATCCACGACCATGCCCACTGGGGCCTCGTGAGGTTAGAGGGTCCTGGCCCAGGGCAGGGGGTCCCTTTCTCTGCAATACTTGAGGCCATGGGCATCTTGCTGCTGGGCTTGGGGGCTGTGAGCAGGTGCCCCAGGTGCCTTTCAGAACCTCAGAGCTGCGAGTTTCTCTGGTGTCGCAAGGGCAACCTTGGAAATTCACCACCGCAGAGACCTGGGGCTAGAGAAAAGGGGAATGCCTCAGGCATGCAGTGCAGAGCTTGGCCAGGAACTAAGACCCTGGACCTTTGTTTCTGCACCCCACTCAGCAGAAGGACCTTGCCGTGGGGCAGTGCCTGCGAGTGCTGCCCTGCCCAGGCCCCTCCTTAGGGAGGCTCGTGGACTCACCCTTTCCCACAGTCCCAGCGGAGCCTGCCATTCGCCAGGCAATTTTCCTTATTCAGTTACAGTGAATATAAATACCAGTGCATATCTGATGGTACCAAGCCAGGAGTCGGACGGGGTTTGTCCTGGTCATTTACCAGGTTGCTATTGGCCATGGGGCCATGCATTTGGACACAGCCGCTGACCGAGGGGGGCCTCTGCAGGTGGGAAGGCATGGCAGGGGGTGGGATCAGGGACAAGCCTTTGGTTTATCACAATTCATGGGGCCTTGGGACAGCTGGGCCCTGCAGGGCACCTGAGTAAGGTCCATACAGGGCCCATGGGGCTCAGGGGAATTTGAACACCCTGACATGTTATAGAAAGCTGTATTGTGAATGCTCATTTTGGGGCAGGCTTCTTGGTATGGTTCCCTGATTTTTCTCACCCTGCACTCATGGGAGAGAAGGCAGAGGATATTGTCCCACAGAGAGAACTCAGCTGGGCCTGTCTCCGAGGCCCCTATCCGGATGCTTCCATTCCTTCCCCACTTCCTTTGAACTTGGCACAGGTGTTATCATCTTATGTCCTTCTTGGGTCATTGCAAGGTCAGTAGGAATTCAGGGAAACGGGTCTAGGGAGAGGACCACCTCTCCAACTGGGCCACAGAAAAAGGTGCTTCGCTGAATGCTCCTGGGCCAGAGCCACTGTTCTGGAGAAATGTGTGTGCCTTTTAAGAACCCCCTAGAAATATTGCTCTCCAGCCAAATACTCAGTAAGTAGCAAGGATCAGAGTGGCCCTTGCAGGTCCCTGCGGTGCAGCCATTTAGTATCCCTCATCCTAGTTACGCGCAGAATTAAACGTTTCAATAGTTGGCAGAGTTGGGGGCGGGATGCTAGCATAAATGTGTTCAATGCTTGAGGGTCTCCTTGCTGTGTCCTCTCCCCCTTTCCCCTCAGCAGCGCAGCTCACGGTCTCTGCTCTCAAGGTGACGCACCCGTGGGCTTGGTGGACAGACTGCTCAACTGCAGGGAGGTGCAGGAGACCCCGAACGTACTGACGCTGCAGGTGACATCCTCCCCGTACGCGCTGCAAACCCAGCACAGCCTCATCAGCCCCTACAACGAGGTCCACTGGCCTGTCTCCCCCAGCCCCGTGAGTGCCCCCGGGCTCCAAGACATCTGCTTCGTAAAGGTCAGGGTGAACCACTTAGCTGGGCTTCAGGAGTCCAGCTCCGTCCACCTCTGAATTGCCAGGTTAGCGGGGAGCCTTCCCCAAGGTCTGTAGACACCGTCCTGAGATGAATCGGGGTGGCCCTGTCCTGGATGGCATCTGCAGTGAGGTTGACACTCACTCCTGGTGAGTGAAGCCCTCTGAGAAGCCTCCGGAACCTCGACTGCTGACGATGGGGCCTGAGGTCTGTGGGGTGAGGGCTCCACACTGAAGACCTCAAGTGCCTACGAGCCTTAGAAATGTCCTTGTTCCTGTCTCCACATCCTCAGGCCACATACTTCAGAGCCTCTTTCCTCCAAACAGATGTATGTCCTGGAAGCCTGGCGCGCTTTACTTTAGCTCAGTGCCTGGGTTTTCTCATCATAGTAGAGCACCGAGACCATCTGGTGATAGAAGGATTCCGGGCGGCTGAATTCTAGCTAGTTAGATGAGTAAGAGTTAAACATGAAATGTTTTAGTACACATGGGGCCTTCTTGAGAGAATCTTTTGAAAACACCAAAGCCTGCCTCTCCTCTAGACTCAGAACTGATAATGAGCAGTCATTTCTGGAGCGCTGGCCGTGCTCCAGGCTCTGTCCTAAGTGTTTTATGTCCATGCACCCAGATGGGAGAAAGAGGCAGCGCCCGGTCAGCCCACTGGGTGAGGGCATCCCATAAGTGGTGGGATTGGGACATGACTGGCATTCCGGCTCTGTGCCCATGCAGACCGCTGTGCTGCTTGGGGCAAGGTCCAGGCTTTTTTACTGTTAAAAAGATACCCCAGCTTTGCCAGGCTCTGAAATCTGAGAAGCATTGATGTCCACGTGGGGGGAGTTTTATGTCAGTGTGAGTGCAATTGGCTAGATAAAAGCATCCCTTCTGTTGATTTTAATAGCAACTGAATTCAAGATGGTAAACTTCCATATTTCTAAAAGCAGTTTAAGATTTTGGGAAAAAAGTAATTGTAAGAGGAAGTTGCATGTTAAAATGTAATAAGCTGGGGTGCATGGGTGGTTCAGTGGAGAAGGCTCGCCTTTCATGCGGGAGACCCAGATTCGATTCCCTGAACATGCACCCCCCCCAATATATATATATATATATATATAATAAGGCTGATGACCTCTTGGTTGAGACACTGGGCCCCCAGCATGGAAAGCTCCAACTGGTGGGAAACGTCACCCTTTAAGGAGTGAGCGCTTTCCGCTCTGGTCCACAGAGGAGAGAAATAGATAAAGTGATGAATGAGGAATTGTTAGTCATTGCAAACCAGACCAAGATCCCAAAGTGGCCCCCCGCGTGCCAGCACGTGTGCCTCCTGCCACCCCGACGTGTGATGACGGATGCTGTTTTCTGTTTTAGGAAGCGGACTTGTATCAGGATAATAAGAAGTACTTTGGGCTGTCAGAGTTTATTGAATCCACCCTTTCGGGACACAGCCTCCCCTTGCTCAGATATGATAGTTCCTTTGAGGCCATGGTCACCGCGTTAGGAAAAAGGTACACTTCTCTTCTTGAAGATGCTAAAATGCCCACTAATGGGAAGTGCAAGCTGAGGTGTGTGCGGACAGCCAGCGAACTCCGGGAGCGGAGCTCACCTCTCTCTCCCTCCCTTTGTGAGAGGGGTCGGGGTTTATGTCTTGTCCTGCATTTGAACCATTTTGGGTCAGTGATGTCGTGGTCATGCTCCAGGCAGTTTTAGAGATGGAAATGGACAGAAATATGTGGGGATATGGGATTATGGGTTTGAGAATGAAGGAAGGGCAAAAAAGAAGAAAGGGAAGCGAGGTAGCAAAATGGTTAAAGGGAACAATATTAATCATTGTTGGCTTCATGTTTGTATTTCCCCTACATATCCCTTATTGGGTGCTTATTTTGTGCCATACATTGTCCCAAGAACTCTACTTTCATTCTGTGGTTTGACCTCACAACTCCTCTGAATCAGCTGCTGTTCTTATCTCCATTTTGCAAGTAAAGAAACTGAGGCATGGGGAAGCCCCTTCATACTCTAAGGCCACAGTCCAGCAAGTGGCAGGCCTGGGCATGGGCCCAGAAGCAGCCAAAGACTGCAGAGCTTTGACCCCTGACACCACAGGCCTGTGAAGTGGATATTAATCCTGTCATTCTGCAGACGAGGCAGCCGAGTCTCGGAGAGATTAAGTGGTTGTGGTGTCACACATTTATGTATTATAAAGCCTGGTTAAGTTCTATAGACTAAGGCAGAACAAAATGAGCAGCTCTGCCACAGTCATGCGGCCCTTCGTTTCCCTTCTTGCAAATAAAGAGGTCAAGTGAGACATATTTCTCAAGCTGTGTTCCAAGAAACTCTGCTTTTGCTGGACACTCGTGGTTGTCAAGCCAAAAAGGGTTCCATGGCCAAATATGTTTGAGAAATGCTACATTCAAAGAAAGCATGTCTTTACCACAGGTGTCCTCAGAGCCATGCATGCTGTGAACCTCCAGAGAAGGATGCACTGCATAGCATCTCCCCAACTTAATTTGGCCACGGAGCTTTCCTAGCTCAGGGTGAATGTGGTTTATTTCATGGCTTTAATGTTCTTCAGGAAACTCTTTGAGGAACTAAGTCCCTGAGACCTTTGAGCTCCATGGCATTGTCAAAGATTCATTAGGCCAGTTCTCAAACTCGCGGGTTGGCAGCTGCTCCCATAAACCTGCTGAGTGCAGAAGTCCTGTCTTCTCTGCCTCGCTCCTCAGCTTTTCACTGCAACTCACATCCATTGAGTGCTAATTGTGTTATAGACACTGGGCCTTCTTATAGTCCTTGCCACAACCCAGTGAAGCAAGAAACACTGTTGTTATTACTTTGCGGTAAGAGAAATGGAGACTTGGTGAGGCTAGCTCACTTGCCTGAGACCATTCAGGTTTGTAGTGAAGCAGGACCCAAATGCTGGTAACTTGACCCCAAGACTGGATGACCACTAGGAACACAGTCCAAGATTGCATAGCTAGTAAAAACTAGTAAAAGCCAGTCTGACCAATGTACTGATGCGTCTTGGCTCTACCTTTATCGGTTTTGACCTTGAACGAATAATTTAACTTGTCTGGACTTCTGTATCCTCAGCTGCAGAACTGATCACTTTTCCAGTGGCTTCTTAGGAGGGTTTCATGAGACAACATGCACAGCACAGGCTCAACAACGGTTGTAGGCTGAGGACTCAGCCTCCAGGATCATACTTGTGGTTTTGAGCCCTGGAAAGTTTCTTGATTCTCTGTGGGAATAATAACCTACTTTAATAGGGGTGTTATGAAGATTAAAATTAGTTAATATAAATAAAGCACTGATAAGAGAGCCTGGCATGCATATGTGCTCAATGTTAGCTGCTGTGGTCATCGTTATTGTCATCTCCTCTCTTTACTTTCCCTCTCTGCTAAACCTACAAGAGTTGGGTAAATATGAAATTTTATATTTCATTGAACTCCAAGAGAATATCAAATCGTGGTTGGGACACCCAGGGATCATTTAGTTTAACCACCTCACTCTGTAGTTGTAGGAACTGAGGCCCAGAGAGAGGAGGTGGTCTGCCCAGGGTCACACAGCCTATCTGAGGCAGCTGGGGACTGAAGCCAGAGTTGATGCTATTTCTACCATCCCATGCTGCCTTTTTAGGAATCATCCCTCTGGAAAATGCTCTTGAAACCAGTAATTTGAAACAGAAGGAAATACAGGGACGAGCATCTGAATTCCTGCTTCTTGCTATCAGGCATAGCCAGACTGCTGGGTTTCCCTTGCAGCAGAGATCTCCGGGGACAGCTAGGAAATCTGCTCATGGGGCTGCAAATCTCATCCAAGCTTACTGTGACCTAAAGCTGAGGGATTTAGACATTCAGTGACTCCCATTTTTATTCCACTGTGCTTTCTCTGGTGCTTCCTTCCAGCCCTGAGGAGGCTGCAGTCTCTGCTGGACCACAGCCTCAGCACATGCCCTGGCCTGGTGTGGCTGCACCTTGGAGCCCTCTACATGCTTGTCTTTTCTTTCTTTTAAGCAATAGTTGTGACGCTGCATAACTGACACAGAGCAGCTGGCACAAGGTTCCAATTTGATGAGTGTGATAGATTTGGACACGTGTGAAACCTTCTCCACAATGAAGTTAAGGAGAAAGACTTTCCTTCTGTCCCTCTGTCCCTCCCCTCACTATAGATTAATTTGAGTTTTCTATAAATGGAATTATACAATATATACTCGATGATGTTTGGCTTCTTTCACTCCACATGTTTCTTTTGAGATTCATCCATATCATCACCAGTATCAGTAGTTCACTCCTTTTTACAGTGTTGTAGGGTATTCTACCAGAGTTTGCTTATTTTGTAGTGAATAGACATTTAGATTGTTTTGCAGTTTTAAGTGATTACACAAAAAGCTGCCATGAACACTTATATCCAAGGCTTTGTGAAGACATATGCTTTCATTTCTCTTGGGTAAATATTACATGATAGAAAGGCTGTGTGCTGGTTTAAAAGGATGTATGACCCCTAGAAAAGCCATGTTTTAATAAAAACCCCATTTCATAAAGTTATTTTATGAAATACCTATTCAATACTGTATGTTTGAAACTGTAATCAGATCATCTCCCTAGATGATGTGATTTAGTCAAGGGTGATTTTTAAACTGGATTAGGTGTCGACATGTCTCCACCCATTTGGGTGGGTTGTGATTGGTTTATTGGAATCCTGTAAAAGAGGAAACGTTTTGGAGAATGGAAGATTGAGAAAGAGCAGAGAATGCTGCAGCACCATGAAGCAGAGAGTTCACCAGCCAGCAACCTTTGGAGATGAAGAAGGAAAACACCTCCTGGGGAGCTTCATGAAACTGGAAGCCAGGAGAGAAAACCAGCAGATGACGCCGTGTTCACCATGTGCCTTCTCACTTGAGAGAGAAACCCTGACCATGTTCGCCATGTGCCCTTCGACTTGAGAAAGAAACCCTGAACTTCATCGACCTCCTTGAACCAAAGTATCTTTCCCTGGATGCCTTAGATTGGACATTTCTATAGATTTGCTTTAATTGGGACATTTTCTCAGCCTTAGAATTGTAAACTAGCAACTTATTAAATTCCCCTGTTAAAAGCCATTCCGTTTCTAGTATATTGCATTCTAGCAGCTAGCAAACTAGAACAGGCTGGGTTATGTGGTAGGCATATGTTTAACTTTTTAAGAATCTCCCAAACTGCTTTCCAAAGTATGTGCATCATTTTACTTTCCTACTTGAGTGTATGAAAATTCCTGCTGTTCTGCATCCTTGCCAGAACTTGATATTGTCAGTCTTTTTAATTTTAGCCATTCTAATACGTGTGTAACGGCATCTTATTGTTGCTTTCATTTGCATTTTCCCAATGACTGTTGATATTGGGCATCTTTTCCTGTGCCTATCTGCCATTCATATATCTTCTTTGGTGAAGTGTCTTTTGATGAACTGATCTCTTGATGAATTGATCATTATGAAATGACCCCATTTAATATTCTTTTCTCTGAAATCTACTTTCTCTGATATTAATATAGCCATTTCAGCTTTCTTTTGATTAATGTTTTTAGGGTTTATCCATTTCTGCTTTTACTTATGTTTTAGCTTGCTAAATGCTGGAATGCAATATACCAGAAACAGAACAGCTCTTTTTTTTGCATGCACTGGGAATCGAATCCGAATTCTCGGCATAGCAGGCGAGAACTCTGTCACTGCACCACTATTGCCTGCTCGAACAGCTTTTAAAAAGAGAATTTATTAAGTTACAAGTATACAGTTCTAAGGACATAAAAACATCCAAAATAAGGCATCTAGAGAAAGATACCTGGACTCAAGAAAGGTGATGTCTGTCACATGGGAAGGCACATGGCTGGCTTCTGCTGGTCCCTGCTTCCAATTCCTTTGCTTCCAGCTTCTGATGCCAGTGGTTTCCTTTTTAAGTGTCTATGGGCCTTCACTGTCTTCTCTGGGACACAAGTATGGTTTCTGGCTTGCTTAGCATCTCATGGGAGGAAGCGTGGTGACATCTGCTGGGCTCTGAATCTCCAGACGCCCATGTCTAGTGTCTACTCTCTTTCTCGGTGCTCCAAGCATCTTCAAATGTCTCCGTCTCTGTCGGCTCTGAGCTTTCTCCAGAATGTTTCCTCTTTTATCGGACTCCAGTGAACTGATTAAGACCCACCTAGAATGGGCGGGGTCACATCTACATCCAGTCAAAAGGCCGTACTCACAATTGGATGCATCACAGCTCCATGGAAATAATCCAATCAAAAGGTTCCCACCCCACAGTATTGAATCAGGATTAAAAGAAACATGCCTGCCCTCAAAAGATTGGATCTGGGAAAAGGATACAGCTTTTCTGGGGTACATAATAGCTTCAAATTGGCATATTCCACCTTCTGGACCCCAAAAAGACATGTTCTTTGTATATACAAAACATACTCATTCCATTACAATATCACAAAAGCCTTAAACCATTTCAGTAACAGCACAAATACAATGCAAAATCAAAAACAGTATCAAGTCTCATCAAAATCAGCTTCAGGCGGGCCGCGGTGGCTCAGCGGGCAAGAGTGCTTGCCTGCTATGCCGGAGGACCCCGGTTCGATTCCCGGCCCCAGCCCATGTAAAAAACAAACAAACAAACAAAATATAATAAAATAAGAAAATGTTTAAAGATGTTTCCCCTTCTTCCTCCCTTCCTTCCTTCCATCCTTCCTTCCTTCTCTGTCTTTCTTTCCTTCCCTTCCTCCCTCTCAAAAAAAAAAAAAAAAAAAAAAAAATCAGCTTCAGCCATGGTTTGTCCTAAGGCAAATTTTCCTCTGGCTCTGGACCTGTGAAATTCAGAATAAGTTATCTACTTCCAATTTGCAAAGGAGGAAGAGTCATAAGATACATGTTCCCATTGCCACAGGGAGAAATAACAAAGAAAGCAGAGTCACCGGATCCAAACAGTTCCATAAACCTGCAAGGAAAACTCCATTGGATTTCAAAGTCTGAGAGTCATTTATAGAATGACGTTTCATCCTCTGGGATTTAGAGGGCAGCAATTTCACCCTCTCTAAGGATTTACATGGTGGCCCTTCACTTTCCAAGCACTGGGGTGAGGGTTGCCACATTGAGGGACATTGGGGAGAGTACCTTGTTCTCGGCTCCACCCTCTCCAGGCATCCAGGCAGCACTCAGGCCATCTGCCATCTCCAGGGCACGTGCTCTACACCCTCAGAACAATGAGGTGATTGCCAGGCTCCCCCAAATCCCCAGGGAGTGTGCACCCCACTCTCCAATGCCTGAGGCCCTAAAACTCTTCTGAACAGCAAGGCGGCAGGCCCGCCCTCTGCTTCTGGGCAAACACATCTTTTCCACCTGGATGGGTGGTCCGCCCTGTGCTGCTGAGGCAGACTCACCCTTTCCATATGCATGATGGGTCTGCTCTCCTGGCCTGAGGTTTCTTGGGTTCGGACCTTAGCTTCCAAGATTCTGCCTTTGAAGTAATTTTTCCTTCAGCTTGTCCTTGTCTGTCCCTTTTCGTTTAGACTGTCAGTGGTTCCCATTTATACAGATCCTGCAATGCTGTTATTGGTTTTCCATGCAATGTATGTGGACCACACCCATCAGATAATAGGCTCTTTCATAAATCCTTTCTGGATAACTCCCTTTACATTTCTGGCTTTTTCTGAAATGTCTGATTGTGTCAATGTTTGGTTAAATACTCACATGGGGTACTATTCTCTGGGGTCTCCTTTTTTGGAAGCCCAGAGTTTTTCAGAAGATCAGTTTCTGCTTTCTTTGTACCCAAGAGTTCAGTTCTCAGCTTATCTCTTTCCTGTCACATTTCCTATAAACTACAAGGAAGTACCAGGCTGCATTTTCCACATTTAGTTTGGCCGTCTCTTCTGCTAAATATCCAAGTTCATCACTCTCAAATTCTTCCTTCCATTCAATACTAGCACTTAATTTTGTCAAATTCTCTGCCACTTTAAAACAAGGTTTGCCTTCCTTCCAGTTTGCAATAACACATGCATGATTTCTGTCTAAGGCCTTGTCGGAGGTATCTTGAGAGTCCACATTTCTACCAACAGTCTCTTCAAAGCAACCTGGGCTTTCCTCTATCAAGATCCTAACAACTCTTCTAGAATCTACCCCTTATCCATTTAAAAAACCATTCCACATGTGTGGTATTTCAAACCATAGCACCCTACTTCTCTCATAACAAAATCAGTTTTAGTTTGCTAAATGATGCCGAATGCAATATACCAGAAATGGAACAGCTGGTTTTTTAAAAAATTAGTATTATTGTGAAATACAACATATATACAAAAAAAAAGCAATATATTTCAAAGTACGTTGTAACGAGTGGTTATAGAACAGATATCAATTTCATATGGGTTGCAGTTCCGAATTTCAGGTTTTTCCTTCAAGCTGCTTCAATACACTGAAGACTAAAAGAGATATCGATATAATAATTCAGCAGTCGTGTTCATTTGTTAAATTTATCTTCTCTGTTATAACTCCTCTTTCCCCTTTGATGCTTCTCCCAGTCTTTAGGGTTATTTGGGCTATACCCATTCTAATTTTTTTCACGTTGGAAAGGGCTGTCAATAATATGGGATGGGGAGATGAAACTAGTTGATGTTCTGTAGAGGCTGGCCTCTCTGCATTTCAGGGCTTATCTGGTCCAGGGTCCCATCTGGAGATTGTAGGTTTCTGGAAAATTACCTAGTGCAGGCACCCTTTGTAGAATCTTATATAATGCCTAGGTGTTCTTTAGGATTGGCAGGGATGGTTTTGGTTGAGGTTTGGCAACTATGATAGGTAGCAATATCCAACTGGAATAGCTTTTAAAAAGGGAATTTATTAAGTTACAAGTTTACAGTTCTAAGGACATAAAAATGTCCAAACTAAGGATCCAGAGAAAGATACCTTGACTCAAGAAAGGCCAATATCTGTCACATGGGAAAGCATGTGGCTGGCATCTCCTGGTCCTTATTTTTGGTTCTGTTGCTTACAGATTTTGATGCCAGTTGTCTCCACTCTAAGCATGTGTGAGCCTTCACTTTACTCCTTCGGACACAACTCTTGGTTCTGCTTTGCTTAGAATCTCATGGGAAAGCACAGGGTAACATCTGTGGGGCTCTGCATCTCCAAAGTCCGTGTCTAGGCATCTGCTCTCTTTCTCAGTACACCATACATCTCCAAATTTCTGCATCTTTTTCAGCTCTGAGCATTTTCCAAAATGTTTCCTCTTTTAATGGACTCCAGTAAACTAAACAAGACCTACCTTGAATGGGCGAGGTCATATCTACACCTAACCAAAAAGTCATACCCACAATTGGGTGTATCACATCTCCATGGAAACAATCCAATAAAAAGGTTGAATCTTGAATCAGGATTAAAAGAATGTTGAACCCACAATATTAAATCAGGATTAAAAGAGACATGGTTGCCCCCACAAGATTGGATCAGGTAAAAGGACATGGCTTTTCTGGGGTATTTAACAGCTTCAGACTGGCACAACTTTTAATTTATTTGTGTCTTTATTTTTAAAGTTGGTTTCTTATAGGCATCATATAGTTAGGTCTTGATTTTTTTTATCCAATAAGAAAATCTCTGAATTTTAAAGGAGGCATTCAAACCATTTACATTGAATGTGGTTCAGTGGTAGATCTGGCTTAAATCTACCATCTTGGCATTTGTTTTCTATTTGTCCCATCTGTTCTATGTTCCCTTTTTCTGCCTTTCTTTAGATTGAGTACTTTCTTTTTATTGGAGAAGTTCCAGGTTTATCAAAAAATCATGCAGAAAATACCTAGTTGCCATATAACTCTTTCCTCCTATAGTTTTCCCTATTATTACTACTTTGTGTTTGTGTGGTACCTCTGTTACAATATAGGATATAATATTATTATAATATTAACCATTGCCCATAGTTTATATTAAGGTTTACTGTTTGTGTTGTACTATCCTATTTTTTTTTTAATATTTTATTCTAGTAACATATGTACAGCCTGAAATTTACCCTTTTAACTACTTTCAAAGATATAATTCAGTGATATTAATTGCATCTACAATATTGTGCTACCATCACCACCTTCCATTACCACAATTTTTCCATCACCCCAAACAGAAATTCTGTACTGATTAAGCATTAAGACCCCATGCCCTGCCCCCACCCCAGACCCTGATAACTTGTATTCTAGTTTCTGACTAAAAAATTGTTTATCCTAATTATATCATAACAGTGAAGTCATACAATATTTGTCCTTTTATGTCTGGTTTATTTCATGTAGATGTCTTCAGGGTTCATCCATGTTGTAGCATTCACCAGAACTTCATTCCTTGTCATGGCTGAATAATATTCCATTGCATGAATATACCACACTTTTTTTTATCCATTCATCAGTTGATGGACATTTGAGTCACTTTTACCTTTTGGCTATTGTGAATAATGTTGCTATGAATATTGGCATAGAGATAACTGTCTGAGTCCCTGTTTTCAATTCTTTTGGGTATAAACCTAGAAGTGATATTGCTGAGTCATGTGGTAATTCTATATGTAACATTTCACAGTGACTGCACCATTTTGCATTCCCAAGAACAATAAATGAGAGTTTTTTCCTCACATCCTCTCCAACATTGTTATTTTTCATTTTTTTTGAATAGTAGTCATTCTTGTAGGTATGAAGTGGTATCTCATTATGGTTTTGATTTGCATTTCCTGAATGGCTAATGATGTTGAATATCTTTCATGTGCTTTTTGGCTATTTGTATATCTTTGGAGAAATGTCTGTCCAGTCTTTTGCCCATTTTTAATTGGGTTGTTTATCTTTTTGCTGTTAAGTTGTAGGATTTCTTTAAATATTCTGGGTATTAAACCCTGATTGGATATGTGATTTCCAAATATTTTCTCTCATTTTGTAAGTTTTCTTTTTACTTTAATGCTAAAGCCCTTTGTAGAAAAGTTTTTGATTTTTGTGAAGCCCCATTTATCTAGCTATCTGTCTGTCTATCTATCTATTGCTTGTGCTTTGTTATAAAGTATATTGTAACAGAGGTACCACACAAACACAAAGTAGTAATAATAGGGAAAACTGTAGGAGGAAAGAGTTATATGGCAACTAGGTATTTTCTGCATGATTTTTTGCTAAACCTGGAACTTCTCCAATAAAAAACCTTGCACTGCCGAATGCAAGGTTTTGAAGATGCTTCCCTATGTTTTCTTCTAGGAGTTTTATGGTTTTGGTTCTTATATTTAGGTCTTTGATCTACTTTGGGTTAATTTTGTGCATGGTAAAAGATAGGTGTCTACCTTCATTCTTTTGCATATAGATATCCACTTTTCCTAGCACCATTTGTTGAAGAGACTATTCTTTCCCAAATGAATGGCCTTGGCACCCTTGTCAAAAATCAACCGGTGCTATGTGGGAGGGTTGATTTCTGTACTCGCAATTTGATTCTATTAGTCTGTGTCTGTCCTTGTGCCAGGACCATGCTGTTTTAGTACTATAGCTTTGTAATAAATTTTAAAATTGGGAAGTGTGACTCCTTCAACTTCTTTCTCAAGATGGCCTTGACTATTCAAGATGGCTTTACCCTTCCATATAAATTTGATGTTCAGCTTTTGCATTTCTTCAAAAAAGGTTATTGCAATTTTGATTGGGATTGCACTGTACCTGCAAATTGCTTTGGGTGGAATTCACATGTTTACAATACTTAGATTTCCAATCCATGTACCTGGAATGTCTTTCCATTTATTTAAGTCTTCTTTGACCTTTTTAAGCAATGTTTTGTAGTTTTCCACATATAAGTTATTTACCTCCTTTGTTAAACTTATTCCTAGATATTTGATTCTTTTGGTTGCTATTGTAAATGGAATGTTTCCCTTGATTTTCTCTTCAGAGAATTTATTACTAGTGTACAGAAACACTACTGATTTTTGGGTGTTGATCTTGTCCTTGCCACTTTGCTGAATTTGATTATTAGCCCTACTAACTTTGTTGTGGATTTTTCAGGATGTTCTCTATATAGGATCATGCATCATAAAAAAGAGAAAGTTTTACTTCTTTTTTTCCAATTTGGATGCATTTATTTATTTTTTTTTGCCTAACTGCTCTCGCTAGAATTTCCCGTATATGCTGAATAAGTGGTGACAGTGGGCATCCTTGTCTTTTTCCTGATCTTAGAGGGAAACCTTCAGTCTTTACCCATTGAAAAGGATGCTAGTTGTTTTTTTCCCCCATATATGCTCTTTATCCTGTTGAGGATGTTTTCCTATATTCCTAGTTTTACAATTGTTTTTATCAAGAAGGGGTAGTATTTTGTCAAATGCCTCTTCTGCATCGATTCAGTTGATCACATGGTTCTTTAAGTTCATTCTATTAGTGTGGTGTATTGCATGTATTGATTTTGTACTGAGCCACCTTGCCTACCTGGCGTGCATGATGCTTGATCATGATGAACAATTCTTTCAACGTACTGTGGATTCGGTTTGCTAGTATGTTGAGGTTTTTTTGCATGGGCAGGCACTGGGAATCTAACCCAGGTCTCTGGCATGGCAGGCGAGAACTCTGCCTGCTGAGCCATGGTTGCACTGTCCTTTTGAGGATTTTTGCATCTAAATTCATAAGAGATAATGGCCTGTAGTTTTCTTTTCTCGTGGTATCTTTATCTGGCCTTGGTATTAGGATGATGTTGGCCTAAATAGAATGAGTTAAGAAGCGTCCCTCCCTTCAACTTTTTGGAAGAGTTTCAGGAGGACCAGTGTTAATTCTTCTTGGAATAGTTGGTAAAATTCACCAGTGAAGCCATCTGGCTCAGGATTTTCCTTTGTTGGGAGGTTTTTGATTTAGTCTCTTTAACTGTTATTTGTCTGTTGAAATCTATTTCTTTTTGAGTCAATGTAGTTAGTTTGTGTGTTTCAAGGAATTTTCCCATTTCTTCTAGGTTATCTAATATGTTTCTTTACAGTTGTTCATAGTATCCTCTTACATACATTATTTTTTATTATTTCAATCCTCCCTTCCCCCACTTAATAGCAATAACTCTTTGCGGTGTTATTGTTTGCTTTATAATTTATAGAAGGCATATAATTCAGAGTATATATGGTATATATATTTAATTTATCAAGTCTGTGTACCAATTAATGTTAGTATAAGATTCTTACAACAGTATATTTACATTTCTCTCCTCCCAGGATTTGTGCTATTGTTGTCATGCATTTTACTTATACCTATGTTATAACCCCCACCATATATTTTTCCCTTAAACAGTCAATAGTCTTTTAAAGATATTTATTTAATAGGAAAAACAACCTTTTATATTTATCCACAAAGTTGCAGATTCCCGTGCTTGTCATTCCTTTGTACAGATCCAGAGTTCTATCTGGTGTCATTTTCCTTGTCTGAGGGACTGCCTTTGATATGGAACATCCTCTGGCAAGGAATTCTTTCAGCTCTTGTGTGCCTGAAAAAGTCCTTATTTGCCTTGTTTTTGAAAGATATATTCCTTGAGTTTAGAGCCATAACTTGAGTCTTTTAAAACTCACAACATTAAAGTCACTCTGCTGACTCACAGTGTTTCCATCTACAAATGTGCTGTTCTTGTCCTGGCACGCTCTGTGTGATGTGTTTTATTGTACCTTGGCTACTTTTACGATTTTAAAATTTATCTGATTTTAACTTTTTTGATCAAGATATGCTGTAGGGTAGTCCCGTTAATTTTTTTAAATTAATTTCATTTTTTTAAATACCAAAAAACAAGTAACAAACGCAAACATCCCTTTTGATCATTCCGTTCTACATATATAACCAGTAATTCACAATATCATCACATAGTGGCATATTCATCATCATGATAACTTCTTGGAACATTTGTATCCATTCAGAAAAAGAAATAAAACAGAAAAAAATATTTATACATACCATACCCCTTATCCCTCGCTTTCACTGATCACTAGCATTTCAAACCAAACCTACCTTAACATTTGTTCCCCCATTATCCATTTTTATTCCATATGTTCTACTCATCTGTTGACAAGGTAGATAAAAGGAGCATCAGGCACAAGGTTTTCACAATCACACAGTCACATTGTGAAAGCTATATCATTATTCAATCATCATCAAGAAACATGGCTAAAAAAAAACAAACAAACATGGCTACCGGAACACAGCTCTACTCTTTCAGGCAGTTCCCTCCAGCCTCTCCATTACATCTTGAATAACAAAGTAATATCTACTTAATGCATAAGAATAACCTCCAGGATAACCTCTCAACTCTGTTTGGAATCTCTTAGCCATTGTCACTTTATCTCATTTCACTCTTCCCCCTTTTGGTTGAGAAGGTTTTCTCAATCCACTGATGCTGAGTCTCAGCTCATTCTAGGATTCCTGTCCCACATTGCCAGGAAGGTCCACACCCCTGGGACTCATGTCCCATGTAGACAGGGGGAGGGTGGTGAGTTTGCTTGTTGTGTTGGCTGGAGAGAGAGGCCACATCTGAGCAACAAAAGAGGTCCTCTTGGGGGTGACTCTTAGGCCTAATTTTAAGTAGGCTTGACTTATCCTTTGTGGGGTTAAGTTTCATATGAACAAACTCCAAGACTGGGGGCTCAGCATATAGCTTTGGTTATCCACACTGCTTATGAGAATATCAAGAATTCAACTTGGGGAAGATGAATTTTCCCCTGTTCTCCCCATTCCCTGAAGGGGACTTTGCAAATACTTTTCCACTCACTGATCAAATCACTCTGGGATTCATCGGGGCATCACTGTGGGCAAACCAACAAAATCTCATGTCCTACACACACAGTCACATTGTGAAAGCTTATGTACTTATGGTGTTCAATTAAGCTGTCTACATAATTTTATATTAGGAAATGCACTAGTCAAAATATAAATTTTGTACCAAATAAACATTTTTGCTTTAGTCTTACACATAAGTTGAAATTTTAAAATATTAATTACCATCTATTTTCAGCACCCTGCAGTAATGACATTCCTTTGTTCTTTCTCATGCAAAAACATTTTTAAAATTTGTACATTTAGTCACTATCATTATACACTCAAGGCATTCCTAGATTATACCATCTCAATCTTTATCATCTATCTTTCTTTCTGATTTCATTTATGCCCCCAGCCCTTCTCCTTCTATCATTCTAACATTCAGCTTCATTCAGTGTTTTAACATAATTGTATTGCAGTCAGGTAGTATTGTGCTATCCATTTCTGCATTTTTATATTCAGTCCTGTTGCACAATCTGTATCCTTTCAGCTCCAATTACCCAATATTTTACCCTATTTCTATCTCCTGATGGTCTCTGTTACCAACGAAATATTCCAAGTTTATTCACTAATGCCAATTCATATCAGTGAGACCATACAGTATTTCTCCTTTTGTTTCTGGCTAATCTCACTCAGCATAATGTCCTTAAGGTCCATCCATGTTGTTACATACTTCATAACTTTATTCTGTCTTACAGCTGCATAATATTCTATCATATGTATATACCACAGTTTGTTTAGCCACTCATCTGTTGATGCACATTTTGGCTGTTTCCATCTCTTTGCAATTGTAAATAATGCTGCTATAAACATTTGCTGCATATATTCAAAAACTGCCTCCTCTTATTTGCCTTGACATGCCCTGACATGTCCAAACATCTCTCGATCTTGCAAGCCCTGCTAATCTGACCCTCTGCCTAGCAACTCCTGAGCATATATCACCCCACCTTTTCACCTCCTTTTCATTGGACCATGTACACACCCCCTTAACCAATCCACATACTCCATACTAGCCATCCGTCAAAGTTTCCCCGCCTATGTTACCTCCCCTTCACCAACCCTATATATTCTCTGTGTTTCCCCCTCTTGGGAGCCTAGCCTGTAAGCCTTGCCAGCCAGCTAGGTTCCGCGAGCTACTCCTGCAATAAACTGCTGCAAATATTCTTTGCTCTTGGTTTATTGTGCTCGCGCGCCCTCCAGACCTTCGAGCCCCATGGTTTCGGCTGACACCGCTCTCCAGCCGAACCGCATCCGAGGATGAGACCCCAGTGCGGTCGGGCAAGGCAAGCCCCACGCCGCAAACATTGGTGTGCAAATGTCCGTTTGTGTCCTTGCCCTCATGTCCTCTGAGTAGATACCTAACAATGAATGGTATTGCCGGGTCATATGTCAATTCTATATTTAGCTTTTTGAGGAACCACCAAACTGCCTTCCACAGCGGTTGTACCATTTGACATTCCACCCAACAGTGGATAAGTGTGCCTCTTTCTCCACATCCTCTCCATCACTTGTCATTTTCTGTTTTATTGATAATGTCCATTCTGGTGGGAGTGAGATGATATCTCATTGTGGTTTCGATTTGCATTTCTCTAATGGCCAGGGAAGTTGAACATCTCTTTATGTATCTTTTGGCCGTTTGTATTTCCTCTTCTGAGAAGTGTCTGTTCAAGTCTTTTGCCCATTTTGTAATTGGGTTGTCTGTCTTTTTGTTGTTGAGTTGAACAATTACTTTGTAAATTCTGGATACTAGACCTTTATCTGATATGTCTTTTCCAAATACTGTCTCCCATTGTGTAGGCTATCTTTTTACTTTCTTGATGAAGTTCTTTGATGCACAAAAGCATTTAATTTTGAAGAGTTCCCATTTCTTTCTTTCTTCAGTGCTCTTGCTTTGGGTGTAAGGTCTATAAAACCACCTCCAAGTATAAGATCCATGAGATATTTCCTTACATTTTTTTTCTAACAATTTTATGGTCTTAGATCTAATGTTTAGGTCTTTGATCCATTTTGAGTTAACTTTTGTATAGGGAGTGAGATATGGGTCCCCTTGCATTCTTTTGCATTGGATATCCAGTTCTCTAGGCACCATTTATTGAAGAGACTGTTCTGTCACAGGTGAGCTGGCTTGACTGCCTTATCATAGATGAATTGTCCATAGATGAGAGGGTCTATATCTGAACACTCTATTCGATTCCATTGGTCAATATATCTATCTTTATGCCAGTACCATGCTGTTTTGACCACTGTAGCTTCATAATATGCCTTAAAGTCAGCATGAGACCTCCAAGTTCATTTTTCTCCTCAGGATATTTTTACCTATTTGGGGCACCCTGCCCTTCCAGATAAATTTGGTTATATGTTTTTCTATTTCTGAAAAGTAAATTGTTGGGATTTTGATTGGTATTGCATTGAATCTGTAAATCAATTTAGGTAGAATTGACATCTTAACTATATTTAGTCTTCCAATCCATGAACATGGTATGCCCTTCCATCTAGTTAGGTCTTCTGTGATTTCTTTTAACAATTTCTTGTAGCTTTCTCTGTATAGGTCTTTTGTCTCTTTAGTTAAATTTATTCCTAAATATTTTATTTTTTTGGTTGCAATTATAAATGGAATTTTTTTCTTGATTTCTTCCTCAGATTGTTCATTACTAGTGTATAGAAACACTACAGATTTTTGAGTGTTGATTTTGTAACCTGCCACTTGGCTGTACTCATTTATTAGCTCTAGTAGTTTTACTGTGGATTTTTCAGGGTTTTCGACATATAGTATCATATCATCTGCAAACAGTGAGAGTTTCACTTCTTCCTTTCCAATTCTGATGCCTTGTATTTCTTTTTCTTGTCTAATTGCTCTGGCTAGAACATCCAACACGATGCTGAATAACAGTGGTGATAGTGGACATCCTTGTCTTGCTTCTGATGTTAGGGGGAAAGTTTTCAGCTTTTCCCCATTGAGGATGATATTAGCTGTGGGTTTTTCATACATTCCCTTTACCATTTTAAGGAAGTTCCCTTCTATCCCTATCCTTTGAAGTGTTTTCAATAGGAAAGGATGTTGAATTTTGTCAAATGCCTTTTCTGCATCAACTGAGATAATCATGTGGTTTTCTGCTTTGATTTGTTAATATGGTGTATTACATTAATTGATTTTCTTATGTTTAACCATCTTGCATACCTGGGATGAATCCTACTTGGTCATGATGTGTAACTCTTTTAATGTGTTGCTGGATTCTATTTGCTAGAATTTTCTTAAGGATTTTTGCATCTATATTCATTAGAGAGATTGGTCTGTAGTTTTCTTTTTTTGTAATATCTTTGTCTGGCTTTGGCATGAGGGTGATGTTGGCTTCGTAGAATGAGTTAGGTAGCTTTCCCTCTTCAATTTTTTTTGAAGAGTTTAAGCAGGATTGGTACTAATTCTTTCTTGAATGTTTGGTAGAATTCACATGTAAAGCCATCTGGTCCTGGACTTTTCTTTTTGGGGAGCTTCTTAATGACTGATTCAATTTCTTTACTTGTGATTGGTTTGTTGAGGTCGTCTATTTCTTCTAGAGTCAAAGTTGGTTGTTCATGCCTTTCTAGAAAGTTGTCCATTTCATCTACATTGTCATATTTATTAGCATAAAGTTGTTCATAGTATCCTGTCATTACTTCCTTTATTTCTGTGGGGTCAGTGGTTATGTCTCCTCTTTTCCATTTCTGATCATATTTATTTGCATCCTCTCTCTTCTTCTTTTTGTCAGTCTTGCTAAGGGTCCATCAATCTTATTGATTTTCTCACAAAACCAGCTTCTGGTTTTGTTGATTTTCTCAATCATTTTCATGTTTTCAATTTCATTTATTTCTGCTCTAATCTTCATTATTTCTTTCCTTTTGTTTGCTTTGGGGTTAGTTTGCTGTTCTTTCTCTAGTTCTTCCAAGTGGACAGTTAATTTCTTGATTTTTGCCCATTCTTCTTTTTTGATATAGGCATTTAGGGCAATACGTTTCCCTCTTCACACTGCCTTTGCTGTGTTCCACAAGTTTTGATATGTTGTGTTTTCATTTTCATTTGCCTCGAGATATTTACTGATTTCTCTTGTAATTTCTTCCTTAATCCACTGGTTGTTTAAGAGTGTGTTGTTGACCCTCCACATATTTGTGAATTTTTTGGCACTTTGCCTATTATTGATTTCTAACTTCATTCCTTTATGATCTGAGAAAGAGTTTTGTATGATTTCAATCTTTTCAAATTTATTGAGACTTGCTTTGTAACCCAGCATATGGTCTATCTTTGAGAATGATCCATGAGCACTTGAGAAAAAAGGTGTACCCTACTTTTGTGGGGTGTAGTGTTCTGTAAATGTCTGTTAAGTCTAGCTCATTTATTGTAATATTCAGATTCTCTGTTTCTTTATTGATCTTCTGTCTAGATGTTCTGTCCATTGATGAGAATGGTGAATTGAAGTCTCCAACTATTATGGTAGATGTGTCTATTTCTCTTTTCAGTGTTTTCAGTGTGTGCTGCATGTATTTTGGAGCATTCTGGTTCAGTGTATAAATATTTATGATTGTTATGTCTTCATGCTGAATTGTTCCATTTATTAATATATAGTATCCTTTTTTGTCTCTTTTAACTGTTTTACAGTTGAAGTCTAATTTGTTGGATATTAGTATAGCTACTCCTACTCTTTTCTGATTGTTATTTGCATGAAATATTTTTTCCAAACCTTTCACTTTCAACCTATGTTTATCCTTGGGTCTAAAATGTGTTTCCTGTAGACAGCATATAGATGGGTCCTGTTTTTCAATCCATTCTGCCAGTCTATGTCTTTTGATTGGGGAGTTTAATCCATTAACATTTAGTGTTATTACTGTACGGGTAGTACTTTCTTCTCCCATTTTGCCTTTTGGAGTTTATATGTCACATCTAATTTTCCTTCTTTTTATCTTTACTCATAGTCTTCCTTTCTACACTCTTCTCCACACCTCTCTCTTCAGTCCTTTTGTATCTGTCTCTAGTGCTCCCTTTAGTATGTCTTACAGAGCTGGTCTCTTGCTCACAAATTCTCTCAGTGATTTTTTGTCTGAGAATGTTTTAATTTCTCCCTCAGTTTTGAAGATAATTTTGCTGGATATAGAATTCTTGGTTGGCAGTTTTTCTCTTTTAGTAATTTAAATATATCATCCCACTGTCTTCTTGCCTCCATGGTTTCTGCTGAGAAATCTACACATAGTCTTATTGGGCTTCCCTTGTATGTGATGGATTGCTTTTCTCTTACTGTTTTCAAGATTCTGTCTTTCTCTTTGACCTCTGACATTCTGATTAGTAAGTGTCTTGGAGTACGAACATTTGAATCTATTCTCTTTGGGGTAGAATATTCTTGGATCTATAATTTTAAGTCTTTCATAAGATTTGGGAAATTTCCAGTGCTAATTTCCTCCATTAGTTTTTCTCCTCCTTTTCCCTTCAGTTCTCCTTCTGGGACACCCACAACACCTATATTCGTGTGCTTCATATTGTCATTCAATTCCCTGAGTCCCTGCTCACATTTTTCCATTTTTTCCCTATATTTTCTTTTTCTTGTAGGATTTCAGATATTCCATCCTCCAGTTCACTAATCCTATGTTCTGTCTCTCGAAATCTACCATTGTAGGTTTCTATTGTTTGTCATCTCTTCTACTGTGCCTTTCATTCCCATAAGTTCTGTGATTTGTTTTTTTCAGACTTTTGATTTCTTCTTTTTGTTCATTCCTTGCCTTCTTTATATCCTCCCTCAATTCATTGATTTGGTTTTTGATGAGGTTTTCCATGTCTGTTCATATATTCTGAATTAACTGTTTCAACTCCTGTATCTCATTTGAATTGTTGGTTTGTTCCTTTGACTGTGCCGTATCTTCAATTTCCCTAGTGTGATTTGTTATTTTTTTTGTTGGCATCTAGGCATTTAATTACCTTAATTAGTTTATTCTGGAGATTGCTTTCACTTCTTTTACCTAGTGTTTTCTTGCTGGATGAATTTGTTGTCTATCTGTTCTTTGACATTCAGTTCAGCTTTTTCTGGACCTCTAGCTTAGGTTTTGTTTAACAGAGGAGAATTTTTCAGCTCTTGTTTCTTGCCCTGCCTGTATGGTGCCTTCCCCCCGACCCACCCTTAGGAGGGTCTACTTTGGTATTATAGACCCCAGCCGGATTTTTCCAGACCAAACTGGCCTCCTATCAGGAGGAAAGAGTCACCTGCATCGGTTTTCCCTGAGGGTGAGACCCAGCAGGTTGAAAGATTTTCCTGTGAAGTCTCTGGACTCTGTTTTTCTTATCCTGCCCAGTACGTGGCACTTGTCTGCCTGCAGGTCACAGCAGCATAAGATGATGCAGTGCCTTTAACTTTGGTGGATTCTCCCTGCTGGGGGCATGGTGGAGACAGAGAAGAGGCTGTAGGCTGGTTTTAATGGCTTCAAATGACCAAGCCCTGGTGTCTAAATTCCTTAAGGGAGGGATTCCATCTGAGTTGGGCTTCACCCCTCCCCTGGGGAAGGCACAGGTTCCAGACAAGCCCTCAAACGAGTTTGTTTCTGCCTATGCCTGGGGCATTTGCAGCCTGACAAGTCCTGCCACTGTATCCAAGGGCAGTCAAGCCTCTGTAGAAACACAGCTACAAAAACCTCTGTTTCTTTTCCCTTCAGCCCTGCCCCCTTGGCATCGGGGCAAAAATGAGCTACCTCCACTTTGACCAGGTTAACCTGAGCTGGGGGCCTATTTTTAGTAGTTAGAATTTGTTAATTAATGCCACAATTGGAGTTTGGTTGGACTCAGCCCCTGCTGCTGGTAAAGTCTCTTTCCTTTCCCCTCTGGGAAGCAGTTTGTGGCGGGGGGGTCGCTGGCTGCCATGTCTTGGGGAACTCATGGTTCTGGGGGTGCTCGCCGCTGGTCCAGCTGGTCCAGACTGGGGTATGCTGTGTGTCCGATCACTGACGTGGCCCAGGAGCTGTTCTGTAGTGTTTCTGGTTATTTAGTAGTTGTTCTGGAGGACGAACTAAATTACACACATTGCTAAGCCGCCATCTTGGTCTGCTATCTTCCCCCTTAATTTTTTTTTGCTTTAATTTGTAGCTTATTTTCACCAAGCAAGAAAAAAATCAGCCATTATTTCTTCTAATATTTTTTTCTGCATCTTCCTCAGAGGCTGCCAGTTTACCATTTATTAGGCCATGCAAAGTTGTTCCATTGCTCCCTGATGCTCTATTCTTTGTTTTTCAGTTTTCTTTTCTCTGTTTCATTTTAGCTCATTTCTATTGTTGTGTTTTCAAGTTCATTAATCTTTTTTTCTGGTGTCTAAATTACTTTCTTTCCCATCCAGTTTATTTTTTAATCTCAGACATTGCAATTTGCATCTCTAGAAGGTTAATTTGGGCTTTTTTTTTTTTTAATCTCTGCTACATGCTTTTCTCTAGCTTCTTGAACATATGGAATGAAGTTCTAATAATTCTTTTAATTTTTTTTTGACTACTAATTATATCATTTGTGTCATTTCTGGGTTGGTTTCTATTGATATTTTTTTTCCTTTTCATTCTGAGTCTTACTTTCTAGCTTTACATACCTGGTAATTTTTGGCTGCCAGTGCTGCATATTTTTTTGTGTTCTTATAAATCTCCTTGAGCATTGATCTAGGCTATACTTAGTTTACTTGGAAACAGCGTAACCCTTCAGGCCTTGCTTTTAGGGTTTGTTAGACAGTGCTGGAGCAGGCTTAGGTGAGGGCTAGCTTTGCTGAGTGCTGGGCACTCCACAAGGCCCCTGTGTCCTGAAGTTTCCTACTCTAGTGGTGGAACAGCATCTACTGTCAACTCCTGTGAGTTTCAGGCATGGCACCCGCTAATCCTTGTGGTTGACTCTTTCCTTGGCCTTGCATCGTTTCTTCACACACACGTGGCGATGACCACTCAGCTGCAGACTCAAGGAGGCCCTGGTCAGATCTCTGGAGTCCTCAGTCTCGGCAGCTCTCCCGTCTTGGGAACTTTGTCTTGTAGATGCCACCTGCCTTATTCTCCCTGCACTCACAGCACCTCTTCTCAACTAGGGGAGGCCCCTGGGCTTTACTTGGGTTCCTTCTTCCTGAGTGCAGGCCAAAAACTTTATCATGCAGAAGCTTGGAGGCTTACCTAATTTGTTTCAGGATCACTTCTTTCATTGCCTGATGTCCAGAGTCTGGAAGCACTACTGTGTGTTACATTCGTCCCATTTTTCAGTTGTTTCAGACAGGAGGGTAAATCTGGTTCTGTCACTTCACTGTGGCCAGAAATGGCAGCCTTGGCTCATCCTCTGCACAGAGTTCAGGGTAGGCAGTTCCTGTCTTAAGAGAACCCTGAGTGGGCCCCTCTCAGAGTTGGGGCATCTGACTTCTGAGTAGGAAGTCCAGGTCACAGATGCTCCTATCTGACCAATGTCTTGCTCTTCACATCTTACCCAAGGTGACAGATGCCACAGCAGCTGGGGCAGAATCCAGGGTGAGGGAGACGACTCATTTTCCACCTTCCTTCCTTCCTTCCTTCCTTCCTGCCTGCCTCCTGCCTCTCTCCCGTTATTTGCCCAGGACACCCAGGCAGAGTAAAGCCTCCTAAAGGGTGGCAGCCGGATGGTGGTGGGAACAGCATGGCATGGTCCCTACCTTTGTAGGTCAAGAGACTACTTTATGCTTGCTCCAAAAAGCCACTGAATGGGGACGGGGTTGGTTGGAGTGGGGGACAAACTGCTGCAGGACTAGGGAGGTACTGACCTTCCCTTACTGAGCACCACGTGCCAGGGGCTGAAACAGCCAGAAGGAATGCACCTGCGTCTGTTTCCAACGACCCACAGTTTATAACTTGACTTCTTTGGGAGCAAGGCACTGCAGCTCCAAACCGTGGACATCTCCAGGAGTTGTGACCGTCGTCGGCTTGTCCTCGGGGCCGCGCGTCCCGGGCCGCAGCCCCCGCGCCCGCCCCAGCCACGGCCTCTTGTGTTGCAGGTTTCCGCGCCTGCACAGCGCCGTAATCCGCACCCTCGTGCTCCTGCAGCACTACGCGGCCGCCCTGATGGCCGTGTGCGGCCTCCCGCAGATGCGCAGCCGCACGTCGGTGGAGACGCTGGCCATGGCGCAGGGCCTCCTCGGCGCCCCCGGGCGCTGCCGCTGCGGCCGCGGGCCCATGGTGCTGCTGCGGGCGCCCTGCGCGGCCCTGGCGGCGGCGGCCTTCGAGCGGCTGGCCCGCGTGCGGGAGCGCCTGGCGCTGCAGCGGCGTTTCGAGATCATCCTGGCCCAGCCCGGCGCCGGCCTCACCGTGGGGCAGCACTTCGTGCAGCAGCTCAAGGTGGGCGCGGGGGCGGCGCTGGAGCCGGGGGAGGGGCCCTCCCGCCAGCGCACCTGCGCGTCCCCCCCTGCAGTCCAATTCCCCAGCCCGCCCCCTCAAGCACAGGCTCGGGTTCCCAGCTCCCTGGGTCCAAGAACTTTTCTTTCTACCCAGAGTGCGTTTCCCTCCTCTGTTCAACTTCTGCTTTTAGGCCTTTAGACTTCAACCCACCCCAATGGGGGTAGGGGTTGGGCGGGGTGGGGGGGGGCTGGTGTGCTGCCTCCTCTTGTTGCCCTGTCCCCTCTGCTGACCACTGCCAGCACTTACCTCACAACCTTCCAGTGCCTTCCTGCTGGCCCCATGCCCGGCACATGCCTGGCTCTCACTCCCTAAACCAAGAGGCAAGGGAGAAGACAGTCTAGGGAAAGAACATTAGGAAAATAAGTGGGTGGAAAATGTGATTGCAGGGATGATGACATCACTGACAGCACGTGGGAAAGAACCTTAGGGGAACTGAGGACATGGATTTCCTCCTGAAGCATCTATCAGTTAACAGACATTTGAGAGCATCTAAGATGTAGCAGGCAGGGCTCTGGGTGGCTGGGAAGACAGATGCAGGAAGGAGCTGGATAAGGTGCTTATTTGCAGCATAGAAAACTTTCCTGCCCATTGAAGGACTGGCTGAGAAGGCTTTACTCAACAGGAAGTGTTTAAAGAAGACAGCAAGTTCCCCTGGGCCTGCTGTATTTCTCTTTAATTATCTGCAGATGTGGCAGAAAATTGAGGATGCAGAGTGGAGACCTCAGACTTACCTGGAGTTGGAGGGCCTGCCTTGCATCCTGATATTCAGTGGGATGGAGCCGCATGGCGAATCTCTGCCCAGGTGAGTGGAGGGTCCTGCCCCTGGGAGAGCCTGGACCGGGGGCTGCCCAGAGGTGCTGTCCCTGCCTGTTCCTGGGTGCCTTCGTGTCCACAGGCAGTGCAGGTTTGTGTGTTTATGCTGAGGGTTGTCCCGTCACTGGTGGTAATGGGTGAGGGAGGGGGTAGTGGCAGGTCCTGGGGTGCTGCTCTCTGCAGCCACATTGGGGTCTCAGACCCCCACCGGTGTCTCCCCATCGGGGGGTCGCGGGGTGGGGGCAGGGTGGTGTTTATGAAAGCTGGGAATGGGTGTTCTCTTCCGCTGGTCCCCAGATCCCCGTGGCTGTAAGATGTCCTGTGGGGAGCGGGGTGTGTTGGGTTGCTCAGGAAGGGGCTGCTTCTTCCAGCACAAACTGGGGACCCCCTGGTTTCCTTCACAGAGCCCTCTGTCCTGACAAGGGAAGGCGTGGTTGTCCCATCCATAGACGGCGCTCCGTCAAAACGTTCTGCGGGAATGTCCTTCCTTTGTTTCCTGCCAGGTCCCTTCGGTACTGTGACCTGCGTTTGATGAACTCCTCCTGCCTGGTGAGAGCAGCCTTGGAGCAGGAGCTCGGCCTGGCTGCCTGCCTGGTCGGTGAGGGGGCGCCCCCGGAGAAAGGCGCCCCAAACCAAGCCCTGGAGAGTGACATGGACAATGGAAATGAGCAGCTGGGGAAAGAAGGTGAGGCGGGCGCCTGCCCCCCCCAGCTCCTGCCTGGAGCTCCTTCTGGACGGCGGTCTCGAGGCGGCTGTGCGCACACCTGGACAGCTGTCTCCGCTGGCTTGGCCACTCCAGGACCAAGATAAGTCTTTGACGAAGGAAATGGCACAGCCTGCCTCGAAATCAGATGGAACATTTTTCTATTTTTGGTGGCATGAGAAAATGGAAACTCCTATCAGTTCCTCCTAGCTCGAGGATTCTTTTTAAAATTTTTTTAAATACCAAAAAAACACCAAACAAACACAAACATTTTTAACTTTTGATCATACCGTTCTACATATATAATCAGTAATTCACAGTATCATCACATAGTTGCATAGTCACCGTCATGATCATTTCTTGGAACAGTTGCATCTATTCAGAAAAAGGAATAAAAAGAAAACAGAAAAAAATTTATACTTACCATACCCCTTACCCCTCCCTTTCATTGATCACTAGCATTTCCAACTAAATTTATTTTAACATTTGTTGCCCCTATTATTTATTTTTATTCCATGTGTTCTACTCGTCTGTTGACAAGGTTAGCTCGAGGATTCTTAGAGAATAGGATGGAAAATTTAGATTTCTTAGGGTTCAAGTTCATCGTTTGTTCAAATTGTTGAGAATTCTGCCACATGTATGATTCCCTTGCTTATTTATTTTAGATGAATCAGCTCACCAGTATGCTGTCCTTTACAGGGATTTATGACAATAGGCCAGTGCATTTGTAGACTCTTAGAATCTGACGCTGTATTTTTAATAGGATTCATAAGTCAGACCAGTGCAAGGCATTTGGCTGTAGTTAAGGGCATAGTAGAAAACATAAAAAGCCAACAGTGTGAATAGAAAGGTCTTGTGAAGGAGCATGGCTAGTGGAACCCCGGACCCCACGCCTTCTCAGTCTGCTGACCCCGTGGCTTAGGGCAAGTCGTTCACCTGTCAGGCAGGTGTTGGGAGACCTGTCCTATGCCCTCCCTGTTGCTACAGTGATCTTTCAGAAGCACGAGTTCCCTGCCCACCCGGGGGAATGAGCCATCACTCTTGGCATTTCACTCCCCTCCCCTGTGCTACTCCTTCTCCGGCGCCCCGCCTCAGCCCCGCTGCGTGACTGCACAAAGCTCGTGGCTGTGCCTGGTGGTGTGTGCACGTGGCCTCCGGGCCACATGGCGCTTTCGCTGCTCAGGGTTCCCTCCTCTGTCTTCCACCAGGGTTTCCCTTCAGTTTTCAGTGCCACGTCACCTCCCCCAGGAAGCCCGCCGTGCCTCGGGGCTCCCTGGCCCCTTTCTCCCAAAGCTGTGTGTGGCCCCTTTCTCCCAAAGTGGTGGTGGGACGGATGGACGAGGCGAGCAAACACCCTTTATGAATTATGTGGTGCTGGGAGAATGTCGAGGGTGAGGATCATGAAGCGATTTTGGTGTGTTTGTTTCGAAACAGGCTCCACCTCGGAGAAGAGAAGTCCCACGGGCAGGGAAAGGCCGTGCTCGCGTGGCTCCGCATCTTCGTCCCTGTCCTCTAAATCGTCCGGTGAGTCTCCCGCGTGGGACACGATGGACCTGGGCTTCCGAAACGCAAGGAGTTATAAGGGCCACTTGCCGATCCTTTATTTTCAACCAGAACTGGGGAGAGAGGGAAGCCTTTGAAGCACCGAACTTTCTAGAGAATAAAGGTTATCTCAGTCGGGACTGAGAAGTTGGAGACTTTGGGGGAAATTGCAGGTTTCAGTCACCGCTCTTTTCCGGAAGATTGGTGTGTCCTGTGCTGCGGGTGGAAGAGTGAGTGGGTGTGGGCATCCTTCGCTGGGAGCTCGCCCGTAGGGCTGTTGGCTCTGGGCACTTGCTGTGCCCTCGGGGGGGCCCAGGGCTGGGGCAGGTGTGCCTGTCAGCTCTGATCCAGAGAAAGAGAGTCAGCAGGTTTCACTGGGGAAAGCAACCAAAGGCACCGCTGAGCCCTGAACCCAGAGGCGTGATGGATTCGGCTCAGGTGGAGGGCAGACTCAAGGCAGGGAGCAGCCACTGAGGGTTTCAGAGAGCAGCTGACACTTGGTGGCTTTGGTGTAGTATGTGCAGTGAAAGTACGTGCGGCGCCGAGAGCTGGGGTGCCCAGGGGGCTACAGACTGGAGCGGGTGGGGGGCACAGCTGTGCTCAGGTGTGGCCTGGAAGAGCCGGTGGTGTGATCGAGGTGGGAGAGGGTAGGGAGCACAGGAAGTTTGCTTGGGTAGCTTGGTTGTCCTTTTCACCTGGCCTCTTGCCACGGGGGAGCCCCGTTGTTGCTCGCTGAGTGGAGTCAAAGAGCCCTAAGCAATCACAGGGCCTTTTGCTCTGTCTAGAGGAAGATAGGATTCCTAATGCAGGGCTCAGGCAGCAAAGCCCAGTGCTGCAGCCTCGAGGATCTTTGGGGAGCCTGGGGCCCTGGAAGGAAGCTGGCAGATGGGGAAGGAGCCTGCATCACTCAGAGGAGCCCAGCTAACTTGCAGCCTCTCTCCTCCTGTAGGGTCTCCAGCCAGGGGCGGTGGTGACATTCTCAGAGAGGGTCTCTCAGAGGGCGCTGAGAGCTTAGGGGTCTCTTCACAGAGGCACACTAGGGAGTCAGGGACCAGGGCAGGGGGTGGCACCTCTCCTTTATAGACCGATGGTCTCTAGTGATTCAAGAGAGACAAACTGAGGTCCAGCGGTAGACAGACGGGAACACACTCTGGGATCTGTCCTCAGGTTCCTGCAGAGACACCTCTTCCCAAACTAGGGCAGTGGGTGGAGACTCTGCACCAAGGGGCCCACTCTGAGTCTCGTACCCCTGGAGAATGGGTGGGGACCTCTGTGGTCCTAAGGTCCACTCTGAGCCTTGTGTCTCTTTCCAGGCCCTTCACACCTAGCTATGCCCCGGGCTCCCCACAGTCTCCCCATCCCTGTTCTCAAATCCTCCACCAATGGACAGGCCATCTTGGTGGGGTGAGAAGTGGATGCAGATGGCCTCCTTCGTGCTGCTGAGGTGGAAGGAGGAGGTCACTGAGAGAGGAAGGAGAGGGGTGTCAGGACAGCCTGAGCTGACTGCACCTGATGGGATATACCTCGGAGTCATCTCACATGCCCCTTCTCCCTGGAGCCCACAGGGTTAAGATAAAGGTGTTGCTTTCTGGGAAACCCCTGCCAAACCACTGCAGGGCTCCTTCCTGCAGTGACCACACTGCAGGCGCCAGCCGTCGGGGTGCAGCTGATGGCTTCTTCTCTCCCCAGGCTCGGGGTGCAGCTATGCTTCTTCTCTCCCCAGGCTCCACGCTCTGCGGCGAGTCCTCGGGCCCGGTGGGACCCCCACCCGGAGAGCGGGCAAAGCAGGCAGAGCAGGGCTGGGGGTCAGCCGGCAGCACCACGGAGGGGCCCGCCGCCCCGCCTGAGCAGTGGGAACACCCCGCAGGTCCAGGCCCCTGGCCCGACACCGGGCTCAGGCCAGGCCAGACCCATGTTCCTGAGCCGGCCACCTCGTCCACCTCCTCCCCATGTGCCCTGACCAGGGCCTGCCGGCGGCCGCCAGTGGTCATCCTGCCCAAGCTGGTGCACGACCTGCTCACGTCCACAGACAGCAGCGGCCTGCCCAAGGCCACCTCGCTCCTACCCGCGCCCTCGGTCATGTGGACCAGCTCCTTCCGGCCCCTGCTCAGCAGGGCCACGACGGCCACTGAGCAGTCCCTCTACTACCGGCAGTGGACGGTGCCACGGCCCAGCCACGCTGACTATGGCCACCCCCCTTCCGCCCGCGGAGGCAGCTTCCACCCCCGGAGGCTGCTGCTCAGCGGACCCCCCCAGGTGCGTGCTGGGCCCCACGCTGGCGGCCTGCACCCCCAGACCCACTCCCGGGTCGTCTACTCCCCCACACCCACTCTCGCTCAGCCACTGCCTGCATCTGTGTCCTGAGCAGGGATTGAGGGTCTGAAATACCCCTTTACTGGCCTCGGCTATTCCCGGGGCAGAGGCCATTCCCTCCTCCACGACGGGCCCTCTGTGGCCTCTTGCTCCTGCACACTGTGGGTCTCTGCT
Organism: Tamandua tetradactyla; assembly: GCF_023851605.1. NCBI lineage: Eukaryota > Metazoa > Chordata > Mammalia > Pilosa > Myrmecophagidae > Tamandua > Tamandua tetradactyla. Next base: position 65,886,423 of record NC_135329.1, read on the forward strand.
TCCTTCTGTCCTTCCGCCCTCACGGCGGGCCTGCCAGGTCGGCATGCACCCTGAGAGATCAGCACGAGGCCAGTTCTGCCCTGGGAGGTTTCAGTGGAACGCTGGAGGCAGGAGGCCTGCTCCCCCATCCCAGCGCTCCCCAACTCATAACAATCAAGGACCCTTTTCACCTGTCAAATGGCAAAAATCTAACAGTGTGCATGTTTGGTGCTTCATGAGCATGTGGGAGAAGGAGCTCCGTGGCGGCCTTAGGGAGTTGCTTTGGCAGGAAGTGCAGGTGTGAATAGGGGCTGCTGGGCACCAGCTTACCTGGCGTATGGGCAGGTCACGGGCCTTCCCAGTGCTTCAGTGCCCTCTTCTCAGAATGAAGAAAGTAGCAGCACCTTTAGCGTAGAAATGGCGTGAGAGCCTAACAAGGGTGATTGTAGGGCGGCTGGGATGTCGCCTGGCTCAGAGAAAGCGGTTAACATCGTGTCATCCCACCTCCTTTTTGCACCTACTGTTGAAGGTGTGCTATCTTTGACCCAGAAAGTTCATTTTCAGGAATCCATCCCTCATGCACGAAGATATGTATGCATAAAAATACTCATTTTAGAGCTGTTTGCTCAGTGACATCGATTGAGCCTTGGGTGAATAGATTTGGGCATGACTGTGCCATGGAATTCAGCCATAGAAAATGTCAGGTAGAGCTCTAGATACTGACATTGGCATTTCTCTAAAAATACTAAATGCAAAATATCAAGTTACAAAATAATATATGTAGTGTAATATCAATTAGAAAAACACATCAATGGGTGTGCATATGTGTGAAAATGCCTAGGAAGACTTCTGACCTGATTGCCACTGAAATGTTACCCGGGAAGAGGAGTGAGATTTGGGGACCAAGAGAAGGAATATTATAACTTTAAACCTCCTTATCCCACTGTAATGCTTGAACTTCATAAATGAGCATGTATGAGTTTTGGTAATTTCAAAAAGCAGGATAAAAGGAAATATTTTAAAAAGGCAGTCCTGCTTTCCCCATGCCCTCATGTTATGTATGTTATCAATCTTTAAGATTTTTGCCAGTTTGATAGGTGAAAAAACAGTATATTGTAGTTTTACTGATAAAGTTGAACATATTTTTATATAGTTATTGGTTTGGGAATTTCTTTTTCAGTGATTTTCTCTTTTCTTGTTTTCCTTTAGGCTGTTTTTCATCTTGTTGATTTGTAGGAGCTCTTTAGATATTATAGATTTTAATCCATTGTTGCATGTGTTGCAAATAGTTCCTCATGCCTCCACCCCTGTTGTCCATCTTATTTTCCTTTTTAAAGTGAGTTATTTTTATTCATCAGTATTTGTTGAATTCTGTTTATGAGCCAGGTATTTGGGCCAAGAGCTTGGAAAGTGCTTTCCTAGAGTTATGGGGGTGGGGGGGGAGGGGAGAGGTTTTAGGCTAGCCCACAGGCACCTTTTTAACCAAATATATAACCAAAACTAAGACTAACAGTCCAGTCAGTGTGCTAGCCTTGTGCTGGGCTGAGGAAGCTAGAGACTCTATGACATAAGAAGAAATAGAAGGAAGAAGAGAAATAATTTTCTCTTTTTACCCTGGCCTTAAGAAGAGAGAATCACGATGCCTAATTATTGTCTTTTACATTGAATTTTGACATCTTACCACAGACATATCAATAAATACAAGAATAGAGAATATGTAATTATGCAAGTCGTTTAGACATTATTACATTTATACTGTCAGTTCATTTGCTTTTAGAGCAACCTTTCTTAAACTTATGAAAAAGCCCTGTTTCTAACAGCTTACAACATGTAAGTTAAATCTGAAGTTAAAATCTGAAGACTCATTTGCAGTGACTCACAAGATGTATGTGCTGCCAGCCTCGTGGTTTTTGGGCTGCCTTTCCCTAAAATGTGCGCACCCTTTGGGATCTTGTTTTAGTTGAATGAGACCTTTGGGCGAGGTGCCGGCCTACGGCACGTGTTGCCGACGGGGCTGGGATGTGGGCAGGGGCGCGCTGTTAGCTCTTCTTTCAACGTCTTTCCAGGTTGGGAAGACAGGTGCCTACCTGGAGTTCCTCCGCATTTTATCCCGAATGCTTGTTCGGCTGACGGAAGTGGATGTATACGATGAAGAAGAGATCAACACCCGTGAGTTGATGCCCAGTGCACGGGTTGGGGTCGTCTTTCTCAACTCTCCAGAGGCTTGAATTGTGTCTTTGACTTTCTAGGTGGAATGATCAGATTACGATTAGTCCAAAAGGCCTTTTCCTTACAGTCATTTTGTGCCATATCAGAATTGCACCCTGGAGGCCTTTGTTGGGATAAAATTACTAATCTAAAAATAATTACAGTTTATTGAGGACCTCCCACGTGTTAAGCATTGTGCTAGATGCGTACTCAAAATTACCACATTTTATTTTTTCTATGCCACACCATGAGATAGATACCATTTTCCCATTTTCTTGATAAGTAATAGGCTCAGGGGCCAATCTGGGAGGTGGCAGAGCTGGAATTAAACCAGATTTGACCCATGCCTCTAGAAAACAGAGTTTTCCATCAGAAGAGGTTTTTTCCTCTTTGGAATTTATTTCCCACTCAAGCAAAAGAGCACATAGGTCGATGTCTTGGGGCAAAACAGAAATATTCATGTGGGGGAAGATGCTTCTCTCTTTGTTCACTGGACATAATTTGACTGTTTGACGTAATTGCCTGATTGAGGTAATTCTCTGTGAACAGCTGTTTTGTGCGAGTTGTAAGACCACTCTCCATTTCCTCTCCACACACCCCTCTCCGTGGTTCATAAACTTGGTCTGGCTGGTGCATCTCTTGCTTTGGGAATGGAAATTCATTATGTTATTGAGAAAGAGTGCCAAGAAGCTGTGCTATCTAAAAGCAAGTCTTCAAATGCCCTTGGCTGTGGTTAAGTTTTTGCTTGGAGAAGATTTGGAACCCAGGAAACCAATCCAGCTTTTTTCCTTTTTTATTAGTTAAATGTAGGTTTACAGAAAAATCATGCAGAAAATAGAGAGTTCCACAATACCCGCTCTAGTATTAGTGCAGTTGTGTGCAGGCTTTGTTCACAATAATGAAAGGACATTATTATAACTGTACTATTAACTCTAGTCCATGCTTTGTGCTAAGGTTCACTGTTTGTGTTGTAGTTTTATGGCATTTAAAAAAATTTTTATTCTAGTAACCATATATATACAGTAAAATTTCCATCCAGTTCTTTGTCTTTCCTTTAAGGAAAGGGGAGTTTCTTTATGCATGCTCTGGATTGTCCACCATTCGTACATTTGAAACTGAATTTCAGATGAACACCAGCAGGTGTTCTGAGCTTCTGTCTCCTTGCTTTCTTGGACATACCAAAGATAAGGACAGGATTTGAACTCAGTATGCTAAAACTCAAAGCCCATTCTCCTAATGTCTTACCACCTCGGGCTTCTCTTTTGCAAAATGGAGAGAGTTCCTGCTTTACAGGGTGTTATGACGGACATATGATGTCACACACATGGAGTTCAGAGCACCTTTTGAATATACAATCAGTGCTGCTCCCCTGTCGCTCATTAATGGGCACGGGCTTTGCCCACACACCATGGAGTGGGTTTAGTGTGTGTGTGTGCACACACACACACACACACACACACATTATTGAATTGGACCAACTAGATGTTTTTACCTTTAGCCTACAAATATTTACTGAGCCCCATAGACTATACCAATCCTAATGTAATGTGAAACCTAGCAGTGAAGGAATGGGGTTTGGGCTGCGGATGTTGGCACTCAGAAGGGAGAACTCAACGGGTGGAGTGATGTGAGCTGTGGAGCAGTTACACACAAGGAGGCAAGAAAGTAGAATACATTAGTTTCAGGCATAAATAAGTTTGGGGGATGGTGCTGGGAGGAAGCCCAGAGCACAGGTGAGTATGTTGGGTGAGTCCTTGGAATAGGTGAGCAAGTGGTGGGCAGAGGGCAGACCTGCCCCCCATGGCATGTGGTCTCAGCCTGTGTCTCTGGGTAGAGAGAGTGGGGCCGTGTGCCAGGAGCTCTGGGGCGCAGTGGGTTTCCAAGAACCCATCCCGGTCTTGGCATTGTCCCCGTGCCTCGTCCTCACTTGCCTTTTGGTTGCTGTGTTCCTGTCGATCTTGCAGACCTCCGAGAGGAATCGGATCAGCAGTACCTCCAGCTCAGTGACCCCTGGCCTGACCTGGAGCTGTTCAAGAAGATGCCTTTCGACTACGTCATTCACGACCCGAAGTACGAGGATGCCAGTATGATCTGTTCGCATCATCAAGGCATGAAGAGTGAAGGTCAGACTCCTGTCCAGCTTCTTGTGAAGTACACAGGAGCAGTCTCTGAAAAGGAGGGACTGGATTCTGTGAATGCTGCTGCTGTTTAACCAGCAGACCCAGCCCAGAGCTGGGATGGCACTGTGCAGAGGAGGAGGCACCCCAAAGCCTAGGAAGGGGGCCTGGCTGCTCGGGGGATGCTGAACAGTGAGGAGGACTCCTCTGGTGATTTGTCCTTATCAGAGTTGTCTGAGGTTCTGATTAAGACAGGGTACGGATGTATACGCTTATTTGTGAATCTGGAATCGTCATAAAATGACACATTTCCCTCTCCTTTACTCTCAGTCTCTCATTTTCTCTCTTCTTTGGGGTCTCTACTTCTCACAGTATCATTACCCTGTGATGTTTCAGGATCACCATCCACACGCAGTAGTTATTACCAACCAGTGTGATTACAAACCATGAATAGAAGAGTCTGGCCCCTGAATGGGGGAGTCTCCCTGTGGAGCCACTGCTCTTAGAAAAGACCAGTTCCTGGAAGCCTCCTTCTGCAGGCCAGACTCTGATTAAGGTTGTGTTAGGAGCCTGATCCTGCCAAGTCATTTGAAAAAACTGGGAGTGGCTCCTCTGCATTACAGTATTTGATCACTAGGCTGCCAATCCGTTTAAATTGCAGTGTAGTGGGTCCTTTACCACGGCTTCATGACCTTCGCAGATCAGGGGATGAGGTACACTTCGTTTGCCGTGTGAGCCTCGTCTCTTTTTCCGTCTTTCATGCTGAGACTTCTGTTTTGACCAGCAGAGTCAGCTGGTCAAACGCAGTCCTGGCCCACCACACAAGCCCTTCTTTGACTCCTCCTTTTGGCAGTTCAGTTAGTTTTAATCTGGGCAGGTAGGGGTATATTTGCTGTGCGTCCTGCTGCTGTTTACCAATGCTGGGGAATTCTGTGCAGACAGAGGGGCGGCCCGGAAGGCAGAGGACCCCTGTGGGCGGCGCCAGACGGCACGCGTGCGGCTCTCCAAGTATGCGGCGCACAGCACGTACCACCACTGCAGGCAGTGCCACCAGTACCGGGGCCTCCAGCCCCGCTGCCAGGTAGGCCACGGGCCGGTGCTCGGCGCGCACCCGCCCCCCTCTCGGTCTGCACGGTGCCCGGCACGCACGCACCCCCCTCTCGCTCTGCACAGTATTTGGCGCGCACGCGACCTCACTAGCGCTGCACGGTGCTCGGCGCTGCATGGTGCTCGGCGCGCACCCGCCCCCCTCTAGCTCTGCACTGCGCCGGGCGCGCACGCGCCCCCCACTAGCGCTTCGTGGTGCTCGGGCTGCACGGTGCTCTGGCGCGCATCCGCCCCCCTCTAGCTCTGCACTGTGCCCAGCGCGCATGCGCGCTCCCCGCTCGCGCTGCACGGTGCCCAGCGCGCACGCGCTCCCCACTAGCGCTACTTGGTGTTGGGCGCTGCACGGTGCTGGGCACGCGCGCGCTCCCCGCTCACTCTGCACGGTGCCGTCCCTGCTTGTACCAGTGCCTTCTCGGGTCTCCTGATCGTTCACTCCAGAGGGCATGGGCAGTTCCTGAAGCCCTTGCTCCCCATCTGCATGCATCTCTCTTCGGTAATTGCTGAAATTATGCTCTCAAGACCCAGCCTTGTTTCTCCTGTAGTGACACCTTCCCAGTGGCAAAGTTAACAGACGTAGATGAGCCAACTTTTCCGTATGTCCTGACAGTCTCAAAAGTTCGCTTCAGCAGACGCTTACCCAGTGATGTGAAACAGGCCTTGATGCCCCAGACACACGGAAACTCTTTAGAACAAAGTGAAGGGGGAGAAGAGAAATGTGGTGAGGTCTAGATAGTGTATTGGTAAAGAGAGGCGTTTGCATTTATTGAGCGCCTGCTGTGTGCCAGGCGACTTTGCTGGGCACTTTATTTTTTTATTTTTATTTTTTTTCAGATCATAGGACTTTTTTATTTCTTTTTTTTTTTTTATCATTCCAATCTACATGTACAATCAGTAATTCTTAATAACATCACATAGTTGCATATTCATCATTTCTTAGTACATTTGCATCGATTTAGAAAAAGAAATAAAAAGACAACAGAATAAGAATTAAAACAATAATAGAAAGAAAAACAAACAAACAAACAAAAAAACAAAAACAAAAAACCTATACCTCACATGCAGCTTCATTCAGTGTTTTAACATAATTGCATTACAATTGGGTAGTATTGTGCTGTCCATTTCTGAGTTTTTATATCCAGTCCCGTTGTACAGTCTGTATCCCTTCACCTCCAATTATCCCTTCTCTTTTTTTTTTCTTTAATTAACGGAAAAAAAGAAATTAACCCAACATTTAGAGATCATACCATTCTACATATGCAATCATTAATTCTTAACATCATCACATAGATGCATGATCATCATTTCTTAGTACATATGCATTGGTTTAGAAGAACTAGCAACATAACCGAAAAAGATATAGAATGTTAATATAGAGAAAAAAATAAAAGTAATAATAGTAAAATCAAAACAAAACAAAACAAAACAAAACAAAAACCTATAGCTCAGATGCAGCTTCATTCAGTGTTTTAACATGATTACTTTACAATTAGGTATTATTGTGCTATCCATTTTTGAGTTTTTGTATCTAGTCCTGTTACACCGTCTGTATCCCTTCAACTCCAATTGGCCATTATCTTACCCTGTTTCTACCTCCTGCTGGACTCTGTTATCAAGGACATATTCCAAATTTATTCTCGAATGTCTGTTGACATCAGTGGGACCATACAGTATTTGTCCTTTAGTTTTTGGCTAGACTCACTCAGCATAATGTTCTCTAGGTCCATCCATGTTATTACATGCTTCATAAGTTTATCCTGTCTTAAAGCTGCATAGTATTCCATCGTATGTATATACCACAGTTTGTTTAGCCACTCTTCTGTTGATGGAGATTTCGGCTGTTTCCATCTCTTTGCAATTGTAAATAACGCTGCTATAAACATTGGTGTGCAAATGTCCGTTTGTGTCTTTGCCCTTAAGTCCTTTGAGTATATTCCCAGCAATGGTATTGCTGGGTCGTATGGCAATTCTATATTCAGCTTTTTGAGGAACCGCCAAACTGCCTTTCACAGTGGTTGCACCATTTGACATTCCCACCAACAGTGGATAAGTGTGCCTCTTTCTCCGCATCCTCTCCAGCACTTGTCATTTTCTGTTTTGTTGATAATGGCCATTCTGGTGGGTGTGAGATGATATCTCATTGTGGTTTTGATTTGCATTTCTCTAATGGCCAGGGACATTGAGCATCTCTTCATGTGCCTTTTGGCCATTTGTATTTCCTCTTCTGATAGGTGTCTGTTCAAGTCTTTTTCCCATTTTGTAATTGGGTTGGCTGTCTTTTTGTTGTTGAGATGAACAATCTCTTTATAAATTCTGGATACTAGACCTTTATCTGATATATCATTTCCAAATATTGTCTCCCATTGTGAAGGCTGTCTTTCTACTTTCTTGATGAAGTTCTTTGATGCACAAAAATGTTTAATTTTGAGGAGTTCCCATTTATTTATTTCCTTCTTCAGTGCTCTTGCTTTAGGTTTAAGGTCCATAAAACCGCCTCCAGTTGTAAGATCCATAAGATATCTCCCAACATTTTCCTCTAACTGTTTTATGGTCTTAGACCTAATGTTTAGATCTTTGATCCATTTTGAGTTAACTTTTGTATAGGGTGTGAGAGATGGGTCTTCTTTCATTCTTTTGCATATGGATATCCAGTTCTCTAGGCACCATTTATTGAAGAGACTGCTCTGTCCCAGGTAAGTTGGCTTGACTGCCTTATCAAAGATCAAATGTCCATAGATGAGAGGGTCTATATCTGAGCACTCTATTCGATTGCATTGGTCGATATATCTATCTTTATGCCAATACCATGCTGTTTTGACCACTGTGGCTTCATAATATGCCTTAAAGTCAGGCAGCGTGAGACCTCCAGCTTTGTTTTGTTTCCTCAAGATGTTTTTAGCAATTCGGGGCACCCTGCTGCTGGGCACTTTAGATGCATCAGTGCTTCCTGGCCTTCTTATGTGTCGAAAAGGCTGTCCAGGGTGAGAGGCTGGAGACCAGAGCTTGGCTGTCCAGGCCACTGGACACTGGACATCTGGGTCACTGAGGGGTTGTGTTCCAGCCCCCCCTTAACCCTTTAACATACACTGCTTAGGAAACTCGTGCCTAGTTCCTTGTTCATTCTCACCAAAAACTGTAGGGCAGTACATTATCCCCATTGAACACATAAGGGGGCTTTGGAGAATCAATATCGTTTGCCAAAAAGTCAAAGCAAATAGGAGAGAGAAGAGCATGGCCTGGAGAGGAGACGTGCCTGCCCAGCGGGTGAGGTGACTCTAATGGGGAAGAGTGGAGCATACAGAGCAAGTGGTGGGGGTCCCTGAGGGCAGCTAGGGAGGTGGAGCAGAGGCCAGAGCACGGCCTAAGCCCTGTCAACGAACACTCCAGGCGAGCCTGAGGGGTGGAGCTGGACCTCTGCAGTGTGGAGGGCCTGTGAGGCTGACTGTTTATGAACGGTAGATGGTATTTCATCTTCAGTGCTTCCTTTCAGACCCCAGTAAAGGGAGGAGGGAGGGGGAAGGTCACAGGAACTTGTGGGAGTGAGCCAGGCACCTGGACAGGGAGCAGAGGTGGGGGTTGGTCCCACCCTGGGCTGAAGTGGGGGTTGGCTGATCTTCCAGTGCTTTCCACATGACTTAAGACAGCAGCCCTGGCCTCCTCGCTTCATCTGGCAGAGGGAAACGGCAGGCAGGAGGCTTCATTTTCTCATATCTGCCTGGGCCCTGAGTTTAACTGCTAAGGAAATAGTGCCTGTTTGTGTTTGGTACTAAAATATTTTTAAGTATTCAATTTCATTGTAGAAGCAATCAGAACAATCATATGAGCAATTTTTTCAAGCTTTAAAATAACCTGTAATCCCATTTGCCTCCGGCAAGCTCTTCAAACATTTTTGCATTTTTTTCTTGGAGATAAATGCATTTTTTTTTTTTTTTGGCATGGGCAGGCTCCAGGAAAATGTGTATTTTGAGGTAGAAGAAAACTATCATGAAAACCTTTTCTTGGTTTTGCAATTTAAAGAAGTGAAAGGACTTAAGGGTTTTTTTTTTTTTTTATCACTTTTCCTATCAGTAAGTCAGCAATGAGTTCTTGCTTCTTGAAAAAACTCTGTCTTGGTCTCAGGCTGCTTTAATAGGAGAATGGGGTGCAGGAGAAGGGAGGGGAGGGGCCCATGTTCTGGCTGGGCCACTGCTGGCCTGCGCTCAGGGCTGTGCTTGGGTCTGCATCCCAGGGCCAAAGAGGACCACCACTGGGTGGTAACACGCCCCTTGTCTGGGGTTATCATGGTTTCCTCTTTATCTAGGATGGTGACGGGCCCCCCACATTTGGGTGATGGTGGCCCCCCTTATCTGGGTAGTAATGATCCCCCCTTATCTGGGCAGTGGTGGCCCCCCTTATCTGGATGGTGTTGGCCCCCCTTATCTAGGTGTTAATGACACCCCCTTATCTGGGGGGTGGTGGCCCCCCTTATCTGGGTGTTAATGGAACCCCCTTGTCTGGATGGTGTTGACCCCCTTTATCTAGGTCTTAATGGCAACCCCTTGTCTGGGTGGTGGTGATTCCCCCTTGTCTGTGTGTTAATGGCACCCCCTTATCTGGATGGTGTTGGCCCCCCTTATCTAGGTGTTATTGGCACCCTCTTATCTGGGTGGTGGTGATCCCCCCTTGTCTGTGTGTTAATGGCACCCCCTTATCTGGATGGTGTTGGCCCCTCTTATCTAGGTGTTATTGGCACCCTCTTATCTGGGTGGTGGTGATTCCCCCTTGTCTGGGTGTTAATGACACCCTCTTATCTGGGTGGTGGTGGCCCCCCTTATCTGGGTGTTAATGGCACCCCCTTATCTGAGTGGTAGTGGGCTCCCTTATCTGGGCAGTGGTGGCCCCCTAAGCTATGTGTGGAAGATGGAGGGTGGTCGTGTTCTTTCCCTTCTGCTCTGTGGCTCCCCGAGCTGCCCTCTTGTAAACTTTCTCAGCTGTGCTCCTTCTGTCCCTTCCCGGAGTCGGTCCATCACTCTTGGTATTTGCTTCCCGAGAACCTGATGGCCACAGGGAGCTGTAGCTGTGGCATCGCTGTGGGGGGGCTGGTGGTACCTTGAGATCCCTGGACTGAGTGTGCAGAGGCCAAGGGGCCTGGTGGGGGAGGTGGGCGGCGCACCCAGACACATTGGCTGGGGCAGCCGGGAGAGCAGGGGCCAGAGCCTGGGAGACAGGAGTGGGCCTGAGACGTCTGTCCTTCCTTTTGCACATCTGTCACCTGGGGTGAGCAGGGCTGCCTCATAGGATGGCTGTGAGGGGTACAGTGCCAGGGAGTGGCCAAGAGGGTCATTTGCAGTCCTGCGATGGCCTGTAACACATGAATGAGAATTACAAATGGGACTGCTAGTGTGAATCTTTAGTTCTTTCCAAGCACCCCGAGGCTCTGATGTAAGTGGGTTAAGGGCAAAAGTCAGCTCTGGCCAAATCTGTGTGGCCTGGGCTATGCCTGCCCCATGGCCAGACACAGGGGTCTCCACTCTGAACTGGTGTCAGCCCGGGTCTGCGGTCAGTGGGGCAGGGTCGCAGTGTGTCCCTGTGCGTCACGGTCAAGAGTGGGCTCTTCTGGGAGGCACAGCTGGATTCTGGTGACAAGCTCTGTCCTTTCCCCTCACACCTCAGCTCTATGAGTCCACCCTGCACGCCTTTGCCTTCTCTTACTCCATGCTAGGAGAGGAAGTCCAGCTCCATTTCATCATCCCCAAGTCCAAGGAGCACCACTTTGTCTTCAGCCAACCTGGAGGCCAGCTGGAAAGCATGCGGCTGCCCCTCGTCTCCGACAAGGTATTGATGCTGAGTCCCAGGGGGTTGGGTCTAAACGGCTCCCGTGGTCACTGAGGACCCGGAGGAAACACGTGCTCGGTCAGAGGCCTGTGAGACAGGTGGAGAAACCAATATGGGGATGGAATTTGGAAGAGGCTGGTGTGGCACCTGGGCTGTAAAATTACTTAGATCCAAGTTTGAGCCTTACTCTACTCCTCTCCAGTTGTGTTCCTTCAGAGCTGTCACATTATGTCTCTGAGCCTCACTTTGCTCATCTGGAGAATTGGGCAAGAGTCACTGTTCACATGCTGGTTGTAGGAATAACCTGAATAACCTTTATGAGGCCCCAGTGCAGTGCCTGGAAGGTGGCAGGTTTTGAATAGATGTTCCCTCCATCCCTTCCTTTCTTTAGTGCTTTCTGTTGCAGAGCACGTCAACCATCCAAGTAGATGGAGTAGGATAATGGGTCCCACCCAACTCCATCCTCATGGTCTATCCCACTATCCTCCCCGTACATATTTTTTTTCCCCGTACATATTATTTTAAAGTAAATTCCAGGCATTGTATCATTCAGCCATAAATATTTCAGTGTGTATCGCTATAAGATGATTTCCTTTATCTTATGAGGCGATTGTTCTTAATAATCCAGTGCCTTTGGAACCAGCAGTCTCACTGGGACAGTTCCTGCAGGCACTTGGCCTGGCAGGGAAACTGGCTGCTCTTTATCCAGCCCCAGCGACTGCAGAACATTTGTAGAGGCTCCTTCTCCTCCCCGAGTGCCAGGCTCCTGTGGAGAGGGGCCCAGTCTGGCATTAAGTAGTGGAAGCACACGAGTGAGGTGCCAGAGGTCTCCAGCATAAGCAGGTTCCACACCCACAGGCTCTGTGAGGGTGCCTCCAGGGGGAATTGCTGCTACACACTTACTTTTCCAGCCATCCCAGCTGAACTAGTTATGAGCACCAGCTGTGTGCATGGTTTTTAGCATGGGCTTTGAGAAATTCAGACAGAGCATGACACCCAGTATGCCAGAGGAACTTATTGTTGAGGAAATATTTAAGGGAAATATAGTTCTTTACATAAAAGATACCACAGCCTGAGTGTTTAACTAGCCAGGCCACATGGCAAGTGTTTGGGGATGTCAAATGTTCATATGAGGTGGAGGATTTGTGTCATACTGGATAACCTGAGCTCAGAGCACATCACACCCTAATGTGAGAGTATCATGAATCTGGTAAAATGATATGTTCTCACCCCTGCATTTATTCCCCTTATGACTTTGTGGTCAGCAGCTTGTGCTGGGTCAGCTGCATGCCTCTTCTGGCCTTACCTCTCCCCTGTGGTCAGGTGGTGGCTGCCTTGCCTAGAACGACTCAGTGGGATGAGCTGGTCTCTGCCTCTGGTGGCCTCTCCAACCCCCCACCCTGCACCCCCTGCAGGCGAGTAAGTGGTGGCCGAGCAGGGTTCTGAGAGTGGAATGTACACATCCTCTCGAGGCCAAGTTCAACTGCACAGTGCCATTTTTGCTGCGTTTACTGGTAAAGGAAATCATGGGGCTAGTCCAGATCAAAGAGGTATAGGAATGGACTCCATCTTTCCGTGGAAGGAGCTGCAGAGTCACATTTCAGAGGGAGGGAACAGCTGTGGCCAAGAGCACAATCTCCCCCCCATGCTTATTCTTTACAGAGCCATGAATATATAAAAAGTCCGACCTTCACGCCGACAACGGGCCGCCACGAACATGGGCTCTTCAATCTGTACCACGCGATGGATGGTGCCGGCCATTTGCATGTGCTTGTTGTCAAGGAGTACGAGATGGCTGTTTACAAGAAACACTGGCCCAACCACGTCATGCTGGTGCTCCCCAGGGCCTTCAACAGTGCTGGAGTTGGTAGGTGCTTCTAAAATACTGTCCTTGGTGGGGTACCTGGAGGGAGGACTCATGGTGCTCCCCAAGGGCCTTACCAGTGCCAGCATTGAAGGCACTTCTAAGTTACCATCCATGGAGGGATTTCTAGGGGGAGGACTTAGGGTGCTCCCAAAGACTTTGCTCAGAGCTGGTGTCCTGGGAGCTTCTAAGTTACTGTCCATGCAGGGATTTCTAGGGGGAGGACTTAGGGTGCTCCCAAAGACTTTGCTCAGAGCTGGTGTCCTGGGAGCTTCTAAGTTACTATCCATGGAGGGATTTCTAGGGGGAGGACTTAAAGGAGGACTTCAGAGGATATCCTGAACATGAAAGAGCTAAACATCTTAGGTCAACCCCTTTGCTTTTTGACTCTTAAAGCTATTTTAGCATGCTTGATTTTTTATGAATATTCCTTTTCTATGTTGGGCTACTGATTTAACTCATGTTCTTAATTGTTAGCAAAGAAAGGCTAAGAAAGACGTGTTCAATCAGAGAGGAGCTTTTTGCTTCCCTACTTTTACTCTCCCAAGTCAGTGGCCAGTCATCCGTGGGAGAATGATGCAGGGAAGGAAAATTGGAAGCCTGCTTGTCTTAGCGTGGAGTCTTGGTGAGCAGTTCTGAGCTGGGGCGTTTTGCCCGTTTCAGGTGCTGCCCATTTCCTCATCAAGGAGCTGTCCTACCACAACCTGGAGCTGGAGCGCAGCCGGCAGGGCGAGCTGGGGGTCCGGCCCCAGGACATCTGGCCATTCATCGTCATGTCTGATGATGCCTGCGTGATGTGGAGCATGGTGGACGTCACCTGTGCTGGGGAAAGAAGCAGGTGGGATGGTCTCTCGTGGCCTCCTCCTCGCCATCCTGGAGCTCTTACTTTCCATACAAGTCAATCAGATTTACTCTTTATTAGAGCAGTTGTAGTTGTTCAGGAAAATCACAAAGAAAATACCCAGTTTCTCTCTCTCTCCACATACACCCACACACAATCTGTGTATATCCCCCTCTCACATGCAGTTTTCACTATTATTAACATTGTGCATTAGAATGGGACTTTTATGAAACAACATAATTATCATTATGCCATTAACATTAGCCCACTGTTTACTTTAGGGTTTATTTTTTATTTTGTACAGCTCCATGGGCATTGTGAGTGTGTGTATGTGGTAATGTACCCAGCTTAAAATTTCCTTTTTTATCCCTCTTCGAATAGACAGTTCAGTAGTATTAATTATATATGCAAAGTTGTGCCTCCATCATCATCAGCTGACACATAAACTCCATGCCAATTAAGCATTACTCCCCATTCCACAACCACTCAGCCCCTGGTAACCTGTATTCTAGGTTCTGACTATGAATTTGCATATTTTAATTAATTCACATCAGTGAGATCATACAATATTTGTCATTTTGTGTCTGGCTTATTTCACTCAGTGTAATATCCTCAAGGGTCACCCATGTTCTTGCATCAGGACGTCATTCTTTTTATATGACTGAGTAATATTCCATCATATGGATATACCACATTTTATTTACCCATTCATTGGTAGATGGACTCTTGGGTTGCTTCCATCTTTCGGCAATTGTGAACGTCACTATGAACGTCAGTGTAAGAATACCCATTTGAGTCCCTGCTTTCAATTCCTTTGGGTAGACACCTAGTAGTGGAATTGTCAGGTCTTAAGAAAGTTTGTATTTGGGGTGGTGTGACCGTGGCTCAGAGACATAGTTCTCGCCTGCCATGCCAGAGACCCATGTTCATTTCCTGGTGCCTGCCCATGCAAAAAACAAACAAACAAAAAATTCTGTATTTGGCTTTCTGAGGAATTGAAAACTGTCTTCTACACTGGTTGCCCCATTTTACAGCCCCACCAGCAGTGAAGGAGGATGTCTCTTTCTCCACATCCTCTCTGACACTTGCAGTTTTCTGTGTTTTGTTCTGTTTTGTTTTGTTTTAATAGCTGTGTGCATGTTAATGGGAAGCCCTCTTTGGCCCCTGGTGCCCTACAAAGTACATCTTGTCTCATCTCATCCAGCCTTGTGTCTGGTGAACAGAGCCCTGGGCATGGCGGAAGTGGACTCATGTTCCAAGCGGCTTTCTTTACATTTTTTAATTTTTAAAAATTTAATGAAATATAACATAAACAGAAAATCACACATTATATGCTCAGTGTAAATATACACGCACAGAAGAAAAGCATAATGCATACGCGGAAGTTTTCTGAGCACATGCATTTAACCAACCCCCATGTCAAGACACAGAACATTGCTGGGACACCAGAAGTCCCTGTCCTGTTTTCCTCTGGTCACTGCCTCTCCCCATCCCCAGCTTAACTAACTTCTAACCGCTCAGGTTTTTTATTTCTTTCTTTGTTTTTTGCAAGGGCAGGCTCTGGGAATCTAACCCAGGTTTCCGGCTTGGCAAGTAAGAATTCTTGCACTGAGCCACTATCGCCTGCCCTCTCAGATTATTTTTTTGATGCATGACTGCAGGCAAATCTCTTCATCTTTTGGGGTTTTCCTTTCCTCTGGCGGGGTGGTACCTGTGCAGGGTGTGACATGAGTGTTGATTCAGGTACAATTAGCACCTAGAAGCTGAGGAAGGCGGGTTGGCATGCATGTCTCTGATGAGAATCCTGCCCCTGGAGTTCTGCAGGGAGCAGTACTACATAGAAAAGGCACAATAGACATAATGGAATCTGAACATCAAGGGTAAAATGCTTCCTTTTGTGATTTTGCCATGTGAGTGTTTCAACTTGGGACTGCCTGATGATTTCTGATTTCCTCTTTGTTTTTGAGACAGCATTAGGTTAGTTCACCTCTCTCTTGTGTTAGGGATATCCTAATAAACAATTACCATTGATCATTGTTCTTCTAGAAAATAAAGCTTTCTTTAGGGCAGAGCTACCATGGCTCACAGGAACAGTGATTTTATTTCACTTTCAATATTTTCTGCTATCACTTTTCCAAGGGCAAGAATTTGCCCCAGATGTCTCTGTACTAGAAATGCATGTGGGAGCTGAGCTCTTCGTTCTGTTTCAAGCAGCAGCTGGAGTTCTGGGATGTCAGACCTGGCTGGGATCTCAGGGAGTATAGCTTAAACCCCTCAGTTGGGGAAAGAAAGTTCCAGAAGAGCTGGGCAATGTGCTTGGCCCTAGTGGACACCCAGCCCTGGGGATGCTGTCCTCAGCTTGCCTCCTTGCTTATCTCATGTCCGTGTCAGCAGGCCTAGCCTCAGACACCTCAGTTTTGGGGGTGGCTCTGTGGCGTCTTATACTAGTTTGCGGCTGCCGGAATGCAATATACCAGAAACAGAATGGCTTTTAAAAGGGGAAATTTAATAAGTTGCTAGTTTACAGTTCTAAGGCCAAGAAAATGTCCCAATTAAAAGAAGTCTATAGAAATGTCCAATCTAAAGCATCCAGGGAGAGATACCTTGGTTCAAGGAGGCCGATGAAGTTCAGGGTTTCTCTCTCAAGTGAGAAGGCACATGGCTGACACAGTCAGGGTTTCTCTCTCATCTGGAAGGGCACATGGTGAGCATGGCATCATCTGCTAGCTTTCTTTCCTGGCTTCCTGTTTCATGAAGCTCCCCAGGAGGTGTTTTCCTTCTTCATCTCCAAAGGTCGCTGGCTTATGGACTCTCTGCTTCGTGGTGCTGCAGCATGCTCTGCTCTCTCTGAATCTCCTTCATTCTCCAAAATATTTCCTTTTATAGGACCCCAGAAACTTATCAAGACCCACTCAGATGGGTCAAGATATGTCATCACCTAATCCAGCTTAACAACCACTCTTGATTACATCACATCTCCAGGGAGATGATCTGATTCCAGTTTCAAACATACAGTATTGAATAGGGATTATTCGGCCTTTATGAAATGGGATTTTGATTAAAACATGGCTTTTCTAGGGGACACACATCCTTTCAAACCAGCATGCCCCTCCTGCTCCACTTTCCCTTGAAATTCACAGTAGAAAGCCCAGTTCTTTTATTCCGTTTGCCTTCAAAACTGGTGAATTGGAAATGCAAGGTGGCTTGACAGGACAGAGAGAGTGCAGGCTTCAGGGTCAGGACCACTGCTTAACCCCAAGCTCCATGGGGAGGCTCTGGGCAAGTTCCTCAGGTCACCTCTAAGATGCCATCAGGTTTTTTGCTAGATTAAAGCAGCACCGAGTGCTCAGCACAGCGTGGGGCCCTTTTATGGGTGGCCCCACGCGAAGTTCTGTGCTCCTCGCCCAGAGCCGCCCCTCTTCCCCTCTGGGCAGGGAGCTGTCCTGGTCCGAAAGGAGCGTCTCCTTGAAGCATATCATGCAGCACATCGAGGCGACCCCCAACGTCACCCAGTACGCCCTGATCGGGATGCGGAAGTGGTCGAGCAAGGCCAGGGGCGGAGAGGTGCGCGAGCCGTTCTCCCGCTGCCACGTCCATGACTTCGTGGTCCTGAACGTGGACCTGACCCAGAACGTGCAGTACAGCCGGAACCGGTGAGCTCCGCCCTCATGCGGGGGCGGCGGGAAGCGGGCCCGCCAGCGGGGGTGGGGGCGGGGCGGAGGGTTGGAGGCTGGCCCCCGGCAGCCGCCGCTAACTGAACCGAAGGAGCCATGCCCGCGAGCCCTGCCCGGGCCTCGCTTTTAGCCTGCCGTATCATGGCTTCAGCCCTCCTTCAACTCTGTCCCTCCCTTCGCATGGTACTTTATTTGGTGAACTACACCGCACTGTGTGTTTCTCTCGCTGACTCGTCTCCGCCCCCTAGTGCGTGGGTTTAAGGAGCGTTGCATGAAGGACGCTAGTAGGTAACGTCCCCTGCTGCTCTCTGCACTTCTACAGCACGCACTTCCCTGCCCGAAGACGAATCTGATCACGGGCGCCCTGAGCCCGTCTCTGGGCAGGCAGTGGGCGCACTGCCCGAGGAGGTGCACGCGGGGGTGGCTCTTGGAGCCGGCATGGGCATAGTGGACCGGCACTGGGCAGCGTTGGCAGGTCCCTTGTCTCTTCCAGGCTTGCTTTCCTCACTTCAGCTGGTCCACGGTGCTGGAGCTTTTAGCCGGGGAGGTTTGGGGCTTGTTTCCTTTTGAACAAATCCGAGAACTCATGCTTGGGAGCCTTCCTGCGGGTTCCCGGGCGGGCGCGGCCTGCTCCTCGTGCATTCCCTGGGGCTGACCGCCGCCGCCGCCTCCGGGCAGGTTCACGTGCGACGACGTGGACTTCAACCTGCGGGCGCACAGCGCGGGGCTCCTGCTTCTCCGCTTCAACCGCTTCAGCGTGACCAAGAAGCAGATGGCGCTGGGCGGGCCGCACACCCTCTCCTCCAACGCCGCGGTGAGTGGTGCCCGACTCGGGCCGCCAGGGCTGCGGCAGCTTCCTCTTCCCAGCCCGGATTTTACCCGGGTCCTCAGGGCTCCGCGCAGCGCTTCTTCGGGCTGCAGTCTTCCTGCCCCGGGTGGCTGGGGTGGCCGCGTCCCTCCTTGCGCGCAGGGGCTTTTCCATGCCACTGACTGTCTGCTTCTCTGCTCCACGGCGCTCCTCGAGGGCAGGGGGTGCCGGGTCCTGCCTGCCCCGGCCATACTGCAGCACCGGGGCACACCTGGCTCCTGGCCCTGCCCGGCTAGCTGGGCACCCGCTGTCTGCCCACAAGCCGGGCCCTGAGAATTGAGAGGGATGGTTGACGGTGGCCTTCTAACTGAGCAGGCCTGAGGGACTTAACATAAAATCTCCGCTTGCCCTCGAGAGTAGTTTGTCTTCTGGAAGCTGGTGCATCCACCTGAAGCTGTTTCCGACCCCTCGGCCCAGAGCCCCTTCCCCTGTCGGCACCTGCAGCTCATCCTGCTGCTGCGGTGCCCAGCCCAAGGGCAGCCTCTGCCACTGTCCCACGGGCTGGGAGCCAGGCCACATCTGGGGGAGAAAGCCCACCTCATTTCTCTTTCAAAGAACCAAGACTTAAAGAAGTCTGCACTTCCAGAAGAACTTGGGAGGTATTTAGTTAAGTGCCCAAAGGAAAGAAAAAATACTGAAGTTGTGTTAAGAGTTGTAGTTTAGTTTGGAGAAAATTGGGATCTTGGCCATCTGAAGTTTTTCAACTGAAGAGCCTGATGTGCCTTTAAAAGAAATTTAATTTTTCTTTTATTACCTTTAAAGGACATTTTGTGCATTTCCTTAGGTATTTCATCTTTCTTCCTATGTAAACAATCTTATTTTCCATTACATTTAATTGTCGATGTATAATATTAATATATATAGGAAAGCAAATACATTTTTATAATCTTTCATCTGAGTGGAACAACATAATGGTTTTCATTTACTCATTTGCTCCTCAGTTCCTTGGGAGCTCATAGCCCGGCAGCCAGGGCAGATGCTAAATGAGTGTTTATTGAAGTAGCCGTGAAGGTCAGGTGTGTGCAGCAGGGGGACAGGCTCTGACCGGGGGCTGGTGGCAGGGTCCTGAGGAAGCAGATGACAGGTGAGGACGAGTCATCCTGGCAGAGGGGAGAGCCTGAGGGAAGATGTGAGGATGGTCGGGCAAGGTGTGCCACGCGCCCGAAGGGAGGCCGGTGGGGGGGGGGGGGGCGGGGGGGGCCGTGGGGTGGACGGGACGGCGGGTGTCGGGACAGGCTCACCCCAGGGTCTCTGGCCGTTCCCGGAGGCTCTGACGCTGGATCTGGACAAGAGCTCCCCGACCGCCAGGCCTCTGCCGGCAGAGGCGGGTGCCCGCAGCGCATAAGCTGATCCGCTTCCACGTGCCCTGCCCGGAGCAGACGCGGTTTTCCTAACAGGGAATTCCTTCCTGAATCGCCTGGTCTCGTCGGCATCACTGCCTTTGCCTCTGGCATCCGTGGCTGGGTGCCCGTCCCTCGGGACACCCGTGGCCCCCCTGGCGGCCACGCTGACATGCTCGGTTCCCCCCGCAGGTGACCGGCCACCTTGCGGCGGGCGCCCCTGCCCAGTACATCTGCGCCCCTGACAGCAAGCACACGTTCCTTGCGGTGCCGGCGCAGCTCCTGCTCGAGAAGTTCCTCCATCACCATGGCCACCGCTTCTTCCCGCTCTCCCTCAAGAACTGCAGCCACCCCGTGCTGTCCATCGACTGTTACCTCAACCTGGGGCCTCAGGTAGCTGCCCCGGGGCTGCTGCCTGTCCCACATGTGAGGGCCCTGAGGGACCCCTCGCTGCTGTCTCAGGTCCTCGCCCCACCCAGAGTGTAACTGACTTGCCCCCAGTGTCATAAGTTGTAAATCAAACCCAATTCTGACGCCCGTACTTTTCTGGTGCTCAAGTGGTTAATGAGTAGATAACTCTGGATAAACCCTTCTGAACTGACTTTTTTTTTTTTTTTTTAACTTTTTTTATTGTATAATATAACATATATACAAAGCAAAGAAATAAAGAAGCAATGGTTTTCAGAGCACTCTTCAACAAGTGGGATCTCTAGGGCAAGTCCCAGAGTCAGTCATGGGCTACTTACGATCCTCTCAGATTTTTCCTTCTAGCTGCTCCAGAATATTGGATAAAAAGATAATGATATCTTTTTATCATTACAATTGTTCTAGTTTGCTAGCTGCCGGAATGCAATATACCAGAAACGGAGCAGCTTTTAACAAGGGGAGTTTAATGAGTTGCTAGTTTACAGTTCTAAGGCTGAGAAAATGTCCCAATTACAACAAGTCTATAGAAATGTCCAATCAGAGGCATACAGGGAAAGATACCTTGGTTCAATAAGGTCGATAAAGTTCAGGGTTTCTCTCTCAAGTGAGAAGGCACATGGCGAACACAGTCAGGGCTTCTCTCTCAGCTGGAAGGGCACGTGGCGAATACAGCATCATCTTCTAGCTTTCTCTCCTGGCTTCCGGTTTCATGAAGCTCCCTGAGAGGGGTCTTCCTTCTTCATCTCCAAAGGTCGCTGGCTGGTGGACTCTCTGCTTCATAGTGTTGCTCTCTGAATCTCTCATTCTCCAAAATGTTTCCTCTTTTATAGGGCTCCAATAAACCAATCAAGACCCACCCAAATGAGTGGAGACATGTCATCCCCTAATCCAGTTTAATAACCATTCTTGACTAAATCACATCAACCAGGGAGATGATCTCATTACAGTTTCAAATATATAGTATTGAATAGGGATTATTCTACCTTTATGAAATGGGATTTATATTAAAACATGGCTTTTCTTAGGGGGCATACTTCCTTTCAAACCAGCACAACAATCGACTTACTTTTTCTTTTCTGTGAAAAATAACATGCATACAAAGAAGTAATAAATTTCAGAGCACAGCACAACAATTAGTTGTAGAACAGATTTCAAAGTTTGGTATGGGTTACAGTTCCACATTTTTAGGTTTTTACTTCTAGCTGCTCTAAGATACTGGAGACTAAAGGAAATATCAATATAATGATTTAGTAATCATACTTGTTTGTTAAACCCTACCTTCTCTGTATAACTCCACCATCACCTTTGGTCTTTCTATCCTACTCTTTAGGGGTACTTGGGCTATGGCTATTCTAACCTTTTTGTGTTGAAAGGGGCTGTCAGTAATATGGGGTAGGGAGATGGAACTAGCTGATGCTCTGG
Source organism: Tamandua tetradactyla (assembly GCF_023851605.1). Classification (NCBI taxonomy): domain Eukaryota; kingdom Metazoa; phylum Chordata; class Mammalia; order Pilosa; family Myrmecophagidae; genus Tamandua; species Tamandua tetradactyla. Next base: position 65,908,080 of record NC_135329.1, read on the forward strand.
AGAGGCTGGGCCCTCTGGGTTTCTGGACCTATTTGGCCCAGGGACTTATCTGGAGGTTGTAGATTTCTGGAAAGTTACCCTAGTGCATGGAACCTTTGTAGAATCTTATATAGCTCTAGGTGTTCTTTAGGACTGGCTGGAATGGTTTTGATTGAGGGTTGGTGAGTCATGTGAAGTAGCAATGTCTAACTGAAGCTTCTGTAGAGTGACCTCCAGAGTAGCCTCTCGACACTTTTGAATTCTCAGTCACTGATACCTTATTTGTTACACTTCCTTTTCCCCTTTTGGTCAGAATGGCTCCCTCCAAACCCTGATTTTGACCAAGCAGCTAATATTTATACTCAAATCTCTTGTATGATATTGCATATTTCACAGAAAACTGTATTCTCTTGAATCCCTTCCTTTTCAGATTTCGGTGTGTTACGTGAGCTCCCGGCCCCACTCTTCCAACTTCAGCTGCCCTGACTGGAAGTTTAGCGGGCTCCTCCTGTACCTCTGTGATGCATTTGTGGGGGCTAGCTTTTTGAAGAAGTTCCATTTCCTGAAAGGTAACTTCCCATGCTCGGCTTCACCGGACCTCGGCTTGATGGCTTGCTCTCTCCCAGCCCCCTCGAGGGGTGACCTGGGGGGGCGCCTTCATTTGAGCCTCATTAGGGAAACTGAGGCCTAGAGAGGGAAAGTTACTGCTCTCACTGTCCCAGAAAGCCCCATGAAGGTGGGTCTTGGGTCTCCCTGCACCCCAGCCAGCATGCTTTCTGTGAGATCGGGCCTAGAGCATCCTCCCCCTTGTAGGAGAATAGGAAGTATTGCCAATCTCTGGGTTACTTCTTTGGTCTAAAATGCTTAAATCAGGGCCCAAATCTCCTCAGATGTTTCTCCATCCTGGGAGTTGAATTATTTCTCCTTGGCTGGGGGTCCCACAAGCTCCTTTACTTTTCTCCTCCTGAAGCTGTTTTCATGTTAGAGTAATTGTGAGCGACCCGCATTCTATGTGACTTTAAAAAAGTATTTCCAAGGGTGCACAGGTGGTTCAGTAATAAATTTCTTGCCTAACATGTAGGAGACCTGGGTTCGATTCCTGAACCATGCATCGCCCGCTCCCCAACCCCCCCCCAAAATACTTTGACTTTCCTCTCTAGCAGACATGAATTGAGAACCAACAGTGTACACGGCCTTGGGAAATATTTAAGAGGGGTCTACAACAGTCTCTGCCCTCAGGAAACATCGCGTAGTGGGAGGACACGTGGAGGGGGGTGCAGGTAGATGGCTGGACAGGTGAACAGAGTGTGGTTGAAGTGTGGGCCTGCAGGGAAAGGTGGCGGGGTGCCAGGCGAACCTGTTTTGGATGGCAAAGAGGGTGGGATCCAGCCACGAGGTGGGGTGGGGCGGGGTGGCATGCCCCAAGGGCTGGCACTGGAAATGCCAGGACCCGTCTGTCTGCTTTCTTGTCTGTCCTTCTGCTCAGATCTTTTTCAACTTCTGTTCTGCCTCTTTGTGTCTTATTGGCCACACCTGCCAAATAATAGTCACACTATATATCTTGCTAGGATTATAAAGCATTACAAAGGAAATGCGCGCTGACTGGACGCCCTCCAGACAGCACCCTGTGCTGCTACTGCAGTAGGGTGCAGGCAGGGGCCAGGCTCTTCTCTTCTCCAACATCGTCCCTGCAGGTGCCACTTTGTGCGTCATCTGTCAGGACCGGAACTCACTCCGCCAGACGGTCGTCCGCCTGGAGCTGGAAGACGAGTGGCAGTTCCGGCTGCGTGATGAATTCCAGACTGCCAATGCCAAGGAGGACAGGCCTCTCTTTTTCCTGACTGGACGGCACATCTGAGGGGACACCAGTGGGTGTCCTGGAAAGGTGAAACCTGTAGGCCCTCATGCTCCTGGGGCGACAGGAGGTCCCAGCATCAGGGGGCGCCTGAACCGGAGCGGGCCTCAGACACTGTCTGCTGTCCAGCCTTTTGGCACTTATGGGAAACTGAGGCCAGAAGTGGAAGGTGGCTCAGGGTGAGTGGACGGCCGGCGGGTCGCAGACCCTGTCCCCTGTGTGCTGTCCACCGCCACACATTGCCTTGGGCTATTGTGCAGTTCTTTTTATGAAGAGCACATTTTTTCCCATTAACGACCACTCGTGTGCTTCCATGGACAAGCTCGAATGTTCTCTTAACCACAAAGCATGGCTCTGTGGAGGTACAGGGTCCAGTGGATGTGATTTCCTATAACCTGCCACCAAGCAGTACTCCACAGGACATTTTAACTGTTAAAGGCTGGAGCAAGGGAAAACCCAGTATCTGGTTATTTCAGTATGAATTGTTTAACTGTCTACAGGTTTTCTTTTTTAGAAGCTAGCCCAAAGGCATCAAATTTAATAAATAAAAGCAAATTGTTTTACTTCGCAGCAAACACTATTCAATTAAAATGGTGTAGGGTAAATGCCCTATCTCTTGTAAAGGACAAACATGAAAAGAAGCTTACTGTAACACCAAAACAGTTTTGGGAAGGAAATGAGGGTTACAGAGGCTGTTCTTAAGAAATAGAATTTGCCTTCCAAAGGAAAGAGGAGCCACTTGCTCACATGAAACAAACAATAAAAAACAGCCAAAATTGTATAGAAAATGTAGTTGATAAGAACTAGGTCGGAAGTAGCATTTCCAGCTCCTTAAATAGCTTGTTTTCTCTAATGACGGTTTGGTTCCTTTGGGAGAAGTTCTCACCTGGGCAGAGAGGAAGAGGAAAGAAAGCAGGGACATCCCGTGGCCTTCAGAGTCCCCTAGCCCACCAGGGTATTCTTAGGTCACAGTCTGTAGTGCTGACTGTTGGCCAGGCATTGGGCCAGGCGCTTTTACGTGTATTGCCTTATTGAATTCTGCCTGGAATTACCCTCCCATCTGATGGATGGGAAGATTGAGGAGCAGAGACTGTACCTCGCCGGAATCACATGTGTCGAGAGAAGGAGCTGCTTGGGCCACTCAGCTCCTGGGCTCCAGGGCGTGTCCCCCCAACCACACAGCTTTGGGGTGGCCCATCACCAGAGGGACATAGAAGGACAGAGTGCCGCCCAGCCTGCATTTCCACATTCAGAGACGAGTCATCAGCATGCACTCTTATTCACCCATTTAAACATTTATAAGCACTCCAGTGGATAATGAGCCAAGAAGAAATTATTTTAAAAGATGATGCCAAAGAGTTCATTTCAATCTTTTTTCCCCTAAGAAAAAAAGTCCATGAGCATAAAGGACTTAGATCAACATTTATAAAATGATTACTTTGTAAATGTCATTATTCCGATTTTGGAATAAAAAACTTTCTTTAGTTATATTTGTCCTTTGTAAATAGCAGCTTCTGGGTAGTTTTCCTCATTTTATTAGTTAATTTAAACTTGAAAGCAACAAATATTCTTGTCTGTTCCAGGCTTATAAATAAAAGTTATAATGCACTGTTTCTGTGGTGTGTATGAATCGCATTGTTTTAAGATAAAATAGTCTCTGGGGGTTAATATCTCGTGGCACGGGGGACTGTGGGAAGATGGCAGAGAAGAAGGTCCAGGAATCAGTTCCTCCACCAAAATAGCTATTGAACTGGCAGGAACTGTCTGAATTAACGGTTTGAAACTCCAGAGTCTAGAGAACACTGTGCAGCATCCAGGAAAGCAGAGGAAAAGGTGGTAAATTCTTATTAATGCAGCGAATGTCATGCCCGTGCAGCAGCTTCCAGCCCCCAAACCAGCCATGTGGCTGCAGCAGTGGGATCCGCTGCCCAGGTGCCTGGCTCTGGCTCGCTGATCGGGGGTGGGACATAAAGACCTCCGAACTGCAGGGCGGTGGCCTATCCTCATCACTGCTTCTGATCAGCCACTTCGGAGCTGACCGCCGGCTCCGAGGGCGGCCACGGCTCCAGTCCCCTGGGGCAAAGGCAGCAGAGGTGTCTGAAAGACTGCCCTTCCTCAAAATATGGAAAATAGTTCAAGGGCTGCAGTGATCGGGCGAGTGCCAAATCAAGACGCTCCACCTAGAAGCCCTGGTATCCTTGCCTGCCCCCTGCCCTACCCAGACACAACCCAGGTGGAGTCAGCTTGTGTCCCACTGTGGTCTCTAGCCCTGTTCCGGGGGAGCAGAGTGGCCCCTGTGCACATACTGGGGGTGCTTGTGTGTCAGTGCCGGTCTATTGGAGAAAGTCTGTAAAGTGGAACTAGGAAACTCTGGCTTGGCCTTCTAGAGTTTTGAAGGCAGAGAAGCGTTTTGCAGACATCAAAGTAGTGCAAAAAACAAGTTGAGGTTGGGGTGGGGGTGGGGTATTAAGTCACACTGTAGGGCACCCAGGAGGGGTGAAAACCTATTTCACAGGAAGTTAGGGCAGTCACCCTGTGAACAGGGAATTCCTAAGGTCACTTGCAAGCACAAGCCCAGGAAATAAAGCAGGTTCCAAAGGACCATCTGTATCCTACACTTATGTGGTGAAAGGCAGAAGATAACTTCAGAGAGTTGATAAAGCAAACAGAGTCTTATAAAACAAGTAAAATTAAAATAACCAGAGGTGAGAGTGTATTGTATATAGGGGAAAAATAAAAAGGATCAACTACAGGTCTAGAAACCTTACTAGGCAGGTGAAATAGCCAGACAGACAAGCTCAAATGTAAGA